>NC_035443.2:149889569-150214437 GCF_002127325.2 Helianthus annuus
TTTTATATTTAAAAATATATGACAAATATATGAGTAAAATAAATATTGATTTTATATATATATTGTTATGATAATGTTACTGATTTTACCAAAATATTGTAAATATTACTACTAAAATGTTAGATTATATAAATAATGATTCCTAATTAGTATGTATTTAAAATGAAAATTCTGATATATATATAGATATTATAAATTAATAATCTTGAATAATAAATCTAATTATATAAAATAACAATTCTAATCTAAATAAATAATAAGTCTATTTACAAAAATTCTGATTAGATAAAATAAAATAATAAATCTGAAAATAAATTCTGATTTAAATATTACTTCTGAAATATAATTTCTGATTTAAAAATAACAAATCTGATTTTATATAAAACAATAATTCTGATTAATATTTATAAAATGCTAATTTTGATTTAAACAATATATTAAATCTGAAAATAAAAATAATAAATCTGTTTTAACTATAATAATAAAATAATAGTTATAAATCTGATTAGATATAATATTAATAATTAAATAAATCTGTTTTAATATTAATAATGATATTAATAAATCTGATTTTATATAAAGTAAAAATTCTGATTTCTATAAAAAAATTCTGAACAATAATTCAGATTAAAAATATAATAATAAGTCTGGTTATTTAAATCTGTTTATTAAACCTGTTTAAATAATATTAATAATAATAATTATATCTGAATTATAATAATAATAATAATAATAATAATAATAATAATATTAACAATAAAACTGGAAAATAAAAATAAATAAAAAAAAGGAAACTGGATCGAAGACTTGTACCGGACGGGGTCATCGACTCATCGGAGACGGCAGACGACGGCGAATGGTGGTGGTGCGGCGGTGGTTCCGGCTAGGAGTGGTGGTCGAACCCCGGCGGAGATGCTGTAGTGACAAGTGAGTATACAAATTGCAATCGTTGCTTTATTCAATGACTAACCGGCCTTAAATAGCCAAACAAGAACAACGGTCACCTGAACTTTAGGGAGACCTAATCCTCCGGCGACCTAGAATACAACTCGCTAACAACCCTAACGTTCAAAAAGACCAAGTAAAACAGAGACTCAAACAACTTTGGGCTACCGATTTATAAGCTATCAGGCCCAGAACAGACTCATGGACTAACAAAGCCCTTATTATTATTAAAACACAAACCCAACCCAATAATTCCTCCCCTTAAACAAGAACACCTGAAGTGTCTTGTTTAACTTCAGCAACTCCAATAGCTTCACGGATGTTCACAAAGCTTTCTTCTTTCAGAGGTTTCGTCATGCCATCTGCCAGTTGCTCATTTGTACCGCAAAATACCATGTTGATAGTTTCTTTGTTGACCAATTCTCTTAGGTAATGGTACCTTACATCGATGTGTTTGGATCTGCGGTGCATGACTGGGTTCTTCGACAACTTGATTGTTGATGTGTTGTCACAGAATATTGTTACAGCTGCTGTCAGCTTTTCTTCCATGTCTTCCAGTAAGCCTTTGACCCATACGCAATGACACGCACACGCTGCAGCTGCGACATATTCTGCCTCCGTGGATGAAAGTGTCACAATGTCTTGTTTCCTTGAACTCCAGCAAATAGCTGCACTGCTCAACAAGCACACATAACCAGAGGTACACCTGCGATCTTCTCTATCCCGTGCATAGTCACTGTCTGTGTATACCTTGAGCTCGCCTTCTGTTCCCTTTACAAACTTCAAGCCATAATTGTATGTTCCTTTAACATACCTGAGTACTCTTTTTGCAGCAAGCAAGTGATCCTCCTTTGGATTTTTCATGAATCTGGAGATTAAGCTAACAGCATACATCAGGTCCGGTCTTGTGACAGTCAAGTACATTAGACTGCCAACAAGACTCTTGTATAACAAACTGTCCACCTCCTCCCCTACTCCTGCTTTGGTTAGAACAGTTCCAGGTACAATTGGCACTTTGACAGGATTGGACTCCCACATGTGAAATCGCTCCAAGACACTTTTTGCATACTGACTTTGGCACATTGTTATGGATTCACTGTTCTGACAAATTTCTACACCCAAGAAGTACTTCATCTGGCCTAAGTCAGTCATATCGAACTCCTTTTTCATTGAATTCTTGAAGCCTTCACACAACATCTTGTCACTTCCGGCATAAATAAGGTCATCTACATATAGACTCACAATTAGTATTTTGTTCCATATTCTTTTGATGAACAAGGTGTGATCGTATTCACTTCTTTTGAACCCTTCCCTCTTGAAATACATCTCTATGCGGTTGAACCAGGCCCTAGGGGCTTGTTTTAACCCATAGAGTGCCTTCTTTAGCCGGTACACTTTGGTCTCTTCTCCTGATTTAATGAATCCCTGGGGCTGTTCCACAAACACAGTTTCTTTGAGTTCTCCATTTAAGAATGCACTTTTTACATCGAGTTGAAACACCGTCCAGTTTCTCTTGGCTGCCACTGCAAGAAGTGTTCGAATCGTATCCCAACGAGCTACTGGAGCAAATACCTCGTTGTAGTCCACACCCTTTTTCTGAGCATAACCTTTTACCACCAGTCTAGCCTTGTACTTCTCCACTTCTCCCTTTTCATTTAACTTAGTCTTGAACAACCATTTAACTCCAATAGGCTTAACTCCTGCGGGTGCCTCCATCAACTCCCATGTATTGTTATGCTCAATGGCAGTCATTTCAGACTCCATTGCTTTGACCCACTTATCTTCCTTCCTTGCCTCTTCGTATGTTGATGGATCATCCAGTGAACTGAACATGGCAAACCCTGCCTCATCTTCTACTTCAGTGTCCCCGGTACAATAGTCTACCATCCACCCAGGGGGTCTTCGTAGTCTTGTCTGAGCTCTGGGTTCCACAGGTTGTTGTTCCTGTGTTACCTGAGCACCAGATTGAGCTGCACTGGGTGGTGTGATAGGTACACTAGGGTTTGATGCTGCTGGTGTGGACTGATCTGCCCCTGCACTTGTTTCAGCCCCTGTTTCAGCCCCTTCACTTGTTACTGGAGTGTTCCCTGCTTCTAAGACCTCATTGCTGATTCTTGGGCTCGTAAACTCATCATCTTCAATTATCAGTTCCTCAACCTCCACTGTATTCCAGTCCCATTTCCCTTCTTCATCAAACGTCACATCCCTGCTGATAACTATCTTTCCAGCAACAGGATCGTATAGTCGATACGCCTTAGACTCCATACTAACCCCAAGGAAAATACACTTGTGACTTCTATCATCAAGTTTGGTCCTTAGCTGCACTGGTATGTGGGCATAACCAATGGAACCAAAGACACGGAAGTGATCCACCTTCGGCTTAACACCAGACCAATACTCTTCAGGGACTTTGCTGTCTAGACTTCTACTAATGCACCTATTCAACACATGACACGCCCAGTTTGCTGCTTCAGGCCAGAAATATTTTGGCATGCCCTTGTCTGCAAGTAGGCATCTTACCATGTTCATTAGTGTTCTGTTCCTTCTCTCAGCCACTCCGTTTTGCTGAGGAGTGTAGGATGCTGTTAATTGACGCTTGATTCCAACCTGTTCACAGTAGTCTTTGAATTCTTGTGAGGTAAACTCACCTCCTCTATCACTTCTTAGGCATCTGATCTTTTTACCTGCTTCATTTTCTACCAGAACTTTGAACCGTTTAAAACATTCAAATGCCTCCCCCTTGTTTGATAACATATAGATCCAGGTTTTTCTTGTAAAGTCATCTATAAAAACCAAGACGTACCGTTTGTTACTCTTTGAAGCAGGTCTGATGGGACCACAGATGTCAGTGTGTACAAGCTGCAACTTGTCTGTTGCATGCCACCTGCTGCTCTTAGGTATGGCATCTCTTTGTTGTTTACCTATGGCACAAACTTCACACACTCTAGTTCTTTCCACCACCTTAGGTAGCCCTTCTACCATCTTCTTATATTGCATTGACCTAAGGGCTCGGTAGTTCACATGAGCAAACCTTCTATGCCATATTTGAGTGTCTTGGTCATCTTTCACTTGCAAGCATTCATCTTTCACACGAGGGTATGCGGCTGGAATTAGGTTTGGTGTGCCATAAATGGGGAACATTCGGTTCTTGGTCATAGTAGAGGTGAATATTAGTCCACCTTCAGGATGATACGCTTTGCAAACACCTTCTTTAATAATGAATGTAATACTCTTATCTTGCAATTGACCTACACTTATCAAGTTGGATGTCAATTCAGGAACATAGTATACATTAGTTATTACCTGAGTGAGACCATCCACTGTCATTCTGATGTCTCCCATTCCTTTAATCTCTAATCTCTTGTCATTACCCAACTTGACAGTGTGAGTGAAATCTCTGTTGAGACGTGTGAACCAGCGCGTGCTTCCTGTCATGTGATTAGAACATGCAGAGTCAAGAAACCACAAGCTTTCTCTTCCTACTTTCACGCCTTCAGTGGTTGCCATTAACACATTTTCTTCATTCTTGTACCTTTCCAATTCCACAGTTGCCATCAAGAGCAATTCCTCACTCTCGTCAAATTCAGCATAGTTTACAGCCCTTTCATCATTGGGGCATTCATATTGGAAATGCCCCAATTTGTGGCATTTGTAACATTCAACAGTGGATTTGTCAAATGAGCCACGCCCACGACCACGTCCCCTTCCTCTATGGTTAGTGGACCTTCCTCTACCACGGCCACGACCATAAGATTGTTCTTGTTCGACTTTTAGGACTTGCTCCTCTGTGGAACTTCGAACAAGTTTTTGCTCATGAACGAGCAAACAACTTTGCAGTTCATCCACAGAGAGGGAATCCAGATCTTTGGATTCTTCAATAGTGCAAACAACAAAATTGAAATTAGTAGTCATGGTGCGTAGTACCTTTTCAACAATCTTAATATCTGGCATATCCTCTCCACAATTTCTCATGTCGTTTGCCGTCACCATGACCCTTCCAAGGTAGCTAGTAACAGTTTCCCCGGTCTTCATCTCTAGCATTTCAAATTCTCTTCTTAGGCGTTGTAATTGGGCCCGCTTGACACGAGCACTGCCTTGATACTTAATCTTCATGGCGTCCCAAATTTGTTTCGCCGTTTCCTTCTGCGAAATTGTCTTCAGAATTGCCTTATCAATTGACTGGAACAAATAATTTCTAACCTTTAAGTCCTTCAATTTGTTCTCTTCATAGTTCTTTCTTTGAGTCGGCGTCGCCTGCTCTCCTTCTTTGATTACAGCATACCCTTGATCCACCACACTCCAGAACTCTCCGTCAAACTTTGGTATGCTCGTGTTATGAAACTGTCCTGTTTCATCAGCCATTGCAGCGACTTCTTCCTCTTGCTCTCAACACTCTTTAAGGATCTCACGAAGCTCTGATACCACTTGTAGTGACAAGTGAGTATACAAATTGCAATCGTTGCTTTATTCAATGACTAACCGGCCTTAAATAGCCAAACAAGAACAACGGTCACCTGAACTTTAGGGAGACCTAATCCTCCGGCGACCTAGAATACAACTCGCTAACAACCCTAACGTTCAAAAGGACCAAGTAAAACAGAGACTCAAACAACTTTGGGCTACCGATTTATAAGCTATCAGGCCCAGAACAGACTCATGGACTAACAAAGCCCTTATTATTATTAAAACACAAACCCAACCCAATAGATGCGAGACTCCGGCCGACGAAGATGGTTTCGGGAATCGGTTCGGTATTTATAGGAGCCGGAAGGGGGGTGGCTGTGAACGAAGGTGATGAAGGACTAGGTGGTGGTGGTTTCCGGTGGTGAGGGAGCCGGGTATTTATATAGGGGTGTTGGGTCAGTCGGTTTTAGGAAAGGGTCGGTTAACAAGGTAACCGAGGTATGTTTGGTAACCGGAATTTGGTAAGTTGGATGTCTGGCCGGAATTGAGCCAATCAACGAAGAAGAAAATGGAAAGGTTGACCGGAACATAATGGAAGAAGAAGCCTGTTACGCGGTTTGATTTGAATTCGGTTTAACCGAATGAGTGCTTAAAACGAATTTGTTTCCTGATTCGTTTGGATGTGGCATTCCCGGCCGAGTGATTGTGATGTTGTTTGTTAAGCATAAGGTCTCCGGTTCGAATCCCGTCTCGCGCATAAAACCCATTTTTTTGCTAACTGTTAGACTAACTAACTGGGTTAGTCACTAACTGAGTTTTCTGACTCAGTTAGTGCTGCCCTTTAATATACTTAACCTGGTTAGCTGATTTAACCAGGATTTAGCTAACCAGGTTAGTCTAACTAACCAAAATCATCAAAAATCAAAAAAACTTAGTTTTAAATGCTTATTTATTTAATTTTAATTATTAATTTACTTATTTAAAATATTAATAACATAATATAAAAATTATTTTAACCCAAATTTTGATATTTCAACCGAATTAACGTACGAATTCCCAATTTTCGTACGGTTTAGGGTAATTTCTTGGCAACGATGAATTTAAGAGCTGGGATTTAGATGGAATTTCACTGTTTTTACGTGCTTAACATAGTTTCAACGTGTTTCAACGTGTAATAACATAACATAGCATATAAACACAAATATGAACCAAATCATGCACTTTTCATTAGGATTCAAGTCTCGGAATGAAATTTGGGAATAAACGAGAGTACAATTGTCTAAAATAGGAAAGTACAAGTCAACAAGCTATAAATAGAAAGTTCAAAAACGCGAGGCGTTACAGTCTCCCCTACTTTAGGAGATTTCGTCCTCGAAATCAAGATGAAACTTTTGAAAAGATTATATCTAAAGGTTTATAAAATGAGACTTTGATCATAATGTTTGTTTAGGAAAAACTTGTTTTCATGAATGCACCAGGTAGCACCTTGTTTCACATAGAATTTCACATAGTATAACATGAATAAAATGACATGAAATTTTTCACATAGGATAACATGTATAATGAAAGCATAATAAATTTAATTTGTTCACGAGAGAGTATCATTAATTGTTTTAGGTTACGACAATAGTGTAAATTGTGACTTTCTAGCTAGAAATGAATGAAACGCTCAAACGTAAAACACATAATAATTGAGATAACATAAAAAGAGATTTAACGTAAAATATGGATTGTCACGGAACGTAACATACGACACTTCCAAAGTGAATCGAAGACCTTCTCGAATTAAGGAAACGTGCTTTGGCCTAATAGGTATTAGTACTCTCATCGATGGTCCCCAGGTAGGCAACGGGTCCTTAATGGATTTATACGAATGCCAAACCTAGACAGGACGTCCCGACTACCGGTACCTAACCCTTCCAGTTACTACACATCCTTAATCGATTGGGAAATCGAAACTTTGGCGAGAGTGAAAATCGAGGAGTGGGACTAGTTAAACAAGATGCGAGTATCACCTCTAACTTGATAACATCGTACCCTAATGTGGTTGGTACTTATCCTAAGATAAGGGTCCACTAGAATATGAAATGGAAAACTCCCATCAAGGTTTAGATATCACTCCTAACTTAAGGGTAGATTTCGTGCAAAAATCAAAGTATAGCTGAGTGAAAATCATCACCAAGTGTGGGAATCACCCTGTCTTGATGAATCATTTCGATTGTATTGTAAGAGTGTCTTCAAAGCCTCCAAGTGTGTATTGTGTTAGCCTTAGGAAAGGCATGTATATTAAGAGTCCAAAAGAAAGTAGAGGGAAGCAAAGAAGATGGAAAGGAAGTTGTTTTAAGCAACACATAGTGAATAAGCTCCTAAACTATATACTAGGCAAGGCATTCCTAATTCCCTATAGTTATGGCTCTGATACCAATCTGGTATCAGAGTACTCCTACTATAGACTAGGGACAAGTAAGGCAATCCTACCTAATTCCCTATAGTTATGGCTCTGATACCAATCGGTATCAGAGCAACATAACACTAAATGTGACAATAATTTATTTAATTCATTTCATAAACTCTAAAGTGAAATACATAGTTCCAAACAAGACAACATAATGTTCAACAATAATTCAAATGTTATGTGGGTTTCTAGAGTTCATCCTAGCTTGATTCTTGAATCTTGTACTTTCAACCTGCAATATGTATTAAAATAATGTCAACAAAAGCATGTTGGCGAGTATACAAGTTTTCATACATAGCATATACATGTTTAAAATGTTTACTCAATTCCAAATGTGAAATACAATATCATGTTAACAGTATATACTCGAAACGATGTTACTCTATGTGTCCAAACCAAAGTTTAACGCAATTAAAGTGTACCCAAACGAGTTTGAGTAGGTTGACATAGTTTAACCTAACAATACCTGCTCATAGAACAGGAGGGGCGTTTCTCAACCTATAGCGCTACCATTGTTAGGGGAGGCTTGTACGAAGTTAATGAACACATAGTCATTAGGTGTTTACAGTAGCATAACATGTCTAACATGAATAGAGTGTGTCACATAGAATATGGAATGAGTGTGCATAAAATGTTTAATGTGTTGTGATGTTTGATATGTAATACATATTGCACCCAAAAGTGTAAAACGAAAATGGGTCATGTTACTCACCTTGGAGTGCGTTGCGTATTTCTTGGAAAGAGAATATGAGGATTGTTCCAAGTGTCGTTGCACAAGAGATTTACCCTATTAATTTTGAGTATTTGTTAAATATTGGGAATTTAGGGTTTATTTAAATAACAAGGCATGAAATAATACCAACATTCTTAAATAATAATCATATGTTTCATATTTTTATATTTAAAAATATATGACAAATATATGAGTAAAATAAATATTGATTTTATATATATATATTGTTATGATAATGTTACTGATTTTACCAAAATATTGTAAATATTACTACTAAAATGTTAGATTATATAAATAATGATTCCTAATTAGTATGTATTTAAAATGAAAATTCTGATATATATATATAGATATTATAAATTAATAATCTTGAATAATAAATCTAATTATATAAAATAACAATTCTAATCTAAATAAATAATAAGTCTATTTACAAAAATTCTGATTAGATAAAATAAAATAATAAATCTGAAAATAAATTCTGATTTAAATATTACTTCTGAAATATAATTTCTGATTTAAAAATAACAAATCTGATTTTATATAAAACAATAATTCTGATTAATATTTATAAAATGCTAATTTTGATTTAAACAATATATTAAATCTGAAAATAAAAATAATAAATCTGTTTTAACTATAATAATAAAATAATAGTTATAAATCTGATTAGATATAATATTAATAATTAAATAAATCTGTTTTAATATTAATAATGATATTAATAAATCTGATTTTATATAAAGTAAAAATTCTGATTTCTATAAAAAAATTCTGAACAATAATTCAGATTAAAAATATAATAATAAGTCTGGTTATTTAAATCTGTTTATTAAACCTGTTTAAATAATATTAATAATAATAATTATATCTGAATTATAATAATAATAATAATAATAATAATAATAATAATAATAATAATAATAATAATAATAATAATATTAACAATAAAACTGGAAAATAAAAATAAACAAAAAAAAAGGAAACTGGATCAAAGACTTGTACCGGACGGGGTCATCGACTCATCGGAGACGGCAGACGACGGCGAATGGTGGTGGTGCGGCGGTGGTTCCGGCTAGGAGTGGTGGTCGAACCCCGGCGGAGATGCGAGACTCCGGCCGACGAAGATGGTTTCGGGAATCGGTTCGGTATTTATAGGAGTCGGAAGGGGGGTGGCTGTGAACGAAGGTGATGAAGGACTAGGTGGTGGTGGTTTCCGGTGGTGAGGGAGCCGGGTATTTATATAGGGGTGTTGGGTTAGTCGGTTTTAGGAAAGGGTCGGTTAACAAGGTAACCGAGGTATGTTTGGTAACCGGAATTTGGTAAGTTGGATGTCTGGCTGGAATTGAGCCAATCAACGAAGAAGAAAATGGAAAGGTTGACCGGAACATAATGGAAGAAGAAGCCTGTTACGCGGTTTGATTTGAATTCGGTTTAACCGAATGCGTGCTTAAAACGAATTTGTTTCCTGATTCGTTTGGATGTGGCATTCCCGGCCGAGTGATTGTGATGTTGTTTGTTAAGCATAAGGTCTCCGGTTCGAATCCCGTCTCGCGCATAAAACCCATTTTTTTGCTAACTGTTAGACTAACTAACTGGGTTAGTCACTAACTGAGTTTTCTGACTCAGTTAGTGCTGCCCTTTAATATACTTAACCTGGTTAGCTGATTTAACCAGGATTTAGCTAACCAGGTTAGTCTAACTAACCAAAATCATCAAAAATCAAAAAAACTTAGTTTTAAATGCTTATTTATTTAATTTTAATTATTAATTTACTTATTTAAAATATTAATAACATAATATAAAAATTATTTTAACCCAATGTTTGATATTTCAACCGAATTAACGTACGAATTCCCAATTTTCGTACGGTTTAGGGTAATTTCTTGGCAACGATGAATTTAAGAGCTGGGATTTAGATGGAATTTCACTGTTTTTACGTGCTTAACATAGTTTCAACGTGTTTCAACGTGTAATAACATAACATAGCATATAAACACAAATATGAACCAAATCATGCACTTTTCATTAGGATTCAAGTCTCGGAATGAAATTTGGGAATAAACGAGAGTACAATTGTCTAAAATAGGAAAGTACAAGTCAACAAGCTATAAATAGAAAGTTCAAAAACGCGAGGCGTTACAGAAGTGGGTGGTAGGTCCCACATAAAATTTTAACTCATGCCTGAGGCATTGGATGAGACTGCTTGAGGCATTGGATGAGTCTGCTGAGGCATTGGAATAGTCTGCCTGAGGCATTGGAGAGGAGTCTACCTAATCATTGAGACACGTGTCACTTCCATATTTAAAGACGCACGAGGGGTCTTGAAAGAGGTATCCCGCACATTTGAATCCGTGATGCCCTGCTCCAAGGAGGCATCAAATGGCCATTTTGGTAAGTCAAAGAAATTCTTGGCTATTTTGGTAATTTTCTCTTAGGGGCTGTTTGATAGCCTCTGAATGGTCATTAAGAAACTACCTCTTAATGAAACCATTAAGAATTTACCAATGAGAAGGTAGAAGAATGTGACATGTGATGATTTATCATTCAGTGATTACCTCTTAACCATTCATACTTGAGGTTACCTCTTATTTATTCAGAGGTTTTAAACCATTAAGAGGTAACATCTGAGTGGCTATTAAAAGGCTAATTCAAGTTTGACTATATGTAAGTTCTGAGTACCTTTCTCCTTTTTCATTCATATTCCCGAGATGCTCATATTTAATATTAAGATAAACTATAACTTCATCTTCTTCAAAGCCGTTAAAAGTTTCCGTTCACCGGAAAATTTCCTTTTGCCAACTACAAATTTCATTTCATCTTATTTTTACCTACACTTAGAGAGAGGTATCCTAACATTTGCTTAAGGATATTCACGATAAATAAAAAGGAGACTAAAAATTATTTTATACTTCTCGAGGAAAGTTGAGGGTATCCCGTGCAACCCCTCAATCCACACCTAGATCCGCCCCTGACTGTAAGAAAAACCATTTAAAAAGTGTCACGTGACATCCAACCAATTATAGCTAAATGATAAAATTATATCCTAAATAATATCAAGAGTAAATTACGTTTTTGATCCCTGTGGTTATATCACTTTTACTATATTAGCCCAAAATAAGAATTTTTAACATATCTGCCCCCATGGTCTCTATAACTAACCATTTTGGCCCCTAAGTCTAGAGATCATGGGGGCCAAAATGGTTAGTTATAGAGACCATGGGGGGCCAAAATGTTAGACTTAGGGGTCAAAATGGTTAGTTATAGAGACTATGGGGGCAGATATGTTAAAAATTTTATTTTGGGCTAATATAGTAAAAGTGATGTAACCATAGTGGCCAAAAACGTAATTTACTCTAATATCAATTATATTGAATTCCCTATAAATATGCTAACAAACAATTAATTCTTTATTTGGATTTTCCTTTTTTTTCAATGTGCTGATTAAGAAAAATACTGATATCATTAAAATTTATGCTAAAATCAATTATCTTTGATTAATTTTCATGTGCTAATTTAATTCAAAAGTGCTACTTTTATGTATGTATTGTTATGTACTAATTTAACTTTTTTATGTGCTAGGATCTGTTATTACAGTTTGTAGGATAAATATGGTTTGTACCAAAACCATACATTATAATGATCAACTAGCAAACTTGAAAACATTTTTTTTGTTGTTTGTTTAATATTTCGAACTTCAAATTAATATTTCAAGTTTATAAAAAGCTAATAATCAAATAGTTAGTACTTTGTAGAATTTTAAATGTGGGTATAACTTTAGAGAAAGTTTATATAAATTTGCTTAAGTTATGAATTCTTAAGCAAAGTACTTGCATACAATTGATCAATAAAAATGAATATAAAAAGAACTAGTTAGACCTTTTGTTACAGTAAAGCCACTTAAAAGATACGAAATTTGTATATCTTGACAATCATGGTTGTTAAATACTAACAAATAAAATACCGCTTGAAATACAGAAATTCATACATTAAAGAAACCACCAAAAGTTATGTTATGAGTCATCTACATATATGTCGTGATAAATAACAAGATCATTTAAAACCTTTGCTTTTTAATGCCCGTGAAACATAAATCTATATTTAATTTGGCCAACAAAACCAAAACTATCATTCCGGAAAAAAAAAACGCCAACTAGCAAGAAACTAGCACATACATCTGAAAACGACCGAAAAAAACAAACAAGGAAACATTAACCCATACTATTTATATTGAATCGTTTCCATTTCTCCCAAGACATGCTTGTGCTTCTCGATCTACCTTTATCCAAAGATAAGAGAGCGTTTTGGACTCTTCGACAATGATTGACGCAGATTTAGCATTGAAAAAGGCATTATTCCTAGCTCTTCAAATGCTCCACAGAACCGTATAAACAATGGCTTGAATCACTCTTTTCCTAGTTTTCGAGCCACCCAAGATTTCGGGAACATCTAAAAGATCCGAAACATGGAAAGCAAAATACTCCTCCGACTTCCACCATTAATTAATCACTCTCCAAATTTGGAGTATAACAATTATATGTAAATCCATGGAAGTTTGTAAAGTTTAAGATCGTTTAGAGATAGGATCTTAAGGTACGAATATTATCTCTATCTACCTTTTTATGTTAAGTATATCTATATTTAAGAAAGATTAATATATAGTTCAATAATTTTTTTTTTTTTTATCAGAAAGAACTCATTAGAAGGTTAGAGCAAATTACAAATCATGGGTTGGTAGACGGGCAACAAGCTGCGCCGCCACCCCCTTTTGAATTGCAAATCCTACTCGGCTAAACACATAACTATGGCCTACAGACACATATCTATATTGTTTCGTACTTTCGTTATATTACCATACCTGAAAACTCTGATTTTGGATTTTAATTCTGTTATGCTTGCCTTTAGGAAATGATCATCTTGTACTTATTACAACATGCTTGTTATTATATTATATGCATGGTGATTTATATGTTTAAACCCTAGCTGAGGACGTTGTATCAGTGCCGGCTAAAAGGTGGTGTAGGGTGGGCCTGTGATCAGGGCTCAAATGTGTATTGGGCCCGAATTTTTTTTAATTTTTTTAAAATATATATTTAAAAAAATATGGATGTTTTTTATAAATAAGAGCCTTTGTATAACAAGTTTAAAACCCAATTTAAAGTTTTATAAATAAGGCCCAAAGTTTTATAAACCTAATTAACAAGTCCATCCCCAAGACACAAGTGGCTAATAAACAAAAGTTTTTCAAAATTATAACCCAATTGTCATGTGGGAAAACAGAACGTCGACTTGGGGCCTGGGGGATTCACGTTCAGTCGTTCATCATCATCAGACGACGATTCATCATCATCGCAGCAGAGGAGGATTTATAGGTCGAAATCGAGTGAGAAATCAAGGATTTCATCATCATCATCGACGCAGGAGGTGTTTCAAAGGGTGAATCAAGGGTTTTGTGGGGTGGATAATCTTGAGATTGAGGTATAAAAATCTTATAATTCTTTTTTTTTTTAATTTTAAAATTCGTATAATTTTATTTTTGTTAATTTGTTTTATCAATTTCATAACAATTATTGTTGTATTTATATATTTAATTGATGAGTTTATATTATATGAAGATTTGCGAATAAGGACCAAATTTTTTTATCTCGAACAGGGCCAATTTTTTTTTTTGATTTTCGAAAACGGCCCTGTATTGTATTATGTATTTGTTATAACATTATGTACTCAACCGGGTTGCGGGACGATGACCGAATAATTCTCAAGCAATTAAAAAAAGACTACTATAATTTTGTTATGGAAAAAAAAAACAATGATAAGACCGTAATTTTGGGCTTCTCTCTCATATGTATGTCTGTACAGAGGGCAAAATCGTAATTATATTTTTAACCGAAGGCGAAATCATAATTTTAAACTGGGAGCAAAATCATAATTTTGAGCTAGGGGGAAAAACATGTTTCAATTTTGAACGGTGGGCAAAAGCGTAATTTTGAGCTGAGGGCAGAATCGTAATTTTGAGCTAGAGGGAAAAACAACATTTTATTTTTAGTTGGGGGCAAAAACGTAATTTTAAACGGAGGGCGAAACCGTAATTTTAAACTAGGAACAAAATTAAAAGTGAGTTTTTGAATCGAGAGCAAAATCGTAATTTTAAGCTAGCGGCAAAATTATAATTTTATTTTTTGCTGGGGGCAAAAGCGTAATTTTAAACAAAGGACGAAAGCATAATTTTAAACTAAGAATAAAATTAAATTAAAACTGGGCTGGTCCAATAGGGAAGTGCCAGACAAATTTTGAACTGAGGGCAAAACCGTAATTTTAAATGAAGGGCGATACCGTAATTTTAAACCGGGAACAAAATTAAAAGTGAGTTTTTGAACCGAGGGCAAAAGCGTAATTTTAAGCTAGGGGCAAAACTATAATTTTATTTTGAGCTGGGGCAAAATCGTAATTTTAAATGAAGGACGAAAGCGTAATTTTAAACTAAGAATAAAATTAAATTAAAAATAGGCTGGTCCAATAGGGGAGTGCCAGGCACTATTCTCCAAACTTAGCTGCCTGGCACTATTCCCCAAGCTTGTAAATGTATATGTTGGAAATGGAAATGGAAATGGAAACACTTGATCATGAACGTGAATTTGGAGGGCTTCACATACACGTCATTGTGTGAATGTGGTGTGACACTATCTGTGGTGCTATGGTCATTGAATCTATGTGTATATATATGTATGTGTTAATATTGATGAAAAATCATGTGTGGTACATTCGGAACACCTGGTTTACTATATATCTGGTATCATTTTCCTTGTTGCTTGCTTATATTTATATCTCTGAGAACTATCAAAATAACTTAGCCCTTGAGCGAAATAAAAATATAAAATTATGGTCAGAAGAAATGAATTAATAAAAAAGTCTTTAGTGATGGAGTTAAGTCTTGAACTTGAGACGACAACATTATCTTAAGATGGTTTTTTCCACTCCATCACCAACACTTTTATGTATAATAAATGAATGCATATATTAAATATATAATTTACTATATATATAAAAGCTTATAAAAATCTTTCGGGCCCTTTGAAAATTTGGGGCTCGAGCGACGGCACGGGTTGGCCGGCCCAAAAGCCGGCCCTCCTTATCCGGCCCTCCTTATATTTTGTTGCTCGTATAGGATTTTGTATTGTTAGTCTATGCCATGTTCTATGTTTCATTTTATTAGGCTTAATTAATAATTACTTTTTTTTGAACGGTAAATTTGGATCACTAACGAACCACTGGAGTATCATCGTGCCACCAACGGAACCACCCGATCATATCTATATCCACTATACACTAATTCAGGAAGAAACCCAATAAATATAGAAAAAACCCTCTTGTGAGAACCGAACTCAGTACCTATTAGTCAAAAGTCTTATTTCACACCCAAGATACCACTAGACTATAAAGCCATGGGTTTAATTAAAAATTACTTCATTTTCGTTTCAACAAAATTTTAAACCTTTTCATTTCACCTATAATTATCACAACCAATTAAACTAGCTAGCTAGATTTCTTTAATTACGGTATAAATTTAGTTTTTTGAATGGAGGTACTGTTTACATTTTCGTTGATAGAAGATTTTACTACTAGGTTAGGATTATTATTTTTTTTTTCAATTCGTTTTGTAAAACTTAAAAAATATAATCTTTGCAATGTATTTTACCTAATAAAGTACCTTATATATGTTCCGATTAACAGTAAAAAAAATCCTAATTCAATTAACCTTTAAACTAGTTATATAATTCTTATTAACTTTCTTCAATCAAAGCTATATAATTTTGTTTAAAAAATATATAAATAATATAGGTTTTGTGTGTAAGATTTAGTAAAAATGCTTTACTTGCCTTAATTGTTTTACAAATATATAAACAGTATAGATGTGTGTTTTTATTTTCAACACTTGTCTAAACAAGACGTTTTAACTTATTGATATTAGCATAACGTAATCAAATTCTGATTAAAAATAGTAAACATGCAAGTGCTTAGGGTCGTTAGTTTTTTTAATGCAAATTAACAAATGGCAGAACTAAACATTCAAGTTATAATATTTTCAAATAGGTCATCAAGTAAGAAGTTATCAAATCAACCAATCGGCAATATTTTTTTAACCCATTTATTTAGTCTAACTCGTTGTTCACACGCTTGTATTGAACATACTTTTTTTTTGTTGTGCATATAAAATTCGACAAGTCGCTCAACTAATTATCATTGTGCAAATTTATATGTTTTAAAACAACGGGCAAAACTTTTACATTCTAAGTGACGCATCTTCTTAATTACCTTGTCAAATTATTAATATATAAGATTAAAAGAATTCCCTCTGTCGAATGAGTACGATTAGTCATATATGTAAGAGTCATCTTACAATAATCTGAACAATAATTATTTTATTTAAATGTATTACAAAATGGTTCTATATAAAACTCAAAAACTAAAGCAAATTTTACACGTAACAACTATTCTTGCCTTTGTAAATGTTTTGTATATGCAACTTGCAGTTTTCTTAATTTGATTAATATAACGAGCCCACTAGACCAATGAGAGGTATTGTATTCGTAAGTAGGGTTGTTCATGAGCCGAGTCGAGCTGAGTTGAGCTAGGGTAAGCTCGGGCTCGTCTTGATTATAAACCGAGCTGGCTCGGCTCGGATTTGAAACCGAGCTGAAAATCTAAGCTCGGGATCGGCTTGATTTGGCTCGATTTTAAAAATAAAAATTAATACATAGCTCTTAAAATTCAGTATTCTAAAATATTATTCAATACCTCAAAAGAACATTTTCAAAATAAGTTCAGCGTAATACATTATAAGCCAAAATCATGTTCAACAACACAAATAAGTTTTATATTTCAAGTAAATACAATATTTGTTCATTAGCACAAAAATTAACCTTTAAATATGTCATAGAAATCAAACTATAAGCCTAAATACATGTAAATAATAATCACTTTTTTGTAATATATTATATGTATATAAAAATAAAATATATTATAAGTAAATAATTCGAGCTAAGCCGAGCTACCAAGTGAGCCAAACCGAGCCAATTTGGCTCGTCACGAGCCGAGCCGAGCTAGGCTCACTTTCTAACCGAGCCGAGTCGGCTTGGCTCAATTTCAAAACAAGCCATATCAAGCGAGCTTTTTCCAAGCTAAATCCGAGCGAGCTCTGAGCCGCGAGCTTTTAGGACAGCCCTATTCGTAAGGCGTCAGATTTATATATTTTGATAATATCTCGAAAATTCATTCCTTAATTAAAAAAGAAACAAGAACCAGCTTGTGATTATCTATTTTGAAAAACATACCAAAAATAGCACAAAGACTTTATTTTTATAGTTGGTGAGCAATCACAACATTACTATATGTTAAAAAAAAACTGAATGAACAGTAAGAGGCTATTATTGTAATTTCCTTTCCAAATCAGTTTAAAAGGTTAGGCGGACAGAAAACACGGTGGTGAGATTTAGAACCCGGGTAGAGAGAAGAGAGAGATAGCGCTGAGAGACAGATAGAGAGGCCGATTACGATGGTTCCGCCGGTGTTACAACCTTCTCGCCGGCGTCAATAACACTTGACAACGACGTTTTGATCATTGTGGTGGCCGCGAACATGGTTTGTATCGGAGAGCGACGAGGTATGTTCGATCAGATGCTGCCATACCTCTGACAATGACGACGGTCAAGCGGTTAGGGTTTCCATCAACTTCCGGTAAGCCCTTTTCTATTGCATGTTCACTATTTTTTTTAGATCGGTTGTCCCTGAGCCTTAATCCGGTGACTAATGTAGATCTGATGAGTAGGTAACGTCTGGTGAGGTTCCGGTGAACGGCAAGGAGAAGATTTCAGTGAACGGGTAAGCACACAACCCTAATTATGCGTATTGCTTCAGTGTGACGGTGTGGTTGTTAGGGTTTGTTTGCCCTAATAAGTCGTTCTCGAACCCTAGGTGGAGTTAAGAATTGATGGTGGACCAATGAAGATTGATCAGGTAATTTTAACTATTTTTGATTGTTTGAAGATGGCTTAAATATTTGAATTGTGAATTAAGTGTTCGATTTGTTGTTTTTTTGGTAATTGGATTGTACTAATTAGGGTTTGTTTGAATGGTTCAGGTTTAGTTGGTAAGAGTGGGTCGAAATGGAAGTTATGGAGGAGTTCTTCGGTGGAAATCGATTCAGGTTGGAAAGGGTTTAAAGGGAAGTACAGGGGAGTGGGATCAGATGGGTCGCATTCGAGATAATATCCCCTGTGCAGAAAAGGCAACAAGCATCAGGTTTCTAGGTATTTTTTTTACTGAGTTAAGTAATATACAAATGTTCATTAAAGTGACCATGTTTGATACTAAAGTCTTTTGTACTGAAGAGGAAGTTTTCTGACATGTTAGGATCTCCATGGACTGATGATGAAGTTGAGCGCTTCTATAAAGCTTATATGCAGTGTGAAAAAGACTGGAAGAAGGTTTGTGCTTTCTTTGTCCTCTTTTTTTTTGTGGTTAAACTACTCTTTGAGACCCACAATACACTTGCACATTTCAGGCTATGTGCTACATAGCTGCTTTTACAATAAGGAAGTATGAGTCGGTGACATTAATTACAAGTTTCTTAATGTATCTAAGATGGAACTATCGTAGTGTCTCAGTTTGGCTGTTACAGTTGTTCTCCAACAAAACAAGTCTCTTATGTGGTTTGCACAGGTGGTTTGGTTCGGTTTTGAGCCCCAATCGATCCACAACTGACACCGAATCCTTGATGTATTACTTGAACCATGAACTTGGGTACTTCATAAGCTATTTTAGATAGCCGCTAACATACTCATCTTTGCATGATCCAATTATACGTTACACTTTTATACAATATGATTCGACACATAGAGGCTTAGTCTCACCTGTAATTGTTTAGGTTGTTGGACTACCCAGGCCCCTCTACCCGAGCGTACTTATGGGGGTTCCACAAGCACGTCGTTATTTATGGTTGTGTGTTCAAACAACACCATTGCCACATATAGGGGCTGTTTATATTATTATAAAAAAAAAGAATAGAAACTGGAAAAAAAAAATTTACGGGTCAACCCAACCAAACCAAACCTACCCTTTTAACATGTCACCAGGCTCACACGTTTTGCCACCTCTTTTCATTTAAGGGTAGCAGAAAGCCATCCTTTTTGTGCTACTAAATGGATTTTATGTACAACTAATATCTTGGTCATATGTTGTTCAGATGCATAGATCTTCAGACTTCAGAACCTGATTTACTGTAATTTGTGGAATACACTAGAATTAAGGAAATGACAAACTTCAAAGACTGGCATATTTTTTATATTAACTGAACCAATATTTTTTTTGCTCTGGCCGAGTTGCATACATGCAGTAGAAAAAGGTATATGTGCTTGTAAGTTGTATGTTTTCCATTTCTATTTTAACTTTGTAAGTTATAAACTTATGATAAATGATTCTTCACAAATTTCACTTGATGCAATTTATGTTTGTATTCGAACTTTTGGCAGGAGAGTGGGTTAGAGTTTAGAAAAGGTAAAGAGGAAATTTGTTACCAAGAGGAAACACTTTTCCCATATTTTTCTCCTTTCTTCGCTTATTTCGAGTAACAAGGTTAGGTTTATAGGGTTTTATTATTCTCTTAGAAATACACATAAAACTATTTTAATATCTTGAATAAGGGCGTTAGAAATTTTTAAAATTTCCAATTCGACGAACTGGTGGGTCGACAAGAACCCCATGTAATCAGGATACTAATTCTCGCAATGCGCGCCATAAAGAAGTTTTTTGATTTGGGATCCACTATGATTTGAATATACAAATTTCAGCAAATAACCAACTTTTATCTAAAATATTTGTTAGATGTTAGGAGTCGATTATTTGGTGTTAAATTTAGAAGGTTTTGTTAATTTTTGCAGTATTTTGAGCTTTCTTGATTCTCCATTTGAAGAGAGCTAAGGATTTGCACAGTTTGTGAGTTGATTAAATTGAGCAGTGACTAGTGACTGACTGGTATGCTTTTTTTAAACAAATGTTTTTTTAGTTTTATCAATTCCAGTTTTGGGTTTGTTTCATGTGGCCGATTGTTTTAGGGGTTTTTGTTGATTATGATTAGAAGAATTGCCGTATGGAGAGGCGAGATTGAATAGCTGAACTAACATGGCGGAGTAAGAAGATGCCATACAGTTAATGGTGCGCAAATCATAAACAGAATAGGCGCAACAGGTTCTTCATCAGCCCAGCTGCAGCAGGAGAAAACCTTGAGACCGTTTTTTTCGTTTAAATGATAAATTGTATGTGAAAACCAAAATTGGTTAACGTTTGATTATTGTATATTATATAACAGTTATTGAATACTTTGTTGTTTTATATGTGTGGTGCTCCTGAATAACTTTTGTTGGACGCCTGACGATATGTTGGTACCTTTTTGCCATGAAAATAGAAGACTAAAATTTTGGGAGATCAATTGAGTACTTTCTTAGCATTTGATGTGTTTGTTTATGTTCTTCGACTAGCTGTGGCTATGAGATACCGTGGTTGGAGAAGTTCCACTGACAAAGGCCGAAGGGAAACACAACGCTTAAATCGTTAACAAAAACCATGAAGCGCGGCGCAACGCGCGCGGGGAAAACCCCTAGTTTAAGTTGAAACCACAAAACTCTTCATGAAAGAGTATGCTAGTTGTCGATTAAAACTCTTGGTAATCATTTGATTACACCAATGGTTATGTTTGCCTTGCCCATCACAATTACTATTGTTGGTAGTTATTGCTGATTAGTTTGTCATTGACGGACCAAGTTGCTATTAATCCCATTTCCATTGATGATCACTAAAAACATACTACTAATAATAAATTTTTATTGATAATCAGTTTATGCGAATTTTCATCGACCTTGCAAACACAAAGCAATATAATTTTTTCCATGCTAACCCTTGCTAGGGTTCTGCTCCTTGAACCCCATTATGGCGCTGCCCACACTGTTGAACCACCAGATTCGAAGGTGTCAGAAACGAGAGTAGTTTTGTGAACCACCAGACTCGAAGGTTCAGAAATGAGAGTAGGTTTGTACCAGTATGTATTCCACACCCTTTAAATTATGACAAAGGTTATTCACATTTCTATTTAATCTTAAGTAAATCTAGCTAAACTAAAGTTGAATTAATGATACTAAAATCACCAAGATTGCCTCGAATAAACTATATGTAGTCAGTGTTAAATCTGGATGTAGCAAGATTAGGGGATACACGAGGTTAACTAAGAAAAAAGGGAAGGAAGGTGGGTCTAAATAACGATCATCACGAATCGTGATGGTTTTCCCAAAAAAATATATGTATTTATTACTGTCGCTTGTTTAATTTTACTTTTACGTAAATACCTTTTTTATTCAACTTAATATTTAATATCAAATTTTTATAAGTTTTATTTAATTGGCTTTATATTTAATATTACTAATACTTTTTATGCATAAAAATTCTAATTATTATAAATACTGCCTTTGAAAGCTCCCGTAGGAAGCATCGAAAAAGTTGAAAATAGGCACACCTTACAAGGATTTTAAAATTTTGGCTAATCATAAAATTATCATGTCCAACATGTTCTTTATGTAAAACTCATTACTCAATACTCATAAACAAAGGTGATAAAAGAAAACCTCTCATATTGGGAAGGATCAAAGGGGACATATGTAGACTCTCATACACCTACTATGTAACCCATTTCACTATTTCTTGGTCTTAGTCGATGTATCCACGTGGTTGACATACGTAAGGGTTTTTGGCTACTTGTAATGCAGCGTTAATTCGCCCGCATAATATACTCCACTATAACTGGTCTCTATGCAACATCTCAAATTTTAATAGATTATGAAACCCAACACTTATAGAAGACCCATTTTTTCGGGTCCATGTTAAAGAGAGACCTAAGAGCATATTTGTGATTTTGTCACCAACCCTAGAAGGGTAACTGTGGTCCTAGTCCTAGCTGCCACCCCCTCATTTACAAGCATTCCTTTTGAAGGAAACCTAGAGAGAGAGAGAGAGGGAGGAAGGGAGGGGGGGGGGGCTAGTGTGAGAAAGGTGGTTTCGAGGCAAAAATATCGATTTTTTCTCAGTTTGCAAAGAAAACTTGATAAGTGTGGATTGCTACCATTTTTTTTAATTGTTTCAGGCTGAAAAGAGGAACTGGCTAGTGTGAGAAAGGTGATTTCGAGGCAAACATATCGATTTTTTTTTTCTCAGTTTGCAAAGAAAACTTGATAAGTGTGGATTGCTACCAATTTTTTTAATTGTTTCAGGCTGAAAAGAGGAACTTCAAAGCTATTCTGCACAGTTCAAAGATAAGGTTTCAATGGACAATGTTGGATGTCTAGCTACATCTCACTGCCCCCTAAGAAGGTATGACACTCTAGAGCAGTCTACTATTCTTGATAGGTCTAAGTACTCATACTTCACCATTTGGTTATAGTCATGGTTATTTTGTTAATTTTCCTTTCTATAATAGACATCTTGTTGAACATGAGACATGGATTCGTCTGAGTGTTCAACTATTCTCATTAAAAAACAATTCAATTTGATCACGACCATGCATTTATGTCTCTATGTATCCATGAAGGGCTCGATATGTCAAGCTCTCACAAAAGCAAGAGAACACAATTTCATATCGACTACATACATAACTCCTACTGAACTTTAGGGCAATCTCCAATCATTGCCCTTATTGCCCCATGTTAAGGATAAGCGTTAAACGAATGTCAAAAACAACCCACGGTAAACGTGAGTTAAATATGTATCTCAGGTTGAGGGATACAAAGACAACACCATTTCAAGAACTACTTTTGATTATGATCCATGAAGTATTCTTGAATCGGGGGGTCAATCCAATAACTAGTCCCAATGATTATATGTGAATTTGGTCTTCAACACTTTGATCCTTTATTAATGATTACCTCATTCAATGAACTAACCAACACTTCACAATAGTCTCAATTCATATTTAGTCCCATAAATCCGATCGACGACTACGGATGTTTAGAATAATTACTTATTCATGGATTTAAACGTAGTAATCATTAAAACAAAACATTAACCCTTTGGTTTAAGTTGTTTATATGTTTAGCGTACCATTCATAAACACCCAAATACTAGCTAAATCTTGTATACAGTTTGGTTATTCTAAATCATTGCATGTGCTCAAAAGGGACAATGATTTAGCTTATGGGCGAACCAAAATAAGTTTTGATCTGCCTTAATTATTATTAAGTCTTCCAATTTCAAGATTTTTTGTATTCATTGAAACTTTATAGAACCATTAGTTGAGAACATCAAATAATTGTTAAGATGTGATTTGTCTCTCAGATACTCATTCTCTATGATGTCTACACTACTGCCCCTCAATAGAATATGATACCTTTGAATACGTTTCCATACACTTAAAATTAGTCTTGCAAGACTCCATGAGTAATGGTCGTTATATAAGCATTCCATTTAATGAAAAAATTCAATAAAAGTTGTGTTCCATATACAGATCTTCCCTCTCCTTGACATAACAAGAAACCAGATTGTAACAGTCATTACGATGATTCCTAAAATTCAAGAAACTTTCTTGATGGTCAAATTGATGATCATTCGTTATCACACCCATTAGATAATGTATCCTTTCATTTATACTTATCCATGTATTTATGAAACCATGTTTATAATATGATAACTTGCAACGCTTTGTAAATTCTGGTTGCGATCATCTTTCAATGTTCGACTACGTCATCTTAGCGGAAGTAAATGAGAATTCCTTATCATACTTCACCTTTGTCAATCAAATGTTACTTTGATATTTAACACTTCTAGATAACACTGTATCATTCAATTTACCTTAAGCCAAAGCTTCCTGCAATATTGTCATCTTTTTAGATGTTGATATGGGCCTGTTGTCTTTCACTAATCTTTCAAGAATATTCTTTATGATACTTCAGATATGCTGACAGTTTTGTCAGATTAGGAATCTTAATAGATACGTTCATCTTATAAAGATTTGACCAACTCGGTGAATTCAAGTGATATTTATTGCACATGTCTCTTGATTGTATCGTCTGTAGAACTAAGCAATGTGTCACTACATGCTCTTACCGAAGTCCTTTCATATATTCCTATATATCAATTCCAAACACAGTCTAGCTCCCACTAGCCTTCGCATCCTTACATAGTTACTGCCACTACAATTTGCTTTCAACAAATTCAAGACCTTTAAATTCATTTTAAAATCTAATTTGATTTTGACGAATTACATATAACATCCGTCAAAATGGGCTCTCAAAATCCGACCCGTTTTGAAAATTTCAAGTTTTATTTTCTTCTATAATAACCATTGCGGGCGAAGTCATCGTATAATACACTTACATACATGTATATATATGTACAGATATCTAAATATCTAAATAAATATATAAACAAAATTCAATGAAAAAACGCTTATCATATATATATATATATATATATATATATATATATCAAATATGTGTATATATATTCTTTTTTTTCTTATAAAAAGGTTCTTTATAACTAAAAAACATAAGATGAGGATTTGTAATGTAATTTATGAAAGTTAAGATTTGAAGGGTTAAGCTGCCATTTCTAGAAATTTAACTACAAGGACCATTCGTGTAAGAATTGAAAGTAATAATAAAATCTGTAATAAAAAGGAAACCGAGGACCGTGGGACTCGAACCGAGTCCAGCCAGCGTCCATGACTTTACCAGCAAACATCAAACCACTCCACAACCTCAAACACACATTATGGCGAAAAACCCTTTTGAAAATTACCGCCAACTGTTGACAGCGATCACATAGCTATATTTCCATTCTTGATTGACTTCCTGATTTCTTGAATCCGACAAACTTGTCCAATGAATCTAGTCACCATTTCAACCAAAGTCGCATACGAGATCATTCAAATTCTAAGGTTTCCAAAAAAAAAACGAAAGTTTAATAACAAAATATATGTGTTCTTCTGTCAAAGGTAAATCACACGCACCCAACCCACTCTCTCGACCTTGATCACTCGGAAATAAAGGAAAGAATCAAATAAGCACCGCTTGCCTCCTCGCCGGAGATCGGAGGCACTGCCAGCGGAGACGTTCGGAGCACAAGCCGGAAATGCGGATCTTGGTTTCGGTATACTATTTTCTTACCATTTGTTTTCCTCATTTAGTTCTTGGATGAAATCATACTCTTTTCGACTACACACATAGAATACCCACAACAATCAATCTAGACACAATACATCATATCTCTGTACATTAGTAGTATTACTAATCATAACTAATATATGTTGGTATGAGCTATCTAATTCACACACTCACAAACAGCTGAACACTCAATGAAAGCAATGCACGATTTTATTGATTACTGATAATTGAGAGAACATAAAGAAAACAACGTACAAGATGAGAATCTACTACTTCTAATAAAGCAAAACCAACTTATGCCACATGGCATGATCTTAAACATCTTATTGCCACGTGTGATTCTTAGAATCCATATTCTTTTCATTTGAGCGGCAAAATAAGAGAACGCTCATTCTCCTTTCACACTGCGTTATATTGCATCTTTTGTTTCCATAAACATGAATTACTTCCCTTCTAAATCCTATTTCAAATAAAAACCCTAGATCTAAATCTGTATTTCACCTTGCCTATTCATCTCTCAATCAATCCTCTAGGTCGTTTGTTTCATCTATTGCTTCTTCATTGAATCGGACTCTCTTCCACGGAGTGGTCACATTCAGTTTCACCGGCTCAATATCAAGAACGACTGCTCCGATCTGGTAATTCATCGATCTCTGATTCATTATTTTGATTTTCTTGAATTTTTAGGTTCATATGCCTCTAATTTAATTGTATGTTTGTGTGTTAAGAATAATGTTAAGATAGTCGATGATTCATCGATGATATTATTAGGGCTTCTTAGTAGGGTTTTTTAAGAGTTAGATTGAAGCTGCTGTGAAAGAAGAGGAAGAGAATGAGATTGAGAGTGGAAACCCTAATTTACCGGTGTCGATTGAGGCGAAATCGGAAGAAGATGTAGGAGGAACTGCAATAAACGAGCATCGCCGACCTGACCTGAATACAGGTAACCTTTAAAGCGCTAATTTAGTCTGGAAGATGAAGTGATTGATTAGGCGTCATTTAGTTGTTAGTAAGATTTTTCGTTGTTTTTCCCGATAATTGCACTTTCTTAGTGATTATGTCTTCACAAAAAAAAAAAAAAAATACACCTTTAGACTATTTTTAAGCATATGTATTTAAATGCACATGCTTGGTGACAAATACACTCACACACATACTCAGAATCAGTTTGGCTTGATTTTTTTTACAAAATAAGGCCAATCTGTTCAACATATATGCATTGATGATTTTGGTGGTGGATTATTGTTCATATGTGGTGTAATGCAGCATGTCCCTAAGGTAAATGGAGAAATGCCCACTGCTGATGAAGCAACGTCGGATCATTAGAGGCTAATGGATAGGTTTTTTGTATTCTTACTGTATTATTACGATTTTTAGCTATTTATGGACAGGTTTTTAATTTGTGAATTTGTAGGAGATGAAAGGTTTGATGAAGAATTGCCATTTAATGGGAAAGATTTCATCAGTAAAAACGTTCGTTATGAGAATTCGACTCCTGAGGTGTTATTTTCTTTTTTTAGTTACCATAATCTCTGTCATTACTTTTCTGCAGGTATAAACACACATTCATTGCGTATATTTTTCTTAAAAATGTTAAGTAGAACTTTCACGTTTAAATTCATTCATAAACCCTAAAGTTAGATTTGGGGGTTTTTCTAAATCTGTAACCCTAATCTTTTAAAAAACATTTTGTTATATGTCGTTTGTTGAATCGTTCTTTCTATTTCAGATTGTGATTCCGAGATAAATGTTTTTCGCTTGAATTGAATCTTCTAGAATCAATGAAGGAGAAGAAAGCAATGATGTAGAGTCCAATTACGAGGCCTGCGCTTCGAGTTGAAGCGAGATCACACAATGCCGATGGTGCAATGGATACTAGCTTGAAAGTGCAGATCTTCTTAAAATCAGGAAAGATGCTGGAGTGAAGGACCCTATCTGGATTCCACCACCTGGTTGGAAGGCCGGTGATTCTCCGGTCCTGGATCCCATTGTGGCAAAAGAAATCAGAAATCTACAAGAAGTAATTTCAAATATCAAAAGGTGATAAAACTTAACTATATTCAAAAGATTATTATATAATGTTCATTTTCAAAATAGTTTGAAGGTCTAATAGATGGTTTAATTTTTTTTGTCTCTTCACAGGGATTATGAGGAGGAATTAGGAAAACTGAAAAGGTAATTAATTTGTTTATTAATTATACAAATAAAATGATAATGTATTCATTTAGGTAGTTTGGTAATGTGTGTAAACAGGGAGGTCCAGGAGTTGAGTTCAAAGAAAGATGAAAGTCAAGCTATTGTGGTTTCTGAACAAGTTGACCCGGTTCCTAAACAACCAACTGATATCTTTATTTATATGTTTGATTCAAAGTCAGAAACAAGTGAGGCACATAAGGTAGGTAACAATTTCATTTTTCAATTCTCGAATGATGTCTTATCAATAGATATGCCTTCATTCGTGTTTCTTTCCATGGCAGGATAAACGCAGCAAGGTCATTTCAGATTTCCTGAAGAATCTACAGGTCAGTCTTCGAATCAATGTTAAATGATATATATACATACGTACGGATCAAATGCAATTAATATGCATGAGAAATTGCTAATTTGATATGACATCACCAAATTCTGTGCACCAGTCTTTCTAAAACTGTGAATATGTGATTGAGATGATTAGTTTAAACTTATCTTGACTACTCGCGTATTTCAGATCTAAAACGAAATTGCAGATCTGTTAAAGTTCTATAATATTTTCCGATTTGGTGTTGTGGTGAATGAGATCTAAATCACAAGTTTTTGGTAGTGTTAATCGTAGAAAGAAGGAGAAGGTTCAGATTTGTTTTTGTTTTTGTTGTTGTTCTTTGAGCATGATGATCTGAGTTGCTTTTGCTTTGTAACAAACGAAGTAGAATGTTAATGCTGTACGCCTGGATTTAAAGAATTACTAAACGGATCATAATCAAACTGATTCGAAGAAGAAAGATCGGCTGGTTCGAAAAGAAGAAAGACCGGCTGGTTCGATTAGGTTGCATGTTTTTCAAAGTATTTTTTTAGGCTCAACAAAGGGAATAGGAGAGTTTATAATCAATAGTTCAACCGATTGTCTCTCCGCCTTCTAAAATTGTCTACTACCATTGAATCGACGGCAAATAGATGAATAATCTCGCTGGATCGGCGGCTATGTCCCACCGCGGCGGTAGTTTTCGGCGTATTCTAGGTCTTGCATTCTGCCTCACCGAAGTCCGCTTATATACGAGATAATTCGATTTCAAGCGTTATTCCGATGGAGATTTCATCGCTTCCGTCGATAACAGAAGTTGATCTATCGCATAATCTGCTCACTGGTACCATTCCTTCAGCTTTTGGTAACTGTCGTACGCTCGAAGCGTTCAATGTTTCATATAATTAGCTCATGGGACCTGTGCCTTCATCGGGGATCGCGTTTTCGAGCCTGCATCTATTGTCGTTCACTGGAAATGAAGGACTCTACGGCAGGGTTATTAACAAACCGTGTGGGGCTGATGCGGAACCCGAGGTGAAACGGATTCAATCGAAGAAGTCTACTGGTGCAAACTTACAAACCGGCTTTTTTTTGTACACCACTATTCACAACCACTGCCACCGTTGTGGCCATCCTACTGACGCTGCTGCTACCACCTTCACCACTGCTGCCATCTCCACCTATCGCCATTAACTGCCAAAACATATTGGGGGATCATTTCTTTTTCTAAAACGACTCATTATCAACCTGAGCCCATTTTGGTCAGAACTGTTTTGGCCTGAACCAATTTGATACTTATTTAAAGCTGCCTGTTTTAACCCTATCCAGTTTTAGTTAGAACCTGTTTTGACCCAAATCCAGTTTGACTTGCATCCGTTTTGATTCGTTACCCATCACAACCCACCCCAC
This sequence comes from Helianthus annuus, assembly GCF_002127325.2. Lineage (NCBI taxonomy): Eukaryota > Viridiplantae > Streptophyta > Magnoliopsida > Asterales > Asteraceae > Helianthus > Helianthus annuus. Next base: position 149,919,212 of record NC_035443.2, read on the forward strand.
CTTTTTTCAGGCTTTATTCAGACTATTGTCGGTGCATTCAAAGTTATGATGGAAAGATTATATATATATGTGTGTATTTTGTTTAATATGTAATCTTTTTTTTGTTTGTGATGTTGCAGAGGAAGAAAACGTTGCTGAAAGATTACGAGAGGAGTGGCAAGTCATTAGTGTTTGTCGATAAACGAATTGGTGAGCAGAATGAGGATCTCGGTGAGTTTGATAAGGCCATTCTCCGATCTCAATGAGAATTGCGGGTAACTGTTTTCTTGAGAGTGAAACTTCATATTTGTTTTAGAATTTTATAGATCATATATATACTGATTAGTGTCTTTATAATATATCTTCTAGGTTAAACATAGTAAGAAAAGCAGGTATAATCTATCCGACGGCGAAGAAGACGAGTATGAGGATCAAGAGGGCGGTTTGTACGCTGAACGAGACGATTTTTGTTGGATCGTCCGGTGACCCTAAACAGACAGTATGAGTAGTTCATCATCATTTACAAAGGCGGAATCAATGCAGACAATGTCAAACAGCTTGTTCCTTTTCAATTCTTTTCTATTACTGATTTCCTGAGCTTTTACACGTTCAAATGACAAACGGACAGCACCTCGGCTCAGAATACATGACCTGATTCCGCTCCAAATGACTCAATACATCACCTATTTATACTGATGGTGATTCCGCTTGAAACATCCCCAAGCGAAACCTGATTTCGCTCCAAACAGTTCAAGCGAAATCACTATGTTAGCTTCAAGCGGAATTATAACAAATCTGATTTTCTTGAAATGACCTAGTGTCATTACAAGCGGAATTTCATCAAATTCACACTTTCTAGATTTCCGTGCCCTGATCTATCTAGTTCTAGACACAAGACTCGATTAAGACGAAGTTAACAGACACTAAATGCACCAACAGACTCCCCCTTGGATGTTGACGAAGTCTTCGGCGTCGAGTCTTCAGTCTTTATCTTTTTCCAAATTGTCTTGACCTTGTAGAAGCATCCTTTAATCTTCAATCTTTAATCTACAAACTCCCCTTTGGGTGTTGATCCAGAATTCTGACTCCCCCTTTCGAAGACTCCCCTTCTCAATCAGCTGGGACTTGAATTCTGGCTCAAACTTTGATATTTCCATTACCATGGGGATTCCTGTTACTCAAACATATAACATTACAATCTATTGACTTTCAACAAAAATCTCATAATCTATCAGTTTTTAGGAATCCACTTAAGTATTCAGTTCCAAGTTAATGACCCTGATTACTCAATTAATCTACCAAGTCTAATTTAATGACCTTGGTTGATTTGTGACAAAACAAACTGATTTTTGTTCAAGTATTTTCAAACATTTTCTGAAAATTACAAGTATCAAGTTAATGAACTTTTTTTTGACTTTTCATCAATCAGATTTTAACAAGATAAGCTCTTCTCATCCTCCAGTCCAGAAACTTCCTGCATCTGCTTCAACTTTGAGAATCTGACGATCAACTCTCCACTTTGGTTTGTCAGAAAATAAATCAGAAATAAAATCTTTTTGGATTTTCAATAAAGTTTCTAAACTAGAAATGAAATACAGAAACTTAAATGCAGAATGTAATGAAAGCAAACTATTTACAAACATATTTTTGGTGAGCGTGTTAGGGAATCATATCAGCTATCAGACAAGTCACTAGTACCGTTAAGCTTTAATTTCATACTTAGAATTAAACAATTCACTTAGATTGTCGATATGCTGATCCACTTAAATTTTCACACAATTTTCAATCTATTCAGGATACGAATTAGGTGAATTAAGAACTTAAACTTATTCATGTGTCCCACCTCTTGAATATACTCCCGTATCCAGATCCCAATATTCAATCTTACAGGTGAGTATACCACAGATGATATCTGTAAGGGGTTAGATGCGAAACCGTGAGAGCTCAGGTCAGAACTTCCGTTCAGCAGAGAGATGACGGTTCGACTTTAGGTGTGTCCCCTTTAGAGGATCTTTTTTACAACAGCACACGATTATCATTTTGCAATGTTCCATCGTTTTTTATGCTGAGGGCGAGCATTGCGGAAAGTATTATTCGGGGACTAGGTAAGAACTTCCATTCAGTAGAAGTCCCGGAATAATACCCCAGATATCACTGAGTATAAAGACCTAGTATTTCAGAAAGAGGGACCTTTCAAACGAAATTTCAGGGGTTACCTATATATCCAAATAGTGTTTCCCACGAAATAAGCAAGTTTGAATTTTTTATGTTTATATCCCGAACAAACCTACTAAATGTGTAAAAACCTATCGGCACATCATCAGCGAGACTGTTTAACTCTTTTAAACTTTACAAATCTTTAGCGTACTGTAACTGTCAAGCCGATGTACTTTCATTTTCCCTTTTTACACAAGCTCTTTTTCAGTATTCTATTGTTTTTGGATTTTGAAATTTTCTCATGTTTTTAGATTTTTTGAATTTTTTACTGTTTTTGTATTTTCTGAAAAAATATTTACTCCCCCTACATACCAAAACAAGTAAAACATTGAGAAGCCATTGCAGATTGTTTCTCATCGTCATCTACAACAGTACCTTCATCAACGTCAATAATTCCATCCGACAACGAGAAAAGCACCATACCGTTCAGTTTTAAAAGATATTTAAAACGTGTTGTATCAAAAGCTTTGGTATGTAAATCAGCTTTCTGTTCGTCAGTGTGGATTTTCTCAATTCGTATCAACTTCTTCTCAAAGGAATCTCGGATGAAGTGATGTCGAATTTCCATGTGTTTAGTTTTAGCGTGATGTACTGGATTTTTTGTAATATTTATTGCGGCCTCATTATCAACAAAGATAGGTGTGTTAAGAAATTGCAAACCGTAGCCGCGCATCTGTTACTGGATCCACAAGATCTGAGAGCAGCAACTGCTAGCAGATACATACTCCGCTTCACATGTGGATAGAGCCACAGAAGTTTGCTTCTTACACTGCCAGGTGACCAGACGAGGTCCAAAGAACTGGCATCCTGCTGTTGTTGATTTTGCATTGAGTTTGCAGCATCCGAAATCTGAGTCAGAATACCCTTCGAGCATAAAGTCGCCTGTTTTAGGATACCACAACCCCAATGATGGAGTTCCCTTCAGGTAGCGTAATATCCTCTTCACAATAATCATGTGCGAAGCTCTCGGGTTAGATTGAAATCTTGTTGCGAGGCACGTTGGGTACATGATATCGGGTCTTGAAGCAGTTAAGTACATCAATGAACCGATCATGGAACGATAAAGCGTCTCATCTACCCTGTCTCCGGTGAGATCTGGATTTATCCCATGATTCGTCGCTAATGGGGTTGATGCTGGAGTAGAACCTGACATTCCAAATTTCTCTAGAATATCATGAACGTACTTCGTTTGATGAATGAAAATTCCCTCAGGTAGTTGATCAACTTGAAGTCCCAAGAAGAATTTCATCTCCCCCGTCGATGACATTTCGAATTTCTGCTTCATAACTTGTTCAAAATCTTTGCACAAATTCTCATTTGTTGACCCAAATATTATGTCGTCTACGTATATCTGCACAATCAGAAGATGTCCGTCGACCTCTTTGGTGAAGAGAGTGGCATCCACTTTTCCACGAACGAAGCTGTTGGCTAGCAGGTGTTGAGACAATGTCTCGTACCAAGCTCTCGGGGCCTGGTGTAAACCATACACCGCTTTATCCAGCAAATAAACCTTGTTTTTGTGGATTGGATCGGAGAAGCCTGGTGGCTGTCCGACATATACCTCCTCTTTTACCTTCCCATAGAGAAACGCCGATTTCACATCTAGCTGATATACTTTGAAGTTTTTCCACGATGCAACTGCCAGGAAGATTCTGATTGCTTCTAGTCGAGCCACATGAGCAAAAACTTCTGTAAAATCAATCCCCTCCTGTTGACTAAAGCCCTAGACTACGAGACGAGCTTTGTTTCGCACAACAACTCCTCGATCATCTCTCTTACACTTGAACACCCATTTGGTGTTGATCTTCCTGTAACCATCATGCAAGTCTACTAACTTCCATACTCCTAACTTCTCGAATTGACTCAACTCTTCTTTCATAGCATTGACCCAAGAATCTTCAGTTAGCGCCTCTTTGTATGTTCTCGGTTCGATCTGCGAAACAAAACAACTCAATGAAAATTCAGTTTGTAAAGGTGCTACTGTAGAATAAAAACAAGTAAGCCTTTGGTCAATTTGACGTCTTGTGCGAACGCCTGATTGCAATTCTCCTATGATCAAATCCTCTGGATGGTATGAAAGAGTTCTTGGCATCACTTCGCTTGGAACATCTACATCACCTTCTAGATTGGTAACATTCTGATTTGCAACTTGTTCACTGACTTGGTTTGTTTGACCTGAAATCTGAATTTGCTCCCCCTCAGAATCTGAATCACCACGATCAAATACTGGCATGTTCTCAGATTCTTGATTATCATCCTGTGCCGTCTGATTATCATGAGCAACTTCATTTAGTTGGACATCATCATGTTCACCAACGTTGCTTGGACCTGCTTCATTGTCATTTGAAGTTTGTCGTGGTCGCCTTGAATACTCGGCTGGGTACTTTTCCTGCGATGACTCATATTCTCTCAGAATATCCAACTCGTCAAAGAAATCTTCTTCTTCTTCTGGTTCTTCCATCATGTCAAGCGAATCCCACGAAGTGTCGTAATGATAACGCCATGAATCTCCAGGATTCTGCGGCGGCATTGTATTAGTTTGACATTCAACATTTGGAGCTTCAATAATCCGCTTCTCACTTGGAAAGAAGACACGTCGTAAAGGACTTGCATAACCAATGAATATTCCCTCAACACTCTTTGGACCAAACTTTCCAAAAGGCTCTAGAACAGTACAGGGTGACCCAAATGGTTCGAGATACTTCAGATTAGGTTTGCGGTTATTGAGCAACTCAAAGCATGTTTTGTTGAATTTCTTAACAGTGAGAACTCTGTTGAGCGTATAGCATGCGGCGGAAACAGCTTCTGCCCAAAAATTTATCGGAAGCTTTGAATCAGCAAGCATAGTTCTAGCCGTTTCGATTAGTGTCCTGTTTTTGCGTTCTGCGACTCCATTCTGCTGTGGAGTGTACGGAGCACTAAACTCATGCAATATACCTCTTTCTTCACAAAATTCTTCCATCTTGTTGTTCTTGAATTCAGTACCATTATCACTTCTGATTCTTTTTATACGTCTCTGGTACAAATTTTCAACTTTCTTGAATAACGCCATCAAACTGTCAAAAGTTTCATCTTTCGACTTCAAGAATGATGCCCACGAAAATCTGGAATAGTCATCAGTAACCACAAGACAGTAACGATCTCCTGTAATCCTTTTGACATTCACAGGACCAAACAAATCCATGTGAAGTCTCTCCAGAGGGCTTGAGACTGAATTGACTTGCTTTTTAGGGTGTGACTTTTTCTTCTGCTTGCCTTTGATGCAGCTAATGCACTCCCCTTCTAGATGAAAACCTTTCACATGAACACCAGTAACTAAGTCGTTATGCACCAGGTGATTCATTTTTCGTAGGTGAATGTGACCCATCTTTCGATGCCACAATTGTGATTCTTTCTTCGTTGCTCTAGACACAAAACAATGAGCCTGGCCCGTGGTTGTAGTAGCTACGCTCATGTCCAACACGTACAGATCATTGACTCTTGGTGCCCTCATAATAATCCATTCTTCAGGGATAACAAATCCTGGCTTCAAGATCAAACATTCTTTGTCAGTAAAGTGAGTGGTATACATCCTGTCACAAATCTGCGAGATACTCAGCAAATTATTTTCCAGCTCAGCAATGTAATTATCTCTTTCAAACGTCACAATCCCATTGGATAATGTTCCTTCACCAATAAACCTACCACCTTGATTTCCTTCGAATCCTACATAACCTCCATTGAAATTTGTTGGACCGGTTACGGGACCCTAAACAGTCAAGTTGAGTAGTTCATCATCATTTACAAAGGCAGAATCAATGCAAACAATGTCAAACAGCTTGTTTCCTTTCAATCCTTTACTTTACTGATTAATCCTGAGCTTTTACACGTTCTGATTACAATTCGGCAGCACCTCAGCTCAGAAACAGTCACCAGATTCCGCTCCAAATGAATCTACCTCTCACCTATTTATAGAGTGGGTGATTCCGCTTGAAACACACTCAAGCGGACCCTGATTCCGCTTTAACCATTTCAAGCGGAACCTCTTCATTAGGTTTCGAGCGGAGTTACAAGTATTACTGATTTCGCTTGAAATGTCCAATGACACTTTCAAGCAGAATCACATACATTAACATGTAATTTCACACTTTTCTTGAGTTCTGTGCACTGATCTATCCTATCTAGACATAAGACTCGATTAAGACGAAGTTAACAGACACTTGATGCATCAACAGACTCCCCCTTGGATGTTGATGAAGTCTTCGGCGTCGAGTCTTCAGTCTTTGTCTCTTTCCAATTTGTCTTTCTTGTAAAACCTCTCTTCAAATCTTCAAACTTTAAACTTTAAGCTCCCCTTTGAGTGTTGATCCAGAATTCTGACTCCCCCTTTCATAGACTCCCTCTCTCGATAAGCTGGGTTCTAAGGTCGTAATCTGGTTCAAACTTTAACATTTTGATGCCATGGGGATGTTTAAACCTGTTTCTCAAACATATAACATTACAATCTATCCAAACTTCAAAATTTCCAATTTTTCATCAGTTTTAGAAATCCACTTAAGTATTCAGGTCCAAGTTAATGACCCTGATTACTCAATTAATCTACCAAGTCCAACTTAATGACCTTGGTTGATCTGGTGACAAAACAAACTGATTTTTGTTCAAGAATTTTCAAACTTTTTCTAAAAATAACAAGTATCAAGTTAATGAACTTGTTTTTGCCTTTTCAACAATCAAATTTTATCAAGATAAGCTCTCCTTATCCTCCAGTCCAGAAACTTCCTGCATCTGCTTCAATCTTTGAGAATCTAACGATCAACTTTCCACTTTGGTTTGTCGGAAAATAAAGCAGAAATGAAAAATCTTTTTGGATTTTCAAAAAAGTTTCTAAACTAGCAATGAAATACAGAAACTTAAATGCAGAATGTAATGAAATATTTACAAACATATTTTTGGGAAGCGTGTTAGGGAATCATATCAGCTATCAGACAAGTCACTAGTACCGTTAAGCTTTAATTTCATACTCAGAATTAAACAATTCACTTAGATTGTCGATATACTGATCCATTTAAATTCTCACACAATTTTCAATCTGTTCAGGATACGAATTAGGTGTATTAAGAACTTAAACTGATTCATGTGTCCCACCTCTTGAATATACTCCTGTATCCAGATCCCAATATTCAGTCTTACATGTGAGTATACCACAGATGATATCTGTAAGGGGTTAGATGCGAAACCGTGAGAGCTCAGGTCAGAACTTCCGTTCAACAGAGAGATGACGGTTCGACTTTAGGTGTGTCCCCTTTAGAGGATCTTTTGTTTCAAAAGCACACGATTATCATTTTGAAATGGTTCATCGTTTTTTATCCTGAGGGTGGTGCTATATTTCAAGCAATGCGAAAAGTATTATTCGGGGACTAGGTCAGAACTTCCATTCAGCAGAAGTCCCGGAATAATACCCCAGATATCACTGAGTATAAAGACCTAGTATTTCAGAAAGAGGGACCTTTCAAACAAGATTTCAGGGGTTACCTATATATCCAAGTAGTGTTCCTGTTCCCCACAAAATAAGCAAGTTTGAATTTTTTATGTTTATATCCCGAACAAACCTACTAACTGTGTAAAAACCTATCGACACATCATCAGCGAGACTGTATAACTCTTTTAAACTTTACAAATCTTTAGCGTACCGTAACTGTCAAGCCAATGTACTATCATTTTCCCTTTTTACACAAGCTCTTTTTTAATTTTCTATTGTTTTTGGATTTTGAAATTTTATCATGTTTTTGGATTTTTGAATTTTTTACTGTTTTTGTATTTTCTAAAAAAATATTTACTCCCCCTAAATACCAAAACAAGTAAAAAAATCGACAAACCATTGCAGATTGTTTCTCATATTCATCTACAACAATACCTTCATCAACGCCAATAATTCCATCCGACACCGAGAAAAGCATCATACCGTTTAGTTTTGAAAGATATTTAAACCGAGTTTTATCAAAAGCTTTGGTATGTAAATCAGCTTTCTGTTCGTCACTGTGGATTTTCTCAATTCGTATCAACTTCTTCTCGAAGCAATCTCGGATGAAGTGATGTCGAATTTCTATATGTTTAGTTTTAGCGTGATGTACTAGATTTTTTGTTATATTTATAGCGGCCTCATTATCAACAAAGAGAGGTGTGTTAAGAAACTGCAAACCGTAGTTGCGCATCTGTTGCTGGATCCACAAGATCTGAGAGCAGCAACTGCTAGCAGATACGTACTCCGCTTCACGTGTGGATAAAGCCACAGAAGTTTGCTTCTTACACTGCCAGGTGACCAAGCGAGGTCCAAAGAACTGACATCCTGCTGTTGTTGATTTTGCATGGACTTTGCAGCATCCGAAATCTGAGTCGGAATACCCTTCGAGCGTAAAATCGCCTTTTTTAGGATACCACAACCCCAATGATGGAGTTCCCTTCAAGTAGCGTAATATCTTCTTCACAATAATCATATGCGAAGCTCTCGGGTTAGATTGAAATCTTGCTGTGAGGCACGTTAGGTACATGATATCGGGCCTTGAAGCAGTTAAGTTCATCAATGAACCGATCATGGAACGATAAAACGTCTCATCTGCCCTATCTCCGGTGAGATCTGGGTGTATCCCATGATTTGTTGCTAATGGGGTAGCAGCTGGAGTAGAACCTGACATTCCAAATTTCTCTAGAATATCATGAACGTACTTCATCTGGTGAATGAAAATTCCCTCAGGTAGTTGTTCAACTTGAAGTCCCAAAATCTCCCCCATTGATGACATTTCGAATTTTTGCTTCATCACTTGTTCAAAATCTTTGCACATATTCTCATTCGTTGACCCAAATATTATGTCAACCATGTATATTTGCACTATCAGAAGATGTCCATCGACCTCTTTGGTGAAGAGAGTGGCATCCACTTTTCCATGCTTTGTCCAGCAAATAAACCTTGTTTTTGTGGATTGGCTCGGTAAAGCCCGGTGGCTGTCCGACATATACCTCCTCTTTAACCTTCCCATAAAGAAACGCCGATTTCACATCTAGCTGATATACTTTGAAGTTTTTCCAAGTTGCAAATGCCAGGAAAATTCTGATTGCTTCTAGTCGCGCTACAGGAGCGTACACTTCAGTAAAATCAATCCCCTCCTGTTGACTAAAGCCCTGGACAACGAGCCGAGCTTTGTTTCGCACAACAACTCCTCGATCATTTCTCTTACACTTAAAAACCCATTTTGTGTTGATCTTCCTGTGACCATCAGGCAAGTCTACTAACTTCCACACTCCCAACTTTTCAAACTGACTCAACTCTTCTTGCATCGCATTGACCCAAGAATCTTCAGTTAGCGCCTCTTTGTAAGTTCGCGGTTCGATCTGTGAAATAAAACAACTTAATGAAAATTCAGTTTGTAAAGGTGCTACTGTAGAATAAAAAAAGTAAGCCCTTGGTCAGTTTGACGTCTAGTCCGAACGCCTAATTGCAATTCTCCAATGATTAGCTCCTCTGGATGGTATGAAAGAGTTCTTGGCATCACTTCGCTCGGAACATCTACATCGCCTTCCAGATTAGTAACATTCTGATTTGCACCTTGTTCACTAACAGGATCTGTTTGACTTGAAATCTGAATTTGCTCCCCCTAAGAATCTGAATCTCCACGATTAAATACTGGCATATTCTCAGATTCTTGATTATCATTCTCAACCGTCTGATTATCATGAGCAACTTCATTTTGTTGGACATCATCATGTTCACCAGCATTGCTTGGACCGGCTTCATCGTCATTCGAAGTTTGGCATGGTCGTGTAGAATACTCAGCTAGGAACCTTTCCTGCGATGACTCATACTCCCTCAGAATATCCAACTCGTCAAATAAATCTTCTTCTTCTTCTGGTTCTTCCATCACGTCAAACGAATCCCACAAAGTGTCGTATGATAACGCCATGAATCTCCAGGATTCTGCGGCGGCATTGTGTTACCTTGACATTCAACATTTGGAGCTTCAATAATCCGCTTTTCACTTGGAACGAAGACACGTCGTAAAGGACTTGCATAACCAATGAATATTCCCTCAACACTCTTTGGACCAAACTTTCCAAAAGGCTCTAGAACAGTACAGGGTGACCCAAACGGTTCAAGATACTTCAGATTAGGTTTGCGGTTATTGATCAACTCAAAGCACGTTTTGTTGAATTTCTTGACTGTGAGAACTCTGTTGAGCATATAGCATGCGGCGAAAACAGCTTCTGCCCAAAAATTTATCGGAAGCTTTGAATCAGCAAGCATTGTTCTAGCCGTTTCGATTAGTGTCCTGTTTTTGCGTTCTGCGACTCCATTCTGCTGTGGAGTGTACGGAGCACTAAACTCATGCAATATACCTCTTTCATCACAAAATTCTTCCATCTTGTTGTTCTTGAATTCAGTACCATTATCACTTCTGATTCTTTTTATGCGCCTTTGGTACAAATTTTCAATTTTCTTGAACAACGCCATCAAACTATCATATGTTTCATCTTTCGACTTCAAAAACGATACCCACAAAAATCTGGAATAATCATCAGTAACCACAAGACAGTAGTAATCTCCTGTAATACTTTTGACATTCACAGGACCAAACAAATCCATGTGAAGTCTCTCCAGAGGTCTTGATACTGAATTGACTTGCTTTTTAGGGTGTGACTATTTCTTCTGCGTGCCTTTGATACAGCTAATGCACTCCCCTTCCAGATGAAATCCTTTCACATGAACACCCAAAACTAAGTCGTTATGCACCAGGTGATTCATTTTTCGTAGGTGAATGTGGCCCATTCTCCGATGCCACAATCGCGATTCTTTCTCTGTTGCTCTGGACACAAAACAATGAGCCTGACCCGTGGTTGTAGTAGCTACACTCATGTCCAACACGTACAGATCATTGACTCTTGGTGCCCTCATGATAATCCATTCTTTAGGGATAACAAATCCTGGTTTCAAGATCAAACTTTCTTTGTTAGTGAAATGAGTGGTATACATCCTGTCACAAATCTGCGAGATACTCAGCAGATTATTCTCCAGCTCAGCAATGTAATTAACTCTTTCAAACGTCACAATCCAATTGGATAACGTTCCTTCACCAATAATCCTACCACCTTGATTTCCTGCGAAACCTACATAACCTCCACTGAAATTTCTAACATCGTACAGCAAAGCTGTCTTCCCTGTCATGTGCCGAGAAGCTCCACTATCCATAATCCATCGTGAAACGGATCTCGGAAGCTCCTGCACAAACCACAAACACTTAGTTAGATTTGGATGCTACCCAAGCCTGTTTTGACTAAGGTAACTCAACTTTGATGTGAGATTTGTAGTGAAAAGTGGCGGAAAATTTTTGTCATTCATTTTTAAGCTTTCTTCAGACCCAACCTCAACCTTTTTATATAAGAAAAACTCATCTTTTTGAGGTTGACCAGATAGTTGGTCTTTCTTTTGAACATCTTTCTTCTCAGATTTTTGCATTTCTTTCTCAAGTTTCACATAATAATCCAAAGGAACATTCATCTTTACCGGTGTGGTAGAAGATGATTGTTTTTCAGTCTCAGAAACCTTTGGTTTTGGAACATTTGATTTCTTATCAACAACTTTCGGTTTCCATGTTTGTTGAGCTGATGCAACCCGCTTATAAAATTTATCATTTTTAGTTACCACCTTTTTAGCAGGTTCAGTTTTGACTTTGATGTTTTCATTTTTTAAAACCTTTTTCTCAACGACCAATGGAACTTTTCCTTTCCCATCAACTTTCTTTATCTGAATCTTCACATCGTCAGTCTTAGGCTTCAAGTTGGTACACTTTCGTGCAATATGTCCAACTTGATTACATTTGAAGCATGTTCGAGTGTCAACAACTCGACTTGTGCCTTCGGACTGAGGCTGTGAGGCCTTCTTCTCAAAGAACTCTTTGTTTGATTTTGAAAAGATTTTTGACTCTTCATCAGACAATGAACTTGAACTGTTCACAAACACTTTCTTCTCAACAAACCTTCCGTTTTGAACATTCCTTTTCTGATAAGTCTTACCACCCTGATATCCACCCGACCATTTGTTTCGATTGTTGTTATAAAAACGTGGTGGAACAACTGGCTTCTTGTAGTAAGCTTTATCTTTTTCAAAATTTTTTGTCTTTTTGTTTGATTTAAACTGTTCACTTCTGACAGATCAACTTCAATCAATTTGAACACATTTGTCAGTTTAGCAACATTTACATTCTCCAGTGGGAACTCAGAATCCAAAAACAACTTATCGGAACCCAACATCTTGTACATGACAAGATTTGATCCTTCATTTAAGTTGTTCTTGGACTTTGGTTTCGGAATGTACTTGTCCAAGAAGCATTCATCTTCCTCAGTAGTGTCACTTTCAGATTTTAGAACATTCTCAACAACACTTTTTACAACATCAGTTTGGACACTATCCTCATCGGAAGATGAAGTGAACGTGACATCTATCGTGTCTGGAATTTTCACCTCATTTTCATCATCATCATTAACCAACCCTGATTTTTTCTTTGAATAATTGTTCAAAACTGGTGGTGGAACTTGATGATACCCCACCCCTGTACCATCAGAGAATACATCTTCGCCTGCTTTGTTTTTCCCAATAGGTTTGGGAACAATGTGTTGCAAAACAAAGCTTGCGGAGTTGTAACTGGTTAATTTCAGATTGATGCGCTCATTCTCAATCTTAGCTTCTTCAAATTGAAGCTTCAACTTAGCAATCTCATCCAATTGCTTGTTGATTTGTTCTTCTTTGTGTCTGAGAACAACAGTTAAATGCTCATTCTCTTTTTTTGTTTTACCATTTCGTTCATCAGAATCTTGAATTGTTTGTTTTAACTTGTTAAAGTTTTCTGAGAGTTGACGGTTTTCATGAATTAGTTTCTCATTTTCTTTCCTAATTCTTTCTACTTCAATTTTATCATTGTCAATTTTCTCAGTCAACTTTTTAACTTGGTCATTTGAAAATTTGAGCATTTTGTCACGATCAAGAATCTGATCTTCAACCTTTCTGACTCTTTTTGTCAGATCAATAACCTTCGTATCTTTGAAGTAATCTTGTGTACTACAAACTTTGCAGTTTTTCATGCAATGTTTGCAGTCACTGTCACCTTTGACTTTCTTACCTGACTCACTTGACGACGCGTTTGAACTGACCTGGCTTTTAGACTCAGATACAGACTTAGAGTCTACCTCAAGTGCCTTAGCAGCTAGCACCTTGTCAGCCATCTTTCCAAAGTTTTCAGCTGTCATCTTCTGTGTCGTATCAATGATCCCTTCGTCAATCTTCTTTGGTTTCTGTTCCGACTCTTTTTCTTTCTCTTTCTCTTTTTCTTCACCACCTCCCCACCATTCTCTCTGTTGAGCCTCTTCTTGTTCAGCAAATTCATCAACTAAAGCTTCAAAACTAAGAGTCTTTGCATCTATAGCAATGTTTCCTTCTGGATCAAGGTAACACTCTCTATCCGCATCCCATCTTTTCGCCTTTCTAGCTTCACTGAATATACGAGATAATCTCAACATTTTCCATTCAGCTTTTTGTCGTCTTTCATGTGCTTTTTCTGCTGCTGTTCTTGTGTCTTTGTAAGGTTTCATTTCTGTTTTTGCTGCAAACGCATAACCTACTACGTCTTCCTCAGGTAGCAGCTCGCTCTAGTCAAAACCTTCATCGTCATGAATGACGGCAAGAGCTCTGGATTTTTCTTTGTCTTCAACCCGCTTCATCCTGGGGGGTTCAGCCTTGTTTTGATGATAAATTGCCTTCTTGTAGTAATCTTCTCTGAACAGATTTTCAGAATCATCAGCATAAGCATTTTGGCACTCTCTTTTAAAATGACCTTTCTGCTTACACTTGAAACAGGTCACTTTTGATTTGTCAAAGCCTAACTTGGTAGAAGGTCCACCAATAGACTTTCTTCCTGTAATCTCCATGAAACGTTGTGCCCTTCGAACTGCACTGGCCATACACCACCTGATATCGATCAGTTCCATCTCTTCAGGATCTATCTGATCGTAGTCTTCCTTTGTTAGGTTGGTGTTGCCTATCTTGCCTGCCACAAGGCTTTCATACGATTCAAGCACAGATGCTAAGAAAACCATCTGCTGCTTTGCAGATTCTTCGCTCAAATTTTGACCATTCTTCAAATCTACAGTGATGTTGCATTGAAATAAGTTCTAAAAATTCAGATTGGCTTGAAGGTGTTGTAGAAGATCCACTGTGGAAACCACTGTGAGGTGTTTCATGATTCACAGTATTTGAACTTTCTGTAGAAAACGCTGTTCTTGGAGACCCAGTCTTTGGTAGATTTCCTCTGTAGTACAACTCTACATTTAGCTGATGAGCTGTGTTGTTGACTTTCGATTTCTTTATCTCCAACTCGTGGCTTTCTAGTCTTTCGATCAGCAAATCCACAGTCAACACTTCTGGCGGCTTGATGGTGTTCTTCAACATTATGGCAAAGTATTGCCAATCTTGATCATTCGGCAACGAATCGAACAATTTGTCGACTAACTCCTCTTGAGTATAAGTGATACTATGTCTAGCCAACTCCATCTTCCATGCCCAAATCTCTCGTTCATTTTACAAACAGATTCATTCTTCATACAACCAAATAAATTAAACTCTTTACGCAACAGTTTATTTTTGTTTTTTACAATCTCAGCACTACCTATGCACTTAACTTTCAACTTTTCCCGAAGATCTTTTGAATTCTCATATTCGATCAATGAAATTATATCATCTCTGACTGACTGATGAATCAACGCTATGCATTTCTATTCAGCAACGTATCTTTCAACATCATCTGTATCAGTCATATTTTCACCAACACAATCTTTCAAACTGAAACCATTCTTTAAACTTTTCCAGCTCTGATATGCGAATGCTTTAAGCCACTCCTCAAATCTGGTAGCCCATCGATTATAATCTTCGATCGCCATCAGTTTAGGAGGCTTGTTGTATGTACCATAGGCACTTTCCATGCTCATCGCATCAGAAAGAATCTTCTTTGCATTCGGGGTTGGTGTAGTTTCATTCGTGTTGTTCATTGTGCCATCTCCCGAACCGCTAGTATAAGCAAATACATCAAAGAAAGGATTCATGAACAGATCATCCATTTCCAAGTACCTGAAACAATCAACAAACACTTAGAAAATTTTTGGTTTTGAAAAACAACCACTTCAAGCGAAATCACTATTTCAAGCGAAATAGCTTCTCAAGCGGAATCAGCTTTTAAAGCGGAATAAGACTTTTGAAGCGAAATCTCTTATTTCTCTTGAAATTTCAAGCGAAATTTCAGTTCAAGCGAAATTAGACAACAGTTTCAAGCGAGATCTGATTTCAAGCGAAATCAGACTGTACTTTCAAGCGAAATTAGATTTTTCAAGCGGAATATGTAATTTCAAGCGAAATACCAGCAATTTCAAGCGGAATATGTAATATGTTCGTTCAAGCGGAATATGGTTTTTGGGCCATTTTTACCAGTTTTAATTCGAATTTTGATCTGATTCTTTGTAGGATTTGTTAAAACTATGTTTTTCGTGATATATGTGAAAATTAGGCTATTTCAACCGTTAAAACTTGTTCAAATCAGAAAAGAAGGTGTAGAAGTAAGAGAATCCGGTGAAATCAAGCTGAATTGGTATGAACTCCTCGTCCTGAGCTCTGATACCACTTGTTGGACCGGTTACGTGACCCTAAACAGTCAAGTTGAGTAGTTCATCATCATTTACAAAGGCGGAATCAATGCAAACAATGTCAAACAGCTTGTTTCCTTTCAATCCTTTACTTTACTGATTAATCCTGAGCTTTTACACGTTCTGATTACAATTCGGTAGCACCTCGGCTCAGAAACATTCACCTGATTCCGCTCCAAATGAATCTACCTCTCACCTATTTATAGAGTGGGTGATCCCGCTTGAAACACACTCAAGCAGACCCTGATTCCGCTTTAACCATTTCAAGCGGAACCTCTTCATTAGGGTTCGAGCGGAATTACAAGTATTACTGATTTCGCTTGAAATGTCCAATGACACTTTCAAGCAGAATCACATACATTAACATGTAATTTCATAGTTTTCTAGAATTCTGCGCACTGATTTATCCTATCTAGACATAAGACTCAATTAAGACGAAGTTAACAGACACTGGATGCACCAACAAAATTCCTAACATCGTACAACAATGCTGTCTTCCCTGTCATGTGCCGAGAAGCTCCACTATCCATAATCCATCTTGAAACGGATCTCGGAAGCTCCTGCACATACCACAAACATTTAGTTAGATTTGGATGCTACCCAAGCCTCTTTTGACTCAGGTAGTTCAATTTTGATGTGAGATTTTGTAGTGTAAAGTTGCGGAAAATTTTTTTCATTCATTTTTAGGCTTTCTTGAGACCCAACCTCAACCTTTTTAAATAGGAAAAACTCATCTTTTTGAGGTTGACCAGATGGTTGGTCTTTCTTTTGAACATCTTTCTTTTCAGAAATTTTCTTTTCTTTCTCAAGTTTCACATAGTAATCCAAAGGAACATTCATCTTTACCGGTGTGGTAGAAGATGATTGTTTTTCCATCTCAGAAACCTTTGGTTTTGGAACAATTGATTCCTTCTCAACTACTTTCGACTTCCATGTTTGTTGAGGTGACGCAACCCGCTTGTAAAACTTGTCATTTTTAGTTACCACTTTTTTAGTAGGTTCAATTTTAACTTTGATGTTTTCTTTTTTCAAAACTTTTTTCTCAACAAACAATGGTCTTTTGCCCTTCACATCATCTTTCTTTCTTTGATTCATCACAACTTCAGTCTTAGGCTTCAAATTGGTACACTTTCGTGCAATATGTCCAACTTGATTACATTTGAAGCATGTTCGGGTGTCTACTACCCGACTTGTGCCCTCGGACTGAGGTTGTGAAGCTTTCTTCTCAAAGAACTCTTCATTTGATTTCGAAAAAATCTTTGATTCTTCATGAGAGAGTGAACTCGAACTTGACACAAACACTTTCTTCTCAGCAAACCTTCTGTTTTGAACATTCTTCCTTTGATAATTCTTACCACCCTGATAACCACCCGACCATCTGTTTCGATTGTTGTTATAAAAACTGTCACACCCCGACCACGTAAAACAACAAAACGTGGCGGAAACGTCAGGGAGTGTTGTAACAGAATCATTGTTTCACAACCATGGATTAAACAAATTTCGTTTTATTGAATTAAATGAGTTACAATGTCTTAACAATAAAGAAACATAACAAAAATTAACTAGTCTTGCATCTTTTAATGTCACTAAGGTCTCGTCCAATCCTATGTGAGCATGCATCAATATCATCATCAAATATCATCAACTATTGTACCTGAAACACATGTGAAAATACGTCAGCATAAAAATGCCGGCGACTACATAGGTTTTATGAAAAATAGGATCCATGACTTAGGTTTAAGAAAATGTTTAACCAAAAACTTGTCATGAATCCAGTTTAAGTGTTTGCTTTTATAAAACATTTGAAAATCGATGATAGATATGTATAGTTAAAAGAATGATGTAAGGTTAAATGAATAACCAAGTAAAAATGAGTTTGTATAAAACAAACTGTTTTGTAAAACAATGTCTTGTGAAAAATATGTTATTTGTGTAAAAATGTATAAATCCAAATGAATGATTTAAATAACGCTACGCCATGTAATATAATACAAGCACTTATATATAGGAAGTACCAGCGGCGTATCCACCATGCTTGTATCACATTACACACGTCTCGTTACTCAAATCACTTACCCACATAAACCACCAATGTAAATTGCCCATGTCTAAACCGTTGTCAAATGTCAATCAAGTATTGTGTAAACAAAATGTCATGTATGGCAAGTGAAATATGTAACAACCAAAACATAGGTAAGAATGCACAAACAATGTACTAAGTATGCGACGGATGGACATACATAGCATGATACCAAGTATAAGATGTCTTGTAAAACGATGTACTAAGTATGATGAACATACATAGCATGAAATGTTATGTAAAACGATGTACTAAGTATGCACACAATGGGCATACATAGCATGTGATGTAAAATGTACTAAGTATGATGAACATACATAGCATGAAATGTTATGTAAAACGATGTACTAAGTATGCACACAATGGGCATACATAGCAAAAACATAATGAAATCATGTACTAATAGTGTACTAATGAACATAGCAAGTATATCATATAAAAGCATGAAATCATGAAAGTAACAAGTAGGCACATGTGTTTCACCCCAAAATGTTTGAAAAACAGTAAAAGAGGGGTCTATGTACTCACTTGAGGGTGCTTAGAAGTCGTAGGATAACCACCAAGCAAAGCTAGAAGATCACGGAATCAAACGACACCTATATAGGTATCTACATTAATAAACGGACCTATCGGAGGATCGGGTAGTACAAGGGTTTGTAAACCAAATAAGTATGGGAACTTATGTAATATGGTTTAACAAAGCCTACGTACTAAAACGAAACCTATCCTAAGTGCTTTTGACCCATTACGACCCGTTTAGGTAGCTTACGCCACTTTAACGCGTCGTTTGCGTAAAACGCGTTTGGAATGCCTAACTAGTCCTATGACAAGCAAGATATGCCTTAACATGTTTAATATTGTTGTTAAATCAATTTAGATGTCAAAAATTTTGTTACATAGACTTAAAATGAATTTATGCGTAAAAAGGGCATTTTGGTAATTTACCTAAGGCATATAAACTACCTATCATATAACTAACTAAACGTCGTGACCATAAGGTATAACCTCGGAAGGTTATTCCCTATACAACTATGGTCACCTAATGTGTTTGGTCGGATCCTAAAGATCGACCAATGGGTCGGGTTCGTAAGCATAAGCGATTGATTAGATCGCTTACCTTTACGACCCTAAACAAGCACAAATCTAAAAGCGACGAGCTAAACATGCTAGAACATGTTTAGTAGAGTTAGAAAACAAGTTTGGTATTAAAACAAATGGTTTTAATAACCTAGAGTAGTTTGGTTACAAAATACGCGAGAAAACGCATTTTGGCCGAAACTGCGACTCGTCACAGAGACTAGATAACGTGGTTATCAGTAGGTATAGTCACTGGGGACTATGACCATCGTGATTACGCTCACGTTATGAAGTTCAAACTAACTTCGCATTGACCATAAACTGGTTAATACAGAAAGTCAAACGCAGTTTGACTTTAACGCTAAAACGAACGAAAAACGCGAAAGAATACTTACAGAAGGTCCCCGCAAGATTCGAACCCGATTCACTCTCAGGTAGGAAGCATATACTTCCACTTAGAGAGTGTAGAATCAGATTCAAATGTGAGGAAGAATGAAATGGGTGAGGGGTATTTATAGATTTCCTTGAACCGTTAAGATCGTTCGTCGAAAAACGTGATTTGATCTAGACCTTACATGTGGGCACATGGTTTTCAAAAACCATAGGAGCCCCTAATGTGGACTATGTTCATTGAATACCATCCCATGGTTTTGCAAAACCATGGGTGAAAACCATTAACACTTCAAAATGGACTAGGTTCATTGAATCTGCCAGAAATTTCAAAAATGGTCCCTACACTTGTAAAACTTGATTTTTTGGCACTTTTAAACCCCTTTAACCTCATTTCAAGGCTCTAAAATGATATTAAAGATAGGGAACTTAAAATATGCTCAAATACATCATGGATGTCGGTTCGTTTGGTCGTACGGTTGCGTTATTCGCTTAATTACGACGGGAGTCGTAACGAACGCAAAAACGATCCAAATTAAGCGACGAATGGAATTTATCATACCAAACACTAAAATAAAATATTTTAATGCTTACATAAATTTTTGGAAGTCTGGAAGTATTCAGAACGTAAAATATGCGCGAAAAATGCAAACTTATGCACTTTTTGACGCTTTTAGTCCCTGAATGAGCATAAAGTTTATTTTTGCGCACCAAACACCTCAAAGCCTATTTCTAAGCTATGTAAAGAATATTTAGGGCATACTTAACTTATGATCAAGTTCCGGAAGGTCTGTTACAGTACAAATTGACATACTTTCGCATTTTGTCGAATTTAGTCCCTGTAAGCGAATAAACTTGATTTCGGCATACCAAACCATCCAAAACTTATTTCTAAGTTATGTAATGGTTATTTAAGGTATGTTAAGCCTATTTCACTGTTCCAGAAAGCGATTTAAAGCCCGAAATCGAACAAGAATTGATACGTGCAAAAGATACACATATTTATACAGATCCCAAGTATGAAATACAATATTTCATTGGCTTGGTATTTGTTTGATGGTGGTGGTGACACAGGTGTCACAAAAACGCGGTGGAACAACAGGTTTTTTACAGTAAGCTTTATCTTTTTCGAAATTTATTTGCCTCTTTGTCTGATTCAAACCTTCCACTTCAGACAACTCAATTTCAACCAGTTTGAAAACATTTGTCAATTTGTTCACATTAAGATTCTCCAGAGGAAACTCAGAATCCGAATACAACTTATCCGATCCCGACATCTTGTACATGACAAGAGTAGGTTCTTCATTTAAGTTGTGTTGGGATTTTGGTTTCGGAATATAATTGTTCAGAAAACACTCTTCATCTTCAATTGAATCATTTTCAGGCTTCAAAACACTTTCAGTTATGCCTTTCACAATCTCAGATTGAACACTATCATCAGATGAAGAAAATGTAACATCAATTGACTCTGGAAGTTTTATCTCATTAACATCCTCATCGTCATTAACCCACCCGGACTTTTTCTTTGAGAAATTGTTGAGCACCGGCGGTGGAACTTGATGATACCCACCCCTGTTCCATCCGAGTATACATCTTCGCCTGCTTTGTTTTTCCCAATGGGTTTGGGAATAATGTGTTGTAAAACAAAGCTTGCAGAGTTGTAACTGGTTAATTTCAGATTGATGCGCTCATTTTCAATCTTAGCTTCTTCAAATTGAAGCTTCAACTTAGCAATCTCATCCAGTTGCTTGTTGATTTTTTCTTCTTTGTGTCTAAGAACTCCAGTTAAATGATCATTTTCTTTTCTTGTTTTACTGTTTCGTTCATCGGAATCTTGAATTGTTTGTTTTAGCTTGTTAAAATTTTCTAAGAGTTGACGATTTTCATGAATTAGTTTCTCATTTTGTTTCCTAATTCTTTCTTCTTCAATTTTATCATTGTCAATTTTCTCAGTTAACTTTTTAACTTGATCATTTGAAAATTTGAGCATTTTTTCACGATCAAGAATCTGATCTTCAACCTTTCTGACTCTTTTTGTCAGATCATTAACCTTCGTATCATTGAGGTAAGCTTGTATACTACAAACTTTGTAGTTTTTCATGCAATGTTTGCAGTCACTGTCACCTTTGACTTTCTTACCTGACTTACTTGACGACGCATTTGAACTGACCTGGCTTTTAGACTCAGATACAGACTTAGAGTCTACCTCAAGTTCCTTAGCAGCCAGCACCTTGTCAGCCATCTTTCCGAAATTTTCAGCTGTCAATTCCTGTGACGTATCAATGATCCCTTCATCGATCTTCTTTGACTTCTGTTCCGGCTCTTTTTCTTTCTCTTTCTCTTTCTCTTCACCACCTCCCCACCATTTTCTCTGTTGAGACTCTTCAAGTTCAGCAAATTCTTTAGCAAAAGCTTCAAGACTAAGAGTCTTTGGATCAATAGCAATGTTTCCTTCAGGATCAAGGTAACACTCTCTATCCGCATCCCATCTTTTTGCCTTTTTAGCTTCACTGTATACACGAGAAATTCTGATCATTTTGTATTGAGCTCTCTGTTGTCTATCATTTGCTTTTTCTGATGTTGTTCTGGTGTCTCTGAAAGGTTTAATTTCTGTTGTTGCTGCAAAAGCATAACCTACTGCGTCTTCCTCAGGTAGCAGCTCACTCCAGTCATAACCTTCATCGTCATGAATAATGGCAAGAGCTCTGGATTTTTCTTTGTCTTCAATCTGCTTCATCATCCTGGGGGGTTCAACCTTGTTCTGATTATAAATTGCCTTCTTGTAATAATCCTCTCGAAAAGGATTTGCAGTATCATCAGTGAAAGCATTTCTGCACTCTCGCTTAAAGTGATCTTTCTGATTACATTTGAAGCACGTCACTTTTGATTTGTCAAAGCCTAACTTGGTAGAAGGTCCACCAATAAGCTGTCTTCCGTAATCTCCATGAAACGCTGTGCCCTTCTCACTGCACTGGCCATACACCACCTTATGTCGATCAATTCCATCTCCTCAGGATCTATTTGATTGCAGTCTTCCTTTGTTAGGTTGGTGTTGCCTATCTTGCCTACCACAAGGCTCTCATACGATTCAAGCACAGAAGCTAAGAACACCATCTGTTGCTTTGCAGATTCCTCGCTGAAGTTTTGAGCGTTCTTTAAATCCACAGCAATATTGCATTGAAATAAGTTCTTTGATGCAGATTGACTTGAAGTTGTTTAAGAAGATCCACTGTGGAAACCACTGTGAGGAGTTTCATGATTCACAATATTTGAGCTTTCTGCAGAAAACGCTGTTCTTGGAGACCCAGTCTTTGGTAGATTTCCTCTGTAGTACAGCTCCACATTCTGCTGATTAGCTGGGTTGTTGACTTTAGATTTCTTTATCTCCAACTC
Organism: Helianthus annuus; assembly: GCF_002127325.2. Taxonomy (NCBI): domain Eukaryota; kingdom Viridiplantae; phylum Streptophyta; class Magnoliopsida; order Asterales; family Asteraceae; genus Helianthus; species Helianthus annuus. Next base: position 149,942,061 of record NC_035443.2, read on the forward strand.
GTGGTTTTCTAGTCTTTCAATAAGCAAATCCACAGTCAACTCTTCTGGCGACTTGATAGTATTTTTCAACATCAAGGCAAAGTATTGCCAATCTTGATCATTCGGCAACGAATCAAACAATTTGCCGAGCAACTCCTCTTGAGTATAAGTGATTCCATGTCTAGCCAGCTCCATCTTCAGATGCCCAAATCTCTCGATCATTTTACAAACAGATTCATTCTTCATGCAACCAAATAAATCAAACTCTTTACGTAACAGTTTCTTTTTGTTTTTTACAATCTCAGCACTACCTACACACTTAACCCTCAGTTTCTCCCAAAGATCTTTTGAATTCTCATATTCGATCAACGAAATTATATCATCTCTGACTGACTGATGAATCAACGCTATGCATTTTTGTTCGGCAACGTATCTTTCAATATCATCAGGTTCTACTAAACTTTGACCACTTCGATCTCCTGAGGTGTAACCATTCTTTAGACTTTTCCAGCTTAGATATGCGAATGCTTTAAGCCACTCCTCAGATCTCATAGCCCACCGATTATAATCTTCGATCGCCATCAACTTTGGAGGTTTGTTATATGTTCCGTATGCACTTTCTACGCTCATTGCATCAGAGAGAATCTTCTTTGTACTCGATGTCGATGTAGTGTCATTAGTATTCTTCGATGTATCATCTCCCAAACCACCGGTATAAGAAAACACTTCACAAAATGGATTCATGAACAGATCATCCATTTCCAAGTACCTGAAACGATCAACAAACACTTAGAAAATTTTTGAACTTTTGAAAACAACAACTTCAAGCGAAAAGAGTTTCAAGCGAAATAGCTTTTCAAGCGAGATAGCTTTTCAAGCGGAATAAGAATTCAAGCGAAATCAGAGATTGGTTTCAAGCGGAATCAACTTTGGAGCGAAATAGCTAATTTCGCTTGAATCACTCAAGCAGAATCTAATTTCGTTTGAAAAGCAACAGCACTTTCAAGTGGAATAAGTGATTCCATTTGAAATAACAAAGCAGATTCAAGCGGAATAAGATGATTCGCTCAAGCGGAATAAGGTTTTAGTTCATTTTTATCAGATTTAACCCGAATTTTGGCCTGATTCTTTCTAGGGTTTCTTAAAACTATGTTTTACGTGATATATGTGAAATTTCGGCCATTTCAACCGTTAAATCTTGTTCAAATCAGAAAAGAAAGGGTAGAAGTGAGAGAATCCAGTAAAATCAAAACTGAATTGGTTTGGTATGAACTCCTCGTCCTGAGCTCTGATACCACTTGTTGGATCGTCCGGTGACCCTAAACAGTTAGTATGAGTACTTCATCATCATTTACAAAGGTGGAATCAATGCAAACAATGTCAAACAGCTTGTTCCTTTTCAATTCTTTTCTATTACTGATTTCCTGAGCTTTTACACGTTCAAATGACAAACGAACAGCACCTCGGCTCAGAATACATGACCTGATTCCGCTCCAAATGACACAATACATCACCTATTTATACTGATGGTGATTCCGCTTGAAACATCGCCAAGCGAAACCTGATTTCGCTCCAAACAGTTCAAGCGAAATCACTATGTTAGCTTCAAGCGGAATTATAACAAATCTGATTTCGCTTGAAGGTCATTTCAAGCGGAATTACATCAAATTCACACTTTCTAGATTTCCGTGCCCTGATCTATCTAGTTCCATACATAAGACTCGATTAAGACGAAGTTAACAGACACTAAATGCACTAACAGACCAACAATTTTGATGATGAAGATCCGTTAGATGAGGAAGATGAAGAAGTAGCAGGGGCTCAGAGTATGTTCATATTAACTTTTCTTAAATGTTAATTAGTTAGTAGTTTGAAATTATGTTAATATGCCGTAACATAATTTTCATTTTTCTACAGAGAGATCGGTTATCTTAAAACAGCTTAGCGCTGATGGCACCCTTGGTGCTCATGCAACGGAACCCAGTGGAGAGGTAAATGCGAGACGAGTTGGATTATTTAATTGCTGATCTGGCATATTTTATTTTTCGATTAATGTGGTGTCTTTATTGTTACAGAGGCAGAAGAGTAAAAAGGAGGTCTATGATGAGATAATTTACAAAAGCAAGTTTTTCAAGGTTTAGATCATTGATCATATAAATTCTTTATTATTATCATTATTATTAAAAAATTTCTTTGATCGTGATTATTATTTTATATGCATAGGCTGAGAAAGCTAAGGACAAGGAAGAAAATGACCAGCTGATAAAAAAATTGGACGAGCAATTTACATCTTTGCAGAGCGTTAAGAATGTTTATCCTAAAAAAAGTCGATCCTGATCAGGTAAAGACTTGTATTAAATTAGTCGTGGTTTTGATGCGTTAGATTATTATCTTGAATTTAATCAATATAATGCAGGAAAAAGCTGATGCTTATGATAAACTACTCAATGAAATGGTGTTGGATATGCGTACTCGCCCGTCAAACAGGACAAAAACGCCTGAAGAACTTGCACAAGACGAAAAAGAGCGACTAGAAGAATTGGAGGTATGTTAATTATAATATATCTTATAATGAATGGTTGGTGGCCTATGCCACCGACAAAGAGACAAAAAAGGACACTGTGCAATCATCTGGATTATGGCCACAGCGTTTGGGTCGGTTTGTTTATTCTTGTGGCCGGAATCCGGTTCTTCCGTGCGAATTACCATCGAGGGTTTGTGGCGGAAGAAGCGGAGACGCGGCCTTCTATTTTTTGTTCTCCTTTTATTGATAAAGGTAAAAGTTACATCATAATTAAGCTTTTTTTCTTAATTAACTTTTATGTGGTTTTTATAAATCTTTACCGGTCTTAATCTATGCACTGGCTTATTTTTTGTTCAACTGGAATTGTTCTTGCTATTACTAATGTACTCCAGATCACTCACGCAGTTGTAGCCTGAGTAAGTTAACATCTCTCCGCGTGGGTTCAGATTAAACCGTCAAAATTGATGATCTATTAATTCATGTTGAAGAACTATAAGTCTCATGACATAGATCGATAACACCGATCGTACGAATAAGAAAATTAACAAACTTAAATTGATAAAAAATGAGTATCTGGGGTTATTAGATTAGCATGTAATGCAGCTGATGAACGTACTAAGTTGTTGGCTTCTGGTGTTATTGGATTAGAGGAGACGGTAGTACATTCTCATGTAGCTTGTGAACATACTTTTCAGAGGTGAAAAAATGACAGGTCTGGTACGGGTCAAACGGGTAATTTTTTTGGTGCGGGTCAAAACTGGTCTGGTCGAGTTGGGTTAAACACACATATGTTTGCCTAAGTTTCTTGTAGATAAATAGTATGTCAAATACTATTACAAAATGTGTTATTCCAGTTTAGCGGAATATTTTGAATAAATTCAGCCATGATATTTTATGCATTAAAAAACACTTTTTTGTGACTTTCAGACCCTTGATCTATTTTTCAACTGTATATTATTTGTTCTTCATGGAGTTTATAAAGTTAACACATTAACGAGAGCTTTTCCAAGAAGACATAATACCACTTGAAACGGGTAGTAATTTTGTGCTTATTTATTCATTTTATTAATTTATATTGGGGGTGGTGTGATCGGGTGGGGAACGGGTTTGAATGGATAAGATTAAAACATGTATTGTTTCTTATGCGAGTCAGGGTTAGATTGGCTTGAGACACAGTTTTGTACAAATTTAGCCCTAAATTTTCATACGGCTATTAAACTGAATATTAAAACCTTCAACATTACAGTTAGTGGAGCTTCCCTTAAGGTAAATTATACCAAAAGGTAGATTAAAATTACTTATGTGCCCTTACTTTGCTTGCTACTTCATTATATAATCACATTTTACCAAACACTTAACACCATTGAGAGTGATACATTACAATTTCAAGCAGCCTAAGCGCATCGAGATATTATTTCTTTCGTCACGTTTTCACGTTTTATCGCTACTGATCTGATTCCAATTATTCAATAACCAATACAGATTTATAAATTATGTTAAGAATGCCTTTTCAATTATGCTTAATGAGATAAGTTGACAGACAATATGTATTGTGTTATTCTATCTACCCTAATCAATACGGGTTGCAAAATAGTTCGGTCGGGCAGGATGGATAACAGGTCGATTTAAGTTATTTATGCTATTTTCAGAATGGGTTGAGCCGACCCCAATATTTTATCTTCAGAAGATCTTCCAGGTAATTGCCTACAAATTTAAAATCACACACATACATGCTTTTAACTCAAATATTCACCATTTTAGATAAATGGGACAATTTTTAGCTAAACGGGTCGATTAAAGAACATTTGTGGTTTACGTCACGCTATTGCCTCTACATCACGCCAGAATCCTTCTTCGAAGATCCGAACAATTTCAGCACTAATATTCTACCAATACCAACAATTGTGAGTATCAAAACCCAATCTTCATGTAATAAATTGTTTTAAGTGTCTTAATATTATAGTAATCTGAAAGGTTTTTGGCGGTGGGGTGTAAAAATATGTGTTTAGAAATCGATTGTCATTATTGTGACTTGTAATTGCTATAGTAAGTTTTTAGTGGTAAATACATTGTGGATCAGACTATGTGGTCAAATAATTAGTTTCAAAAAGGATTATCAAAGGGTGTAAAAAATGGTATTATGATCTAACAAAACGGTTGTCTAGATTAAATACTTCATTTATTAGAATTTGTCAAACATTTGAATTTCAAACCACAAATACACTCCTATCACCAGAGCCCACGACATTTTATTACATTTTTTCTGATTTATTATCCGATTATCTTCATTTTTTCTATCTCGACTTTGTTCCAGTTAATAAGCCCACTATAAAATAGAGAGAGGACAGATACTTTTTGATCTATGACAATTGAAGAAATCATTGTACTATTTGTGTTGTTTACCGATACATTAAAAATTGCTCTAATTTGTTTCTTATTTGGGGGTTGCCAATGCCAAATGACTATCACTTCTAGCGTTTATTTATTTCTAAGGTATTCAGGCGAGACGTCTGGTATGACTGTTACATCCGTTATGATTGACGAGTGGACTATAACTGTTGAATCTGTCGGGGGCTCACGATGCATATTAGACAAATAGGCTGGTGTGGTAACGCTACTCACAATTGATCATAGGCTTGAAGATAATGTTGAAGAAAGGAAAAATGCAACTACAAGTGGTGGTCAAGTATGGTGCCCTTAATATCTCTGGAGGAAATTAGGTGATCAAAATGAAAATTCAACTCAAGTTTTGTACTTTTGGCATAAAAAGAACTTTAAAGATTATAAAATGTTATAGGTTGGTCCACTTTGTTGTTGGTCTGGCGGATTGTGCCTCTCAATGTAACGGGCCAGCTTATTTGGTTACCCTAAGGACTCAGAACTTTAATAGAGGTATGATTTTCAGGATTGTTTATCGAAGTTTAGTTATCTATGTAATTGCTTGAATCTTAATTTGGTTTTGTTTTGTTTATTCTTGGTTAGATAAGGAAATGATGGAAAAGGAGGTGAAGGAGCATGTTAAAATGATTACAACTAAGCATAAACGAACCAAGTGGAGGCTGATGATCAGGAGTAAAATCCCAAAGAGTAGGTGAGGCTATAAATGGGTGGGTTTAATTTATACATGTTATTTTATATTATATTTAGTTTTAGTGTTTTATTTTGTATTAATACATATAAAATGACATAAATACCCCTTATCTAACTCAAAATTTTGGATGAAGTTGGTGAGTTGGATGAAAATGGTTTTTGCTGAAGTTACATTTGAATGAATTAGACATATCAAGAAGAAATATACTGAAGTTCCATTTTTGTTACAGATTCGAGACTACATATAGCTTACTTGGATCTTGAGATGAATCAACCAATTGCAAAAAGTTATTACCCCGTATGTTTTTTATTTGCATATAACAATGAGGTATGTGTTTAATCCATCCATACAATTACTATAATTTAGACATGGGTAGGGTGGGTTGCGTAATGAGTCAAGACGAGTCATTATCATATGCAGGTCGGAGCAAATCGGGTTGAGCCGAAACATTTTTTGTCCTAATTTTTTGAAGTTTTATAATCTATATTTTGTTACAGTAGTAATATAGTTTCATTATTGAATGTTTTCTATTAAAATGATGTACTGATACTTTCGGTACCGGTACTTTCGCATGGTTTGTGTTCAACTATGTGATGATTAGACACATGTTATACACGTGCAAGAGGAGGATATTTAATTTACGCCAACTTTTGCAGGATGCCTCAAATGTACAATGGTGAATTTTCTGCAACAACCTTTGTTTTGAAATTCTTACATCGATTGCCAGCATTCGGAGTGCATTTTTGAGCTTAAAAGCAAAAGGGATGTCCATACATGGAAGCATTGTATGTCCTCTATTTAATACTCCTTTTATTTCGATACGAAGGATATTCAAATTTTAAACATTTTACTTTACACAACGAAATTGGAGATAGATATTTTTGGTTTTTTTTGCAATGTTATATTTAACTATACTTTGCTAATGTAAGTGTGAAATTATATTATATCATGAAATTATTACACATGCTTTATGTGCTTTTACAAATTATTTTAAGTTTTAAAGGAGGCAAGTTCCACTGGCCGTATGTTTTGCAATGACATTCAACAAAAGTTAAGGCCAATAACTTTTAAGAGTTGGTTTGTACTTGAAACAACCTGTCTTCTCTGATGGTCAATTGTATGTTGCTTTATCAAGGGTGAAAACACGAGATAGGGTCAAACTACTAATACTTGACAACGACGAGAAACCTACAAATAAAACAACTAATGTGGTTTATAATGAGATTTTCAATGAATTGTTATTGTTGCATATTCATATATTTCAATTTGTCGTCGTAATCTAATATGTTCGGTTGTCTTTTACCGTGTATAAAATCAAAATATTTAATGTCAGCGGTATTAATGAAGAAATTTTCTTTTACCAACCCGCGAAGCTCGCGGGTTCTTAGACTTAGACGTGAAGCCCAAGTTTGGAAAGGCCTAGAACAAAAATGATGATCTACCTGAGGATTCAATGCCAGTAGATATTATATATTTGTGTTAAGCCACCAGCGAAAATCGCGGGATCTTCGGCTAGTAAATAACAAAATAACAAACGGCTATCTCCTAGAAAATAGAGAGATCCAGAAAACTCGGACAATCACAACAGCCTCAAACGGCTTTATTGAATTCACAAATAATCACGTGCATGCTTGAAATTAGACCGAGAACTTTAATTACTTTCAACACCCTCCCTTAATTCAAGTTCTCTAACACCCAGCATTTCTCTAAACTTCACAAACTTCTCTTTGCATAGGGCCTTCGTAAGCAAATCTGCCATTTATTCATTTGTTCCACAATACTCAAGAGCCACCTGCTTCTGATTAACCATATCCCGAATGAAATGATACCTTAATTCAATGTGCCTGGACCTCCCATCTAGAACTGGATTCTTGGACAAATGAATTGATGAACGATTATCACACCATATGACTGTAGGCTCATTTTGAACAGCCTCTAAATAACTTAAAATCCTTCTCAACCAGATTGCTTGACATGCAGCTCCAGTAGCTGAGATGTATTCAGCCTCAGTAGTACTGGACAGAGCTACAGACTGTTGTTTCTTTGTAGACCAGGACACAACTCCACTTCCAAGAGAAAACGTATACTCAGACACACTCTTCCTATCATCTTAGCATCCAGCCCAATCACTGTCAGTGTAACCTTGTAACTTCACAGCCACATTCTTCTCATAGCGCAGACCATATCGAAGAGTACCAGCAATATACCTCAGAATTCTTCTTGCAGCCCCAAAATGAATCTTATTAGGAGTTTGCATGAACCTGGAAAGAAAATTCACAGCAAAACTAATATCTGGTCTTGTATGCTGCAAATACATGAGACCTCCAATCAAGCTCTTGTATGTCAATGCATCAGCAGACTCACAATCATCATCCTTCTTGTGCTTTTCATTTGTATTCATAGGAGTGTCTTCTTCTTTACAACCAGTCATTCCAAAGTTTTCAAGTAATCCTTCAGCATACTTGCATTGCCCAACAAAAAGCCTGTGATTGTTTTGATACACTTCCAGGCCAAGAAAGAGCTTAAGGAGACCCAAATCAGTCATCTCAAACTCATTCATCATCCCTTCTTTGAACTCTTGCAAAAGACTGCTGCTGGGACTAGTATAGATGATATCATCAACATACAAACATACGTAAATAATTCCTTTACTCATCACTTTCTTGACATAAAGTGTGGGTTCATTATAACTCCTAATGAATCCATGAGAGACAAAATAAGCATCAATTCTGGCATACCAAATCCTTAGGGCTTGTTTAAGTCCATATAGGGCTTTATACAATCTATACACTTTGCTTTCATGTCCTTCTACTTCAAATCCCTTAGGCTGCACGACATATATTTCTTCATCAAGTTTGCCATTCAGGAAGGCTGATTTAACATCGAGTTGATAAACCATCCATCCCTGAGCAGAAGAAGCAGCAAGAACAGTTCTGATTGTTTCAAACCTTGCAACCGGAGCAAATGTATCCTGAAAATCAACACCTTTTCTCTGAGAATACCCCTTAGCCACCAATCTGGCCTTGTACTTTATAATTTCACCATTTGGTCCCAGCTTGGTCTTGAAAAGCCATTTTAGACCAACCACATTCTTGTTAACAGGAGCCTCAACAAGTTTCCAAGTGTCATTCTTCTTAATTTACTTGATTTCTTCCGTCATTGCTTCTCTCCATTCTTTCTGTGAAACTGCATCCTCAAAACACAAAGGATCTATAATGTTTAATGCAAATTCACATACCATATAGTCCTCCATAGGTGTTGTCTCCTCGTAAACTTCACTGAGTTGTCTTGTCTTCAGACGCAGAGATTGAGAATCAACCGTAGGGTCAGCATCATTGGAAGAGGACGAACTAGGAGCTCCATTGTTCACATTATTACTTGCAACATCATGAGATTCATTCGGACCAGAAACACTTGCTGAACCAGGCTACACTTCACTATCAGGGACATTATTGTCATTTGGAATCTCCAGCAAATCATCAAAAACACCTAGATCCCATAAGTGTTTGTTTTGATTATTCTTCACTTGAGACCAATCCTACTACATATCTTCAAAACACTTGATAACTCTCCTGGTGATAATCTGTTTGTTGATCGGATTATACAATCTATAACCCTTTGATGGGTAAGAATACCCAATCAAAATGCACTTGGCAAAAGTGGCTTCGAACTTATGCTTCAGCTGACTTAGCTTTAAACCATAAGCAATACTTCCATAGACTCTTAAGTCTTAAACTTCAGGCTTTTCACCAGTCCACATATGCAGTGGAGTCTTGACATCCAAGGCTTTTGTAGGAGATAAGTTTAATAAATGAACAACAGTTGAGACTGCTTCAGCCCAGAAATAACTTGGCATGCCTTTAGCTTGCAACATGCATTGAGCCCTTTCCACAATAGATCTGTTCTTCCCCTCACTCATGCCATTTTGCTCAGGTGTGTATGGTGTTGTGAGTTGCCTCTTAATGCCATGTAATTCACAGAAAGAAAGAAACTCCTGTGAACAATACTCTCCTCCTCTATCACTTCTCAAAACTTTAATAAACTTCTCACTTTGTTTTTCGACAAGAGCTTTGAACAGTTTAGCAAAAACTTCTGACTTCTTTTCTATAAAATATACCCAAGTCATTCTTGAATAATCATCTATAAAAAGAAGAAAGTACCTGCTGCCACCAAGGCTTCTCACTGGCATAGGACCACATACATCCGTATGCACAATTTCAAGTGGTTGAGTAGCTCTCTTTGAACTTGTCTGAAAAGGAAGTCTATGCATCTTGCCCAAGGCACACCCTTCACACTGTCCATACTCTTTCATTGCAGGCAGCCCAAGAACCATTTGTTTACTATGCAATTGTTGAAGAGCTTGAGAATGGAGATGTCCAAATCTACAATGCCACAATCTTGTATCTTCATAAACTTTGGATTGACCACTTGATTTAACTTTTGTTGCATCCAAAGGAAACATGTTATTTGCTGCTAACTGCACCCTCATTAATTCAGATTGAGTCTCTTTATGAATAATTGAATAATCATCATTATCAAACAAAAGGGCATACCCTTTTCTCATCAACTGACCAACACTCATCAGGTTATATTCAAGATTCGGAGCATAGTAAACATCATCAAGATATTTATAAACACCATTTGACATCATAATTTTAGTTGTACCTTTACCAACAACAGCCAGGTTCTTTTTATCTCCCAACTTGACATCCAACTTGAAGGATTCATCCAAATTCACAAAGCTAGCCTTGGCACTTGTCATATGATTGGAGCAGCCTGAATCGATAAACCAGAGACTCAGGTTTTCTGGTGTAGCAACACTCAAAGCCATAAACAAGTAAGGTGTCTCTTCATTCTTGCCTTCTTCCTCTTCTGTATTGGCTACAACCTTGGCTTGACCTTCATCACTGAACCAGCACTTTCTTTTAACATGACCATATCTATTGCAGTTGTAACACTGGGGCCCTTTGTTCCTGTCTTCATTTGTACGCCCCCTTCCTCTTCCTCTATAATAACCTCTTCCACGTCCTCTATTATTTTGATCATAGGACAACCTCCTATTCGATTGATAGGCTTGTAATGCCTGCTCATTAGATCTTTCTTTGTCAACACTTTTACTTTCACCCATTCTGCCATTTAATCTCTCCTCCTGAGATTGTAATGATCCCATCAGCTTGACAGGAGTCAAGGTACTGAGATCATATGCAACCTCAATAGATGGCACTACATAATCAAATCTAGCTGTAAGGCTCCTTAAAATCTTTTCAACGATTTTCTAATCAGAGATCTCCTCACCAAAAGCTCTCTGTTGGCTAACTATTCCCATTACACGTGAAAAATAATCACCAACAACTTCTCCTTCTTTCATGGACAGGTTTTCAAATTCTCTTCTTAAACCCTGTAGTTCTATAGCTTGCACTTGTGAGTCTCCTTGAAACTCCATTCGAAGAATCTCCCACGCATCTAGAGATGTTTCAGCAGCAGCAATACGAGAGAACAAGGTGTCATGAACAACTTGCTGAATAACGGCCAAGGCTTGAGCATCTATTTTGTGTTCTTTCCTTGTTTCCTCAACGTTTTCTCCATGATCTGCCATACCCTGGTTCACCAGTTCCCACAGCCCTTTAGATCTGAGAATTGTCTTCATTCTAATACTCCAATGCTCACACCCTTCTCCTTTGAACACAGGGAGAGGAGTTTGTGATGAATTTAACGTAATGATTGTTTCAGCCATGAACATAATTTTTCACACCGGTTCTGATACCACGTGTTGGTATGAGCTATCTAATTCACACACTCACAAACATATGAACACTCAATGAAAGCAATGCACGATTTTATTGATTACTGATAATTGAGAGAATATAAAGAAAACAGCGTACAAGATGAGAATAAATAACAAAATAACAAACGGCTCTCTCCTAGAAAATAGAGAGATCCAGAAAACTCGGACAATCACAACAGCCTCAAACGGCTTTATTGGATTCACAAATAATCACGTGCATGCTTGAAATTAGACCGAGAACTTTAATTACTTTCAACAATATATGTGTAAATAAGTAAACAATCTATTATAGAATAACTATACATACTCTAAACTATTACTTGTACATTAATTTTACTAACACAGATACATTTGCACATAAAAAATCTCATGATAGTTTAATACATATATCTCATGACAGATACATTTCTCTGCAATAAAACATTTAATCTCATACTAATGGTTTCCAAGACTTCGCTTGTTTATTACATTATCTCTGATGGAACAAATTCATTATTAATAATCAGGCAAAATCCAATTAAACTTAATTAATGATGGTAGTTTATGTAACAGTCTGTTGTTACTAAATGGAGAAGATGATTCACCAGAATAAGTGTTTAAATGAAATGAAAATCCAAACATAATAGATCTGCTGTAGTGTAGTGGCTGATGTTTTTTAAACATACATAGAGGTCACGGGTTCGAGACCCGGCCGCCTCCCTTGTATTTCGCTGTAGATCAATTGTTTTTTTTAATAAAGACAGGATATGAAACATTTCAAAGTGTGTATAATTATATTTAAAATCTAAAATCCAACCGGGTTAGACACTCGGGTGCACGTAAACGGAAGGTCACAAGTTCAAGCCTGGTTAGGGCCATTTAGTAAAATCTCATACGATGCAAACTTTTCAAATTCAAATATATTTTCGTGACTTTCTTTGTTTTCTTCACACACCTCATACTAAATCTTTTCATACACACACACGTTATTCATATGCAAGATTTCAAAACAATTTTATTTACGTCCTTTGTGTAACACCCCGTGTTTTCGGAAGTCAAAGAACAAGTCAAAGTCAAAGTCAAAGGAAGAAAGGATTGCTAATTGTGATCTGTCACTCTTTGCTTAACTATGGGTTGTACACTTTGACTTGTAATCGAATCCTCTATTTTGATCGCTTTAGTTGTATTATGTGGAGTATCTGTGAATAATCGAGGTTTTATCACATGTTTTATAGTTTTATCGCTATCGCATCACAATCGCATTCGCCACTCGAATTATGCCTTCTGGATATTGTTTTACGTGTGTGTGCCTTTTATGTGTTACTTGTGCATGTTTATTTATGTTTTGTGGTGATTAATCGAAAACGCAATCGCAACTCCATCGCAATCGTAACTTAATCGCAAACACTAAACGCAAGTTATTTATGATGATTGTATGTTATATATAGTATTTGTGTGGTTATTATCAATCTACCGCGTCGCATAATCGACCCACGCTTAGACGCATCGCAACGCTCAACACGCGAAAGGAAACGCCGAAACTCAAACCGTCGGACCACTTCGATCGAATGGCAAATCGATCGAATGGCCATCCGATCGGATTGCCATCCGATCGAGGCGCCATCCGATCGGTGGCCTATCCGACACTTGCACTCTTTCCCTTTTTGGCAACCTATAAATACCCCTTGTCACATCACAAGTGATGTAACAGCTCCCTCACTCGACCAACAGCGTTCCAGACCTTCTTTCTCTCGATTTCTCGCGATTCTTGTAAGTTTTCAACTCAAATATTGTACTTCTATGATCTACACACACTTCTTCATCATTCTCACCTTTGAATCTTAACTTTTAATCATGAAATCAATTGATTTGAGGTGTTCTAGGTGATGCGTGTCAGTGTATATATGTTTTTAGATATATATTTAAGCCCTTTTTACACTTTTAGCCAAGTTTTAAATTTATAAAACACGATATTCACTAACACTAAACACACATATGGGCAAGTGCACCCATCGTGGACGTAGTATAGTGTTGGTAAGATACCGAGGTCGTCCAAGGACACAAGAGCTTTTAATACCGGTTTATCCTCAACGTCTAATCAAATCAAAAAGTAGAAAAATGATTTTAAACTATGAAAATAAAAACTAACTAAATGCTGAAAATAAAAATAAAAATAAAAACAGATAGACAAGATGAATCACTTGGATCCGACACGTGTATTAGTATAACCTTTGATTATTTTCGCACTTTTGCACTTGTTTAAGAGATTATCTTAGTTATTGTAGTAGGCCCCTCTTTTGAAGGCGACGTTACCCTCAACCCAGTAGTTTGAGTCAGCAAGGATACAATCCTAAAGGGTCGGATTATTAAAAGATAATGAATTAAGTTATTAATGCAAATTATGGTAGGCCCCGCTTTTGGCGGTGACGTCACCCTCGGCTAAGTAGTCTGAGTCAGCAGGGATACAGTCCTAAATAGCCGGGTTATAGTATTAATAGTAGTTAACTTATGAGGGGGTCAAAGAGTTTGGATCCCCGCCATCCAATACCTATGGGCATTGAAGGAGATCCTACTAAATTTGACCCAGGTCCCAAGCAGGACCTCTAAACGCTGAACAAGGGCAAGACCCTTACCAAACCGTTCCCTTAACCCCCGACCAGGTAGCCAACATACCTCCATATAGACCGTGGAGATATGAATGGTGAAAATCTTTTATTTTATATAGACAGTAAAATAATGCCAAGACACCACGGACAAACGATAAGGAAAGATCACCTTCAACATAAGTAACTAGTTATTAAAGTCATTAATACAAAACCAAATAAAAAGTGCAAAAGATTAAAAATAAAAAGTATTATACTAAACACTTGTCTTCACCAAGTGATGTAAGAGACTTAGGCAAACATGGCCTTGATTGTCAAGAACTCTTACGATCAATCTTGGATCCCGAGACGACTCACACACTCTACGATGGACAATGGATGATGGTGGTGGATGATGGTGTTATGGTGGTGGTGGGTGGTGGATGAAGTGTGAGAGAGGTGGTGTGCCAAGGGATGAGAGAGAATGAAGCCAAACTCCTCTATTTATAGGCTGAACAGAAGGCTGGACACGGCCCCGTGTCCGCTGGACACGGCCCCGTGCCCGCCTGACACTCTCTCTCCTCATTAATTGTAATTGCGAATTACAATTAATGCGCCTGCTGTACTTTCACCACGCCCCCGTGCCCGCTGGACACGGCCCCGTGGTGGGCAATGGAAGCTTCTACTGGTTTGTCTTTTCTGCTGCTTCCTGGGCACGCCCCCGTGTTCGCTGGACACGGGGCGTGTTCAGACTCTGTTTCTTCTCCTTTGCCTTGGGAGATGCCGTTGAGGGTCCGGGCAGTCCACTTTTGTTCCTTTTCTTGTATTTATGGTAGAATTAGCTGTCTTTTTGCTTCTTTTGTGATTTTGAGCTCATTTCATCCTGAAAATACAAAAGGAAGACAAAAACACTCTTTTTCCAACATTAGTACTTAAAAAGGGTTAGTTTTATGCCTTAATTGATGTGATTTATATGTTGCATTTTACACACATCAAATACCCCCACACTTGAACTTTTGCTTGTCCTCAAGCAAAACTCTTTAAATGTGGCTTACACTCCCAAATGGAATAGGTAGAAGAGAAGTTTTTTAGCTTGTCCTAGAGTGTCGGGAATCCAAGGTTTTTATGGGTTTTATGTTTATTTATTTACAATCCTATTCGTTATGATTTATTTTGAACGTTTCATAAGATGAATTACTTATTTGGGCATAGCATGCCTTATTAAAATTCCATTTATATACAAGTTCACATACCTCACGGGAGATCACTCAACACTCGGCCGAAAGTGTATATTTTTAGTGAATCACTCGAGAGCGGCACGGAACTTACGTCTTCCATAGGCTTGCCAAGCAATCAATCCTCCTCCTTTTTAACTTTTTACCTTTGTAAATATCAAGAGGACTTTTTGGGTGAAGGCTTGGGTTTAAAGGTGGGTGGTTGGTTAGTGGTTAGTAAAAAGGGCGAAAATCGTAACAAGCGTCGGTTTTCGTGAAGTACCTTGTTTTTAGTGACTTTTTATTTTGAAGTATTTCTCCAAACAAGCTTTTATAGCTTTTGTTTGTTTTTGACTTCATCATCATCATTTTTTTTTTCTCTTTTTTTTTTTTTTCAATCGTCACATAAAAAGGTGAGTTTACGAAAGAGCGAACTTGTTACTAAAGTAAAATAAATAAAAAGGTTTTTGGTGGTTAAAAAGGGTTTTGGGGTAATGAAATGAAAGGTTTAGGCTCAAAGGGGCTATCTAGGGGGATTTTGGGTAGGTAAAAAAATATGAAAAATAATGGTTTTGAAAGAAAAATGGTTAGTCTTAATGCCTCCATCATTTACTTACTTGGGTTTAAGTTGGTAAGGACCGGGAATGTATCGTCGTGGCAAGTTCTAGATTTGTAAGGACCGAGCGGCTATTCACACAAGAAACGAAAAATGAGCATTTAATCTAAATATGTGTATTTTTATGCTCAATAAAGGCTCAAAACTCACTTTTGTGGAAATGGGTTTTTAATGTGACCAAGCATATATAATCGAATTTTTTAACTAGACTTGTTATGCCGTTTCATAATTTTCTTATGTTGGTTCCTTTTTTTATCACGACGCTATCGGTTGTAAACTTGTAAAAATATAACCTTTTTAGAACTTGTTATTCCCAACTTAAACTAAGACAAGTGAATAAAAAAATGAAAAAGTTTTTGAAAAAAAATTTGGGGTGTTTAGCGGTTCCAATAGAGTTTTGTGTAAGGCTTGTGTTTAGGATTTTGCAAAATTTCAAGTGTTTTAGCACCCCCCCCCCACACTTAAATTACACATTGTCCTCAATGTGTCCAAAATAATGTTTTTGGTTGATTAGAATGTATAAAAGTGGGTTAAAAAGCAAATATTTATGTTACTGGCATCCTGAACACGGCCCCGTGTTCACCGGGCACGGCCCCGTGGTCAAGTGCCAGTAACAAAAATTACAGAATTGAAACAGAAGCCTGGACACGGGGGCGTGTCCGCTGAACACGGCCCGTGTCCAGTTACCTGAACTGGGTGATTTTTCTGCAGGGGCTCAGCACGGGGCCGTGTTGGTTGGGCACGGCCCGTGTTGAGCCTTCTGTGATGGAGATTTTTGTCGGGTTGCTCTGTTCTTCGTGCATGGTTCCATTTTTCTCGTTCCCTTTTTCATCCATTACCACCATGAGTGTGTTTTATTTTCAAAACAACCATCAATCTTAAAAACCATCATGACATTGCAAATCATAGAGAGACATTACATTAAGTTAGCTAAATAACTAGGGGATACATAAGGTTATCCTAAGGGTTCTACCTATTTAAGAAAATTTCGGGAATAGCTTCCCGATGTAGTAACTCTCTCTAGCCGATGGCTCCTCGGTTGTCATTCAAAGCCATTCTTCTATCTCTCTTCGGAGGTAAAAGGTAGCTTCATTCTCTTCGGTGTCTCGAGGAGGAACGCTCACCGGGATTCCTTGCACCACCCTCGGTTGAGGTACTTGGTGCATGGCGTGCCATTCTGCTGGAATGATAACCTCGGGTACTACATTCCACGCCCTTTGGGTTATCACCGGGACCAAAGGCGGGGAAGCGAGAAGGTTTAATCTCTGGTGCAGGAGATTTACTTCTCGTAGGCAGCCCTCCAAACCTACCGTCAGATGATTAATACGATCCACCAAAGCTTCCTCTACTCCCGTCATCTCGTCTATGGCTTCCCTCAAAGCGTAAACGTAGTTTACTAGGGAATCCTCTGCCGTAGACGACCTCCTTCCATTTCGGTTATTTCTCGAAGATGTTCCGCTGTTTCTGCTGGCCATTTTCTGCGAAATAATCCGAAGATAACTAAACTTTTGCAAAACAGTACCTCGAACACGGCCCCGTGCTCAGTGAGCACGGCCCCGTGTTCAGCTATCTGCAGGATTTTTGTCTAACGATTCCAGGTTTTTAAATTATTTTAATACACTTTTATTGTGTTTTAAGCTTAGATAATTTAAAACAAAGTTATAGAACTAACTTTAGACAAGAATCCTTAGCAAAAATTCCTACAAACCTTTCATAGAAGTTTGGAATCATGGGTTTCCAAGCTTCCATGGAGGTAAGGTTTGAAAAATTTTTGGAAGAAGGAGAAATGAACAAAAGTGGAAAAGACAAGATGGTCCTTAGGAACCTTCTTTTAGCACTTACCTAGGATGGTATATGTGAAGATCCCAGGAATCTCTGCTTGGTGAAGTGGTCAAAAGTGAGCAGGATTCAGGCTGCATTTAAAGAAAACGACAGCACACTGGACACGGCCCCGTGTCCGCTGGACACGGCCCCGTGTGCAGAGAAAATCCTGACACATTTTGTCCGTATTCTGACAGAATCAGCAGAGAATCTTCTGAGTGAACACGGGGGCGTGTTGACCGGGCACGGCCCCGTGTCGGCAGGCTGTTTTATGGAGTTTTGTTTCTTACTAAGGAGCTAATCTATATCGGGTGGTTCTTGACTTGTTGGAACAACCCCAAAGTGCCTAAGATACCTTAATTGTCCTATACTAAGGCGAGAACGCAAGAGGTTGTCGGTGAGGGTAATTCCTATTTTCATTCTAGGTGGACAAGTCCAACCCTTTTCCGGGCTCTCGTTAAAGAAGGTGTATGCCGAATCGCTCAGGTCTATGTATGCATCGAACGAAGTCGATGGGGAGTCCTTCACGGCACAATCGACACAGGGACGACTATCGTCCGCGTCTTTTCTAGGTAAGAAGGTATTTTTGGGAGCAACGAGGTTGTCGGAATGCGGTTCCAACATTTCCTCATGGTCATCATCTTGGGATGGATCTAAAAAATCCTTCCTAAGTTCTTTTGACCAATTAAAAAGTAGTTCTTCTAGTTGAAATAGCTCGTCAAGGAGCATTTCTCCTAGAATATCTGGCTGGGCGCATTCGAGGGAGAAATAGTGCTTATTTTTACTTTCGCCCCTCTTAAGGTTACAAGGAATCGGTGGGTCTATATAGTGGGGCCTATAAGTGAGGAAAAAACATTTTAATTCCTCATGTTCGCCTCCACATATTGGACACCACAAACCATAAGAGTGCCGAAAGTAAAAAGAATTACTATTACTCATGTTTGTGTCAGAAATTACCAACCGCTGGGATCTAACGGTTCTGTTTTCAGCAACTGAATCTTGGGCACGGGGGCGTGTTCAGTGGACACGGCCCTGTGTTCAGCCTACTGTCTGACTTAAAACAGGATTGCCAGTTCCAATGATTGAGCACGGGGCGTGTTCAGCAGGCACGGCCCCGTGTTGAGCTCTGCAGAAGCTAAAAATTTAAGAAAAATCCTAAAAAAAATTAAAGAAAAATAAAAATATGATTAGGCCGTTGATTCCTAACTTTCTTAAAATCCTTGTGTCCCCGGCACCGGCGCCAAAAACTTGATGCGTGTCAGTGTATATATGTTTTTAGATATATATTTAAGCCCTTTTTACACTTTTAGCCAAGTTTTAAATTTATAAAACACGATATTCACTAACACTAAACACACATATGGGCAAGTGCACCCATCGTGGACGTAGTATAGTGTTGGTAAGATACCGAGGTCGTCCAAGGACACAAGAGCTTTTAATACCGGTTTATCCTCAACGTCTAATCAAATCAAAAAGTAGAAAAATGATTTTAAACTAAGAAAATAAAAACTAACTAAATGCTGAAAATAAAAATAAAAATAAAAACAGATAGACAAGATGAATCACTTGGATCCGACACGTGTATTAGTATAACCTTTGATTATTTTCGCACTTTTGCACTTGTTTAAGAGATTATCTTAGTTATTGTAGTAGGCCCCTCTTTTGAAGGCGACGTTACCCTCAACCCAGTAGTTTGAGTCAGCAAGGACACAATCCTAAAGGGTCGGATTATTGAAAGATAATGAATTAAGTTATTAATGCAAATTATGGTAGGCCCCGCTTTTGGCGGTGACGTTACCCTCGGCTAAGTAGTCTGAGTCAGCAGGGATACAGTCCTAAATAGCCGGGTTATAGTATTAATAGTAGTTAACTTATGAGGGGGTCAAAGAGTTTGGATCCCCGCCATCCAATACCTATGGGCATTGAAGGAGATCCTACTAAATTTGACCCAGGTCCCAAGCAGGACCTCTAAACGCTGAACAAGTGCAAGACCCTTACCAAACCGTTCCCTTAACCCCCGACCAGGTAGCCAACATACCTCCATATAGACCGTGGAGATATGAATGGTGAAAATCTTTTATTTTATATAGACAGTAAAATAATGCCAAGACACCACGGACAAACGATAAGGAAAGATCACCTTCAACATAAGTAACTAGTTATTAAAGTCATTAATACAAAACCAAATAAAAAGTGCAAAAGATTAAAAATAAAAAGTATTATACTAAACACTTGTCTTCACCAAGTGATGTAAGAGACTTAGGCAAACATGGCCTTGATTGTCAAGAACTCTTACGATCAATCTTGGATCCCGAGACGACTCACACACTCTACGATGGACAATGGATGATGGTGGTGGATGATGGTGTTATGGTGGTGGTGGGTGGTGGCTGAAGTGTGAGAGAGGTGGTGTGCCAAGGGATGAGAGAGAATGAAGCCAAGCTCCTCTATTTATAGGCTGAACACGGCCCCGTGCCCGTCTGACACTCTCTCTCCTCATTAATTGTAATTGCGAATTACAATTAATGCGCCTGCTGTACTTTCACCACGCCCCCGTGCCCGCTGGACACGGCCCCGTGGTGGGCAATGGAAGCTTCTACTGGTTTGTCTTTTCTGCTGCTTCCTGGGCACGCCCCCGTGTTCGCTGGACAAGGGGCGTGTTCAGACTCTGTTTCTTCTCCTTTGCCTTGGGAGATGCCGTTGAGGGTCCGGGCAGTCCACTTTTGTTCCTTTTCTTGTATTTATGGTAGAATTAGCTGTCTTTTTGCTTCTTTTGTGATTTTGAGCTCATTTCATCCTGAAAATACAAAAGGAAGACAAAAACACTCTTTTTCCAACATTAGTACTTAAAAAGGGTTAGTTTTATGCCTTAATTGATGTGATTTATATGTTGCATTTTACACACATCAAATACCCCCACACTTGAACTTTTGCTTGTCCTCAAGCAAAACTCTTTAAATGTGGCTTACACTCCCAAATGGAATAGGTAGAAGATAAGTTTTTTAGCTTGTCCTAGAGTGTCGGGAATCCAAGGTTTTTATGGGTTTTATTTTTATTTATTTACAATCCTATTCGTTATGATTTATTTTGAACGTTTCATAAGATGAATTACTTATTTGGGCATAGCATGCCTTATTAAAATTCCATTTATATACAAGTTCACATACCTCACGGGAGATCACTCAACACTCGGCCGAAAGTGTATATTTTTAGTGAATCACTCGAGAGCGGCACGGAACTTACGTCTTCCATAGGCTTGCCAAGCAATCAATCCTCCTCCTTTTTAACTTTTTACCTTTGTAAATATCAAGAGGACTTTTTGGGTGAAGGCTTGGGTTTAAAGGTGGGTGGTTGGTTAGTGGTTAGTAAAAAGGGCGAAATCGTAACAAGCGTCGGTTTTCGTGAAGTACCTTGTTTTTAGTGACTTTTTATTTTGAAGTATTTCTCCAAACAAGCTTTTATAGCTTTTGTTTGTTTTTGACTTCATCATCATCATTTTTTTTTCTCTTTTTTTTTTTCAATCGTCACATAAAAAGGTGAGTTTACGAAAGAGCGAACTTGTTACTAAAATAAAATAAATAAAAAGGTTTTTGGTGGTTAAAAAGGGTTTTGGGGTAATGAAATGAAAGGTTTAGGCTCAAAGGGGCTATCTAGGGGGATTTTGGGTAGGTAAAAAAAAATGAAAAATAATGGTTTTGAAAGAAAAATGGTTAGTCCTAATGCCTCCATCATTTACTTACTTGGGTTTAAGTTGGTAAGGACCGGGAATGTATCGTCGTGGCAAGTTCTAGATTTGTAAGGACCGAGCGGCTATTCACACAAGAAACGAAAAATGAGCATTTAATCTAAATATGTGTATTTTTATGCTCAATAAAGGCTCAAAACTCACTTTTGTGGAAATGGGTTTTTAATGTGACCAAGCATATATAATCGAATTTTTTAACTAGACTTGTTATGCCGTTTCATAATTTTCTTATGTTGGTTCCTTTTTTTATCACGACGCTATCGGTTGTAAACTTGTAAAAATATAACCTTTTTAGAACTTGTTATTCCCAACTTAAACTAAGACAAGTGAATAAAAAAATGAAAAAGTTTTTGAAAAAAAATTTGGGGTGTTTAGCGGTTCCAATAGAGTTTTGTGTAAGGCTTGTGTTTAGGATTTTGCAAAATTTCAAGTGTTTTAGCACCCCCCCCCCCACACTTAAATTACACATTGTCCTCAATGTGTCCAAAATAATGTTTTTGGTTGATTAGAATGTATAAAAGTGGGTTAAAAAGCAAATATTTATGTTACTGGCATCCTGAACACGGCCCCGTGTTCACCGGGCACGGCCCCGTGGTCAAGTGCCAGTAACAAAAATTACAGAATTGAAACAGAAGCCTGGACACGGGGGCGTGTCCGCTGAACACGGCCCGTGTCCAGTTACCTGAACACGGTGATTTTTCTGCAGGGGCTCAGCACGGGGCCGTGTTGGTTGGGCACAGCCCGTGTTGAGCCTTCTGTGATGGAGATTTTTGTCGGGTTGCTCTGTTCTTCGTGCATGGTTCCATTTTTCTCGTTCCCTTTTTCATCCATTACCACCATGAGTGTGTTTTATTTTCAAAACAACCATCAATCTTAAAAACCATCATGACATTGCAAATCATAGAGAGACATTACATTAAGTTAGCTAAATAACTAGGGGATACATAAGGTTATCCTAAGGGTTCTACTTATTTAAGAAAATTTCGGGAATAGCTTCCCGATGTAGTAACTCTCTCTAGCCGATGGCTCCTCGGTTGTCATTCAAAGCCATTCTTCTATCTCCCTTGGGAGGTAAAAGGTAGCTTCATTCTCTTCGGTGTCTCGAGGAGGGATGCTCACCGGGATTCCTTGCACCACCCTCGGTTGAGGTACTTGGTGCATGGCGTGCCATTCTGCTGGAATGATAACCTCGGGTACTACATTCCACGCCCTTTGGGTTATCACCGGGACCAAAGGCAGGGAAGCGAGAAGGTTTAATCTCTGGTGCAGGAGATTTACTTCTCGTAGGCAGCCCTCCAAACCTACCGTCAGATGATTAATACGATCCACCAAAGCTTCCTCTACTCCCGTCATCTCGTCTATGGCTTCCCTCAAAGCGTAAACGTAGTTTACTAGGGAATCCTCTGCCGTAGACGACCTCCTTCCATTTCGGTTATTTCTCGAAGATGTTCCGCTGTTTCTGCTGGCCATTTTCTGCGAAATAATCCGAAGATAACTAAACTTTTGCAAAACAGTACCTCGAACACGGCCCCGTGCTCAGTGAGCACGGCCCCGTGTTCAGCTATCTGCAGGATTTTTGTCTAACGATTCCAGGTTTTTAAATTATTTTAATACACTTTTATTGTGTTTTAAGCTTAGATAATTTAAAACAAAGTTATAGAACTAACTTTAGACAAGAATCCTTAGCAAAAATTCCTACAAACCTTTCATAGAAGTTTGGAATCATGGGTTTCCAAGCTTCCATGGAGGTAAGGTTTGAAAAATTTTTGGAAGAAGGAGAAATGAACAAAAGTGGAAAAGACAAGATGGTCCTTAGGAACCTTCTTTTAGCACTTACCTAGGATGGTATATGTGAAGATCCCAGGAATCTCTGCTTGGTGAAGTGGTCAAAAGTGAGCAGGATTCAGGCTGCATTTAAAGAAAACAACAGCACACTGGACACGGCCCCGTGTCCGCTGGACACGGCCCCGTGTGCAGAGAAAATCCTGACACATTTTGTCCGTATTCTGACAGAATCAGCAGAGAATCTTCTGAGTGAACACGGGGGCGTGTTGACCGGGCACGGCCCCGTGTCGGCAGGCTGTTTTATGGAGTTTTGTTTCTTACTAAGGATCTAATCTATATCGGGTGGTTCTTGACTTGTTGGAACAACCCCAAAGTGCCTAAGATACCTTAATTGTCCTATACTAAGGCGAGAACGCAAGAGGTTGTCGGTGAGGGTAATTCCTATTTTCATTATAGGTGGACAAGTCCAACCCTTTTCCGGGCTCTCGTTAAAGAAGGTGTATGCCGAATCGCTCAGGTCTATGTATGCATCGAACGAAGTCGATGGGGAGTCCTTCACGGCACAATCGACACAGGGACGACTATCGTCCGCGTCTTTTCTAGGTAAGAAGGTATTTTTGGGAGCAACGAGGTTGTCGGAATGCGGTTCCAACATTTCCTCATGGTCATCATCTTGGGATGGATCTAAAAAATCCTTCCTAAGTTCTTTTGACCAATTAAAAAGTAGTTCTTCTAGTTGAAATAGCTCGTCAAGGAGCATTTCTCCTAGAATATCTGGCTGGGCGCATTCGAGGGAGAAATAGTGCTTATTTTTACTTTCGCCCCTCTTAAGGTTACAAGGAATCGGTGGGTCTATATAGTGGGGCCTATAAGTGAGGAAAAAACATTTTAATTCCTCATGTTCGCCTCCACATATTGGACACCATAAACCATAAGAGTGCCGAAAGTAAAAAGAATTACTATTACTCATGTTTGTGTCAGAAATTACCAACCGCTGGGATCTAACGGTTCTGTTTTCAGCAACTGAATCTTGGGCACGGGGGCGTGTTCAGTGGACACGGCCCCGTGTTCAGCCTACTGTCTGACTTAAAACAGGATTGCCAGTTCCAATGATTGAGCACGGGGCGTGTTCAGCAGGCACGGCCCCGTGTTGAGCTCTGCAGAAGCTAAAAATTTAAGAAAAATCCTAAAAAAAATTAAAGAAAAATAAAAATATGATTAGGCCGTTGATTCCTAACTTTCTTAAAATCCTTGTGTCCCCGGCACCGGCGCCAAAAACTTGATGCGTGTCAGTGTATATATGTTTTTAGATATATATTTAAGCCCTTTTTACACTTTTAGCCAAGTTTTAAATTTATAAAACACGATATTCACTAACACTAAACACACATATGGGCAAGTGCACCCATCGTGGACGTAGTATAGTGTTGGTAAGATACCGAGGTCGTCCAAGGACACAAGAGCTTTTAATACCGGTTTATCCTCAACGTCTAATCAAATCAAAAAGTAGAAAAATGATTTTAAACTAAGAAAATAAAAACTAACTAAATGCTGAAAATAAAAATAAAAATAAAAACAGATAGACAAGATGAATCACTTGGATCCGACACGTGTATTAGTATAACCTTTGATTATTTTCGCACTTTTGCACTTGTTTAAGAGATTATCTTAGTTATTGTAGTAGGCCCCTCTTTTGAAGGCGACGTTACCCTCAACCCAGTAGTTTGAGTCAGCAAGGATACAATCCTAAAGGGTCGGATTATTGAAAGATAATGAATTAAGTTATTAATGCAAATTATGGTAGGCCCCGCTTTTGGCGGTGACGTTACCCTCGGCTAAGTAGTCTGAGTCAGCAGGGATACAGTCCTAAATAGCCGGGTTATAGTATTAATAGTAGTTAACTTATGAGGGGGTCAAAGAGTTTGGATCCCCGCCATCCAATACCTATGGGCATTGAAGGAGATCCTACTAAATTTGACCCAGGTCCCAAGCAGGACCTCTAAACGCTGAACAAGTGCAAGACCCTTACCAAACCGTTCCCTTAACCCCCGACCAGGTAGCCAACATACCTCCATATAGACCGTGGAGATGTGAATGGTGAAAATCTTTTATTTTATATAGACAGTAAAATAATGCCAAGACACCACGGACAAACGATAAGGAAAGATCACCTTCAACATAAGTAACTAGTTATTAAAGTCATTAATACAAAACCAAATAAAAAGTGCAAAAGATTATAAATAAAAAGTATTATACTAAACACTTGTCTTCACCAAGTGATGTAAGAGACTTAGGCAAACATGGCCTTGATTGTCAAGAACTCTTACGATCAATCTTGGATCCCGAGACGACTCACACACTCTACGATGGACAATGGATGATGGTGGTGGATGATGGTGTTATGGTGGTGGTGGGTGGTGGCTGAAGTGTGAGAGAGGTGGTGTGCCAAGGGATGAGAGAGAATGAAGCCAAGCTCCTCTATTTATAGGCTGAACACGGCCCCGTGCCCGCCTGACACTCTCTCTCCTCATTAATTGTAATTGCGAATTACAATTAATGCGCCTGCTGTACTTTCACCACGCCCCCGTGCCCGCTGGACACGGCCCCGTGGTGGGCAATGGAAGCTTCTACTGGTTTGTCTTTTCTGCTGCTTCCTGGGCACGCCCCCGTGTTCGCTGGACACGGGGCGTGTTCAGACTCTGTTTCTTCTCCTTTGCCTTGGGAGATGCCGTTGAGGGTCCGGGTAGTCCACTTTTGTTCCTTTTCTTGTATTTATGGTAGAATTAGCTGTCTTTTTGCTTCTTTTGTGATTTTAAGCTCATTTCATCCTGAAAATACAAAAGGAAGACAAAAACACTCTTTTTCCAACATTAGTACTTAAAAAGGGTTAGTTTTATGCCTTAATTGATGTGATTTATATGTTGCATTTTACACACATCACTAGGGTGATGTCATCACGGAGTTCTTATGAACTTCAAGATTTGGCTTTATTCCACCAAGAACAACTTAGATCTGAAAGATTTCCGCAAGATTAAACACTGCTTTCGCATAGATCTAAACGTTTTCAAAGTTAAAAGGATTGAAAGATACTTTTCTAACTTTCTTTCAACTCTTTTGCACTCAATGCACTCAAAACCGATAGAATCGGAGCTCATTCAGGCATTCTACTCTCCTCTAATGATGTGTTGGTTTGAGATCTGAATCCTATCAACGAGACAATCGATTTCGGGTTAAACATGAACACCATCATGAACAGTTAACTGATCGGATTGGGGTGATTCCCGTTCGATCGAATAACCCAGGTCTAATGGAGGTTCCGTTGTTTAACACGTTGTCATACCATCTCGAGCAAACCGCAAAACTTCCAAAACAATCAAGTTCAAAACGATCAGATGCGTGGGGACGGATTACCGTCCAATCGGATTGCCATCCGATCGAATCGCAATCCGATCAAATGACCATCCGAACGGATTGACATCCGATCGAATGACTATCCGATCGGATTGCCATCCTATAGGATTACGTTCGACACTTGGTCACTTTGCACCGTTTTACGCGTCGTCCTTTCGCTTATGCTATCATTAATTGTTCAGGCTTACTTTAAGCGCTCTCTTCAATCCAACACAGATTGTGTTTAGCTACCATCATCTGTGAGTATACTCGATCCCTTTTTGCTTTACGCACTTTTGGGTGTTATATACGTTATCTATATTCAAATCACATCGAACACACAACGTAAACACTTTTATACGCTAATCATTACTGCATGTTATATGTGTTACTCGACGAATGCTTGTATGTTATGTTTACACAGTGATTGTTGCCCAGCGCCTTAGCAACGATAGTACTATAGTTTGGACTCAGCACCTGTCGTGGACAAGGTTTGTTAAGGTTATTACTTCACGTGTCACAGTGGTGATATGTGTTGTGCATTCTACAACTCACAGTCATGTCTGTGCATATTTCATTGTCGATAACCTATTAGCTTTCACTTTGCTACATGTTACATGCTGGTTATGCGTAAACGATTTCGAACTCTATTATATTATCAAACTTGTATGCTCACCTTTACGCTATGTGTATTGACTTCTATTTTAACGTATGTGACAGGTGCTTAGGATGCTTGCTTGCTATTTGATGGAATCAAGTTAGGATGGAGTCTAGAAACAAACAAAAACAATTTATCTATTTTGAATCTGAGTTATCGGAACATGTTATTTGTCTTTGAGATATCTATGTCTGTAATAATTAGTTTACTTGATGGGTTATGGTATGGTACATAATATTAACTATCCGGTAATTTAGTTGTTATGGATTTCTCCTGGACAATCTGTTTCGCTCAGTGCCATGCCCCGATGTTTCCGCATCGGTTGGGGTGTGACAGATTGGTATCAAAGCCATAACTATAGAGAATTAGGCAAGACTCGACCTAGTCCGGGTCGATGTCTTAGAAACGACCTAGTCTATAGTCTAAGTACCAACAGACCGACTAGTGCATACCCTTTGGGGGTTTGTACGAACCTACTTGCTATTCTCGCTCGCACTCGCTGAACACTATCACTACGCTATTTTTCGAAAATGAACGAGTAATTAGGTCGAGATTAGGTGTGAAAACCGCAAACTCTCGACTAAATCGCTCGTTCGACCCACATTTATATCTATAAACAAGAGAATTCGCGTTGAACCATGAGTGAAATCCATACTTTAACGCAAATTTTCCCACTCTATCTCATCAGATAGGGACGAAGTTGTTAAGTCAGGGGTGAAACCCGAACCTTGACAGTTTGTTCCGATCTTTATTTTTGTTTAACGAAACTCTCACCAAAGTCTCGACGGACTCCAATGACTTGAAGTCACACTGTAACTGAAAGGATGCGTGTCGATCGCCCAAATTGAGGCGAGAGCACAGTCCAGAAGGCCAAAGTGTGTACACAAAGTCCTTGTGAATAGTCGAATCACTTTGGGTAGTCAATGTCTATCAAGCCGAGACAATCCATCTTCGATTTTATGTGTTTCGATTCTGGATCTCGCTGCCGCTACCTCTGATATTTGTCGCTTTTATGTGGATTTTATGTGGTTTATGTGTTTTTATCTGTTTATGTGTTTCGATTTTTGGTGGTTTATACGTTTTTCGCTTTTCACTTCGATCAACACACCTAATTCGCACTACACATTTATCTCAAAACGGTAACCAATCGCTTGATTACTCGCTTATGCTATGTTGCTCGCTATATTACTCGCTGTGTACTCGCTAATCGCAATCGCTATTCTCGAACTCGTAGACTTTGGCTGATAGGCAAATCTGTACGATAAATATAGGTGAATACGTGCAAAATATAGTATGGTTCTATGTGTTTACGTGCTTCTGTGCCTACATGCCTATGTGATTGTATGAATAGATGTGTTCCTGAGCTTTATATGAAGTTTAGAGCAGAGTGAGAGTCTATACTAGGGTTAATCGAAATTTGGGTCTGAGCCCTGCGGCGATGTCTGTTGCAGACAATGTCGTCATTTGGATCATTTCACTCCCGATCTGCTCGCCGCAATCATGAAGATAAGCGTATCGCTGCTTTCGTCGCTAAGCAGATGGCGAAAGTCATTCCGCAGGTTGTTAGTGAGCTGAACGAAAACGCTAGCAATTCTTTTGAAGAGTCCAGGACTGATACTCCTAAAACTACTTTTAGCTTCAAGCAGTTCAAAGCCTGCGGCCCGAAAGAATTTACCGGCGAAGATGGGCCTATGGCCATGTTTCAATGGTTTGATTCAATCGAAGTCACCCTGCGCCAGAGTGGCTGTCCGGAAAACCTTTGCACTGTTAACGCCACCGGCGTCTTCCAATCCTGCGCTCTTGATTGGTGGACGGCCGAGAGAAACAAACGAGGGAACGATGCAGCATTTGGGCTGACGTGGGATGAGTTGAAGGACATCATGATGCAAGAGTTCAGCCCTCCCCACGAACTCCAAAAGCTAGAGAACGAATTCTGGCATATCAAGCAGGATGGTGAAGATAACGCTGGTTTAACTGCTCGTTTCAAGCAGTTGAGTATCATCTGCCCTGGTCAGGTTACTACCCCCGAAATCACCATCAAGAAGTATATCCATGCTCTACCGGATTGCGTGATTGATTTCGTTCAAGCTACAAAGACGACAACTATTGAGGAAACCTACCTGCTCGCCGCTGAGATAAACGACAAGCGAGTCAGGGCTGGTTACTTTGACAAAGCTGCCAAGAGTCTACAAACCAAGTCACCGCTGCTCCCACCGCTGACACCGCCACCGCACCGCAATCTTCAATGTCCTCCCGCCGCAAGAGAAAGAACAACAACAACAACAACAATAGCAAGAATTGCGCTGTCACTGCTGACGCTCCACTTCAAGCTGTCCCTGCTCAACCGCAACCCCAACGCCGCCAAGTAGCAGCCCCAGTGTCCACTGCACCGCCGGCCAAGCGTGCATATACTGGTCCTCACTCGCTCTGCCCTACTTGCACCTATCATCATCCCGTGGGGATTGCTTGCATATTTTGTGTTCATTGCAACGCGTACGACCCCTTCACTGCCAACTGTCATACCGGCCCACATCAAGCTCCAGCTCAAGCTCAAGGTCAAGGTCAAGCTCCTGCTCAACAAGCTCTACTTCCTGCTCCTCAAGGCCAACAAGCGGCTCCTGCACCCGCGATCCACGCTAGAGCTTGCTTTGCGTGTGGTGATCCCAACCACTTCGCAAACATGTGCCCAAACCGAGTGGTGAAGCAAGAGCCACAACAGCAGCAGCCTCAGCAACAACAGCAACAGCAGCAGCAGCAGCCAGCAGCCCGTAGGTGTGCTTTCAACATCAACGCCCGTCAGGCTCAAGCAAAAAACAACGGGGTTAATGGTACGTTAGTTGTGAATGGTATATATGCTTTGTGTTTGTTTGATACTGGAGCCGATGACTGTTTTGTATCGCTTAAATTCGAAAAGCTCCTTAATCGTAAGCGGGCCCATCTCCCCTTGACGTTCTATGTTGAAGTTGCCATCGGAAGAACCGTCGCTGTTAATTCTGTTCTTTGTGATTGTACGCTTGAACTCAACAATCACGTTTTCCCTATTGATCTTATTCCAATGTAACTCAGTAGTTTTGACATCATAGTAGGCAAGGATTTTCTTCGCGAAAATCGTGCTGAAGTTATTTGCTTCGATAAGATGATTCGTTTCTCGCTCGCTAATGGTGATCAACTTTGTGTTTATGGCGACACTCCTTCGAAAGCTCTTAAACTCATGTCGTGTGTCCAAGCGAGCAAGTATCTCCGCAAGGAATACTGAGCTTTCTTGGCTAACATCGTAGTAGCGGAGAAGTAAAAGAAAGAGAAGGCAATGGACAAGGTGCCTGTAGTTCATGATTTTCCTCTTGTATTTCCTGATGATTTACCTGGTTTACCTTCGAGTCGTGATATCGACTTTCGTATTGATCTCATTCCTGGAGCCAATCCTGTTGCTAGAGCTCCTTATCTACTCGCTCCGTTCGAAATGCGCGAACTCTCGAGTCAGCTCCAGGAATTGCTTGATAAAGGCTTCATTCGCCCTAGCACCTCTCCTTGGGGCGCACCAGTTCTTTTCGTCAAAAAGAAGGACGGGTCGTTCCGGATGTGCATCGACTACAGGGAGTTGAATAAGCTGACGATCAAGAATCGTTATCCCCTGCCTCGAATCGATGATTTGTTTGATCAGCTACAAGGTGCTCCGTGTTTCCCAAAGATCGATCTACGCTCAGGCTATCACCAGTTACGCATTCAAGAAGAGGATATACCCAAAACCGCCTTTCGCACTCGATACAGCCACTATGAGTTCGTTGTTATGCCCTTTGGTTTAACCAACACACCTTTGGTTTTCATGGATTTGATGAATCGCGTGTGTAAACCTTTCCTCGACCGCTTCGTGATCGTGTTCATCGATGATATCCTGATCTATTCCAAGTCGAAAACCGAACACACGCAACATCTACGTTTGGTTCTCGAGCTACTCCAGGGGAATCGACTCTATGCCAAGTTCTCCAAGTGGGAATTTCGGCTGGAGGAGGTTCAATTGCTCGGTCCCATTGTCAATAGTCAAGGTATTCACATCGACCCCGTGAAAATCAAAGTTGTTAAGAGTTGGGTTACACCTAAGAACCCGTCTGAAGTCCGTTCTTTCTCGGACTAGCGGGCTATTACCGACGATTTATCGAAGGATTCTCTAAAATCGCCGTACCGCTTACTTTTGTCACGCATAAAGACAAGCCTTTTGTTTAGGGAACTGAACAAGAGTGTAGGATCGGGGAATCGATCAAACGAGTCGTTTAGAAGAGCTCTCGATCAATATGAAAGGCGGAATCAGACGTATTGCTGTTGTAGCAGCTAGATTTACACTTAGAATCACTTTAACTGTCGTTTGTATTGATTTGAAACTGTTTACACGAGCTGGCGACACTTCGGCAGAGCTTCGCTACTGGAATCAGAAGTTACAAATGAAGAACCAAGACTCACTATTTATAGGAGATGCCAGACCGCACGAACCTGTTTCACACGACCTGGTCCAAGTCGCACGACCTGGTCCAATCTGCACGAACTGGTCACTTCGTGCGAAGTGGCTGGTTCCGGTTTGTTTCCTGTTTTTCTCGTACAACGTGTCCTGGTCTATCTATCTAGTTACATAACTCGATACAAGACGAAGTCAACAGACATATGCACTAACAAACTCCCCCTTGGATGTTGACCAGTCTTCAGTGTATTGAATCTTCAGTCTTGATCAGTCGTCACGCTCTTTCCAAAATATCTTTCTCTGTAAGCATCCTCATCAATCTCTATCTTCTTCTATCAGAATCTTAATCTGGCTCAATCCTCTCTCTAATTCTCTTTATCAGGTCTCTTGATTCTCTTTCTCTGTAACGCTATTCCAATAACTGAATCTGGCTCTTATGTCTTCAGACTCCCCCTTTCGATTAGCCGGGATCGCAGTATGGAATTCACAATCTGCATCTTTCACAGGTTCAGAAACGTCTCCTGGCTCTCCGTAGCAATAGGATCAGAAACCTGGCTCTAATCTGCATATGCTTATGCGAAAAGTTCTCAGGAGTCGAAACCTAGCTCTTTCAACGCTTTTTACCTGCACAAACTCTACCCAAAAGTAAAATTCACAATTGTTAAAATTTAACAAATTTATAAACCACTTGTAGATATCATTCAACATCAACAATAGTTATATCAAGTTCAAATTAATGACCTTGATTAACCAACAGTAAAATCAGCTTCAAAATATCACTTGTAAAATTATATTACAACATTTCTCAAATTATCTCAAACTTTAACTTCACTTTTCATTTCAAACACACTTTCCCAACCCACTGTTGTTCATCATGTTTAGCACTCGAAATTTTGAAAATCAGCTTTTCAACATCAGTTGTCGAAAATAAGATGAAATAAAATCTTTTTGATTTTTCAAATCTTTTTGCTAAAACACATTCTTTTTGGATTTTTTTTAAAGATTTTCAGTGTGTAAAAATGCAATAAAGAAATATTTATAGACAATATTTTTGTGAGTTTGTGTAAGAGGATCATATCAGTTTATGAGACAAATCACTAACACCGTTGATCTTGAATTAACTTTAAGTCTTAAACAAATTCACTTCTGATTGTCAGTATTGTTGTCCACTTAAACTTCTACACAAGTTTCAATCGATTCGAGATACGAATTAGTGTTTTAAGGACTTAAACTTATTCGCGTGTCCCACCTCAGAATATACTCCCGTATCAAAATTCCTTGGATTCAGTCTTACATGTAAGTATACCAATTTGATATCTATATTTGGGTTAGTGCGAGACCTTGAGAGCTCAGGTATGAACTTCCGTTCAGTCAAAGAGATGAAGGCTCGACTTTAGGTGTGTTCCCTTTATGGAATCTTTTCTTCAACTGCAATTGATTCATATCTTTCGATATTTTTCAATTTTTAAGTAGAGGGTAAGCTTTTTTAAAGCGCGTAAAGTATAATACGAAGTCTAGGCCATTGCTTCCGCAATATCAAAAGACTATGTATAATACCCCCAGATATCAAACAGCATAAAGATCTAGTATCTCAGAATCAGGCAATCTCTCAAACAAGATTTCGGGGGTTACCCATATATTCGAGAGATGTTCCCCACGAGATAAGCAAGTATTGATATTTAGGTTTATATCTCAAATTCAATCTACTAGTCGTGCGAAGTCTACTGGCACATCATCAGAGAGAGTTGTTTAAAAACATTTTGACTTTCCAATTCTTTAGCATGTTGTGATAGTCCACTGATGTACTATCATTTCCTCTTTTTCACAACAAAACTCATTTTGATTTTTCAATGTGTTTGGTTTTTATCTGGTTTTATCATGTTTTTGGATTTTTCAAATTTTCAATTTTTTTACTTCCCCTAAAATCAAAAATATGTTTCAACTTTTTGATTTTTAAGGAAAATTTGAAAATAAAAGCAATTAAATTGTACGAATAAAATGACAAACTGATGTGAATTGCTTCAATTCTCCATTCTATTAGCTTAAACAATCAGAACTCCCCCTGACAACAAACTATTTTCCCATTATGATTTCAAAACACTAAAGTTTTTTTTAATCAAAATGGTTTTTCCGGAAAATTAGTTTTGTTGATTTCACACATCATGGGGTTTAATTCATCATTTTGTTCTTTCAACAGCTTATGAATGAATCTCTTTTTTCTTTTAACCACATGTACAAACTATTACAAAATATTTTTCAATTCTAAGAATACCACTTGTAAGTCGAAATATCACAGTTGTGAATTTCTCAATAAAGATGCCGATTCCTACTCCCCAATTACCAACTTGGTAGTTCTGGCAAGTCAGGATTTTCAAGCAAAGAATGCTGACACCCAAGCCTGACCAGCCTTGGGTGTATCCTCTTTAATTTCACTTGGTCTTTGAACATTCCTTTTTGATTCATAGAAGTCTTTTACCCCTTTTGCCCTACCATCGACCGTTTTTCCAAAAATATGTTTTACTTTCCCATTGAAAGCCTTTTCGACATCAAATTCTTTCTTTTCAGAATAGAATTGATTCGAAATTTCTACTTTTCCAACTTTTTGTTTTAAATTTCAGTCTGCAATGGTGGAAGGTTTGCGTCATCCATTGGCGGAACTGAATTTTCCCTCTTGAGTTCAACTGGTGGCTCCTCTGACTTTGATGAATCAGATTCATCGCCAGAAAGTGGCTCCTTTGCTTCCGAAGAAACAAACTCATCGCCAGAAAGTGCCTCTGATTTCTTAACAACCCACTTGTGGTTGTTCAGATTCACTCTTCTTTTGTAGAAACGTGTTGAACTCTCACCAACCTCAAATTTTGAATTTTTGAACACTTTAAATTGTTTGGTTAATGGTTCATTATCAACCAACTTTTCTTTCAAGTTTTTAGAGACTCCCTGTTTTGTTTGGGTTGCCTTTGGACAGTTCCATGCAATGTGCCCAACTTTTTTACATTGATAACAGGTTCTCATTTCCTTCTTCTGAGCAATATCATTCTTCATTCCCTCTTGCTTTTTAGCAAGGAATTCTTTGTTCGTCTGCTTTCTAAACAAATTCTCTTTTTCTTCTTCAGAAGATGTTCCTGAAACAAATTTAGTTTTTGGTTTATAAATTTTCTCATTTTTATGATTTTCAAGTGGAACAAAACCTAATCCTTTCTTTTTGAAATTCCTGTTATGGTTTGGTTTCTTTTGATAACCAAAACTAGAACTGTAACCTTTTTTCTTGTTTAACCTTTGTTGAACTCTTGAAGTGTATTGTTTAGGTTTTTCAGAAAGATTTTTATCTTTTATTTCAGAAATATTAATTTCTGTTAATTTGAAAACCTTGTTAATCATTTCAGTTTTAACACCTCTTATTGGAAATTCTTCATCAGAATATAATTTGTCGGAGTCATTCAAAGTATATGCTACTTTGAATGTTTCGTCATTCAAATTATTTTTTGATATCAGAAAATCATTATTGTAAACCCTTTTGACCGGTGAACTCGAGCTTCTGTCTGATGAACTCGAATTTTCAGATTTAGATTCTGACTTTGACTCTTCATCTTTATCTAACACATGATCCACCACTCTCTTAATCAACTCAGATTGTTGATCAGTGTCAGATGCAGTGAAGGTAACATCAAAATTATTTGGAAATCCATCTGAAGATTCAGATTCCCACTTTAAATTGGTTGCCTTTTTGACTCTTTCTGAATTAGGATTTCGTGGAGAATATCCTTCTTCAAGCGGCGGTGGACACTTTGTATAATTGGTACTATGTTTCTTACCAGTATTCTTTACTTCAGATTTCTTCTCTTCAAACGCTTCCATGCCTTCTACTGTAGGGTAAATCCTGTCAATCACGTAAGAAGCACATGAATAACTTTTCAATAACCTGTTTACCCTCTCAGTTTCTATCCTCTGAGTTTCCAATTTTTGTTCAAGTTCAGCACATTTCTCAATGTACTGATTGATGATTTTCTGCTTCATCATGAACGCTCCATTGAGTGTCTTCATAGCTATCTCCTGTTCATTGCTTGACTTGCTATATTGATTCATAGCTTTGTTTAAACATCATAAGATTCTTTCAATCTGTTCATGTTATGAATCCATTTGTTGTTGTGCCTTTTCACAGTATCACAATTTTCACACTTCTGAGGTATCTTTTCAGTATCTGCTTCCTTCTCAACCTTGATAGCTCGAATTTCTTTAACCTGCTTCTTTACTACTCGAACATTTTCCTCAAGTTTGATCTTTTCTTCAATAGTTGCTGCCTTATGATTCTTCTTTTTTGCAGCTTGTCTTTCTTTGATCTCTTCCATTTTACCTGCAAAATACAAATTATACCTATCAGGTGAAAATTCTCTTTTATAATATTCAAGTTTTCGAATTTCTTCACTGACATTATCAATCTCTTCATCTGATGAGTGATCAAAGATTGGTGCTTTTTCTGAAGCCTCTTCTATTGAAACTGGTTCTTCTTCTTTCTTTTTAGGACTGAATTGCTGAGATTCGTAATAAGCATACGCTATTTCATCTTCAGCAGTTGAATCTTCAAAAATTTAAGCAACAAATGCTTTAGAATCTGAAGTTCTGTTAGGATCATAATGATCCCAATTAAAACCTTCTTGAATTCTTTCATCTTCTTGATGAACTAGATAAGCTTTCTTTGATGGCTCTTCGATCAGATCCTTCCTAGCAATTTGATGATAAATCGTTTTTCGATGATAATCATTGTTGCCGAATGGATTTTGAGCTCCACTTGCTTCGCGATTTGTGCATTCTCGCTTAAAGTGCCCCTTCTCCCTGCAACGAAAACAAGTAACTTTAGGTTTATCAAAACCTAAAGGTGAAGTTCCAGCATCACGGAAATCATCTATTCCAGTGATATGTTTAAACTTCTCAGCTCTTCTCAACACACTAGCCATACACCACTTTATATCCATTAGTTCCATCTCTTCAGCATCAATCTGATCATAATCCTCTTTGGTCAACATTGGATTACCAATCCTTCCAGCTACCAAACTTTCATAAGAATCTAATACGGTCACCAATAAAGACATATGACCTTTGGCAACCTCTTCCAAGAAATTCTGACCATTCTGAAGATGTAATGCAATGTTGCATTGTAGTACTTGGCCATTATTGTTGTATGAGCTTTGCGGTTTAGAATTGGTTGCTGAAAAATTTGGATCAAATGATGGATATGAAGAGAATCCATTATTGTTGTTTGAACCTTGAGATGACCCTCCAGAAGAACTGTTTGCGTTAAATGCAGTTTCGATCTTTGGTGCAATGTTGGTCTTATCAATCGTACTTCCTTTGTAGTACAGACCAATGTCCTGTTCACCATTAGAATTCTTCATTTTTGCCATCTTCCGTTGTTCCATCTCTTGAACTTTGAGTTTTTCACTAAACTTGCTCAATGATAGATTCGCAAATTCACCATTATTCTTCAAAATCATATGATACGTGCCCAAAACATCTTGTGGCAATGCATCAGCCAATTTTTTCATGAAAACAAGCTGAAATGGTAAGAACTCTTCCTCCTGAGCTCTATACCACTTGTAGGATCGGGGAATCGATCAAACGAGTCATTCAGAAGAGCTCTTGATCAATACGAAAGGTGGAATTAGACGTATTGATGTTGTAGCAGCTAGATTTACACTTAGAATCACTTTAACTGTCGTTTGTATTGATTTGAAACTGTTTACACGAGCTGGTGACACTTCGGCAGAGCTTCGCTACCGGAATCAGAAGTTACAAATGAAGAACCAAGACTCACTATTTATAGGAGATGCCAGACCGCACGAACCTGTTTCACACGACCTGGTCCAAGTCGCATGACCTGGTCCAGTCCGCACGAACTGGTCACTTCGTGCGAAGTGGCTGGTTCCGGTCTCTTTCCTGTTTTTCTCGTACAACGTGTCCTGGTCTATCTATCTAGTTATATGACTCGATACAAGACGAAGTCAATAGACATATGCACTAACAAAGAGACTTCCTTTCGAAC
The DNA here is from genome assembly GCF_002127325.2 of Helianthus annuus. Classification (NCBI taxonomy): domain Eukaryota; kingdom Viridiplantae; phylum Streptophyta; class Magnoliopsida; order Asterales; family Asteraceae; genus Helianthus; species Helianthus annuus. Next base: position 149,979,717 of record NC_035443.2, read on the forward strand.
TCTCAAGCATATGTCTGCAATGTTCCCGTTCTCGCTTTACCCGACGGAAACGACGATTTCGTTGTCTACTGCGATGCCTTGAACCTTGGTCTTGGTTATGTTCTCTTGCAACGGGACAAGGTTATCGCCTACGCATCTCATCAGCTCAAGATCCACGAGAAGAACTACACAACCCACGATCTTAAGCTTGGTGCAGTTGTTTTTTCATTAAAGATTTGGCGACACCACCTTTATGGTACCAAGTGTACGGTCTTCACAGACCATAAGAGCCTGCAACACATCTTGAGTCAAAAGGAACTGAATATGCGCCAACATCGATGGGTTGAACTTCTTAATGATTACAACTGTGAGATTCGTTATTATCCTGGCAAAGAAAATGTCGTTGCCGACGCTTTAAGCCGACGAAGCTATTCGCATAGCGTTTGTAATATCCAAGCCCAACATAATCTTGAAGCTCTTATCCGCAAAGCCCAACATGCTTGTTTTACCGAACGCACTTTGAAGAAGGAAAGGATTCTAAACGATGGCGCCCAGTTAGTAAATAAATCGAATGGGATATTCCATTATCTAGACCGAATTTGGATCCCCAAGCGCATAGACTTACGACAGATTCTGATGGACAAAGCCCACAAGTCTCGATATTCTATTCATCCCGGTGCCGATAAAATGTACTAGGACCTTCGCTACAAGTACTGGTGGCCGGGCATGAAGAAAGATATCGCTCTCTATATTTCGAAGTGCCTGACTTGCTCGAAAGTCAAAGCGGAGCATCAGAGACCCTCTGGCTTACTCGTCCAACCCAAGATCCCTATGTGGAAATGGGAGAGTATAGCTATGGACTTCATAACAAAGCTTCCGCGCACGCCATCAAGTCACGACAGCATCTGGGTTATCGTTGATCGTTTGACTAAATCTGCTCATTTTCTGCCGATACAAGAAGACTATAAGGTAGAAAAATTAGCCCGAATCTACACCGAAGAGATCATATGTCGACATGGGACGCCTCTCGACATCATCTCTGACCGTGATGGTCGGTTTACCTCGCGTCTTTTGGAAACATTTCAAGCTGCTCTCGGTACTACGCTTAATCTAAGTATCGCTTTCCATCCCCAAACCGACGGTCAGACTGAAAGAACGATTCGTACCCTTGAAGACATGCTTCGCTCGTGTGTCATAGATTTCGGTGGTAATTGGGACGCGTACTTACCTTTAGTCGAATTTTCGTACAATAACAGTTATCATTCTAGCATCCAAATGGCACCATTTGAGGCATTATGCGGAAGAAGATGTCGATCACCTATTGTATGGCACGAGATCGGAGACTCGCAAATAACCGGTCCTGAGCTGTTGCAAGAAACGTCTGACAAAATCATCCAAATTCGAGACAATCTGCTGAAAGCTCGAAGTCGTCAGAAAAGTTACGCCGATAGACGCCGCAAGCCCCTTGAATTTGACGTTGGCGATCCGTACTCCTAAAGGTTTCACCTTGGAAGGGTGTGATCAGATTCGGCAAGAAGGGAAAGCTCGCGCCTCGATATGTTAGACCCTTTAAGATTCTGGAAAGAATCGGCAAAGTGGCCTACAGACTCGAACTACCAGAGGAACTTAGCAACGTCCACCCGACTTTCCACGTTTCGAACCTCAGAAAGTGTCTGGCCGAGCAGGATTTACAAGTTCCACTTGAGGACCTACTAGTGGATGAAACATTACACTTCGTGGAGAAGCTTGTTGAGATCATGGACCGAGAAACCAAGAAGCTCAGGTGCTCACGCATTCCCATTGTGAAGGTTCGCTGGGAAGACAAACACGGCGCAGAGTTCACCTGGGAACTCGAAAGCGACATGAAGGCGAAGTACCCGCAGTTGTTTGTTACAGGTAAGGCCTAATTTCGGGACGAAATTCCCTTAAGTAGGGGAGGCTGTAACACCCCGTGTTTTTGGAAGTCAAAGTACAAGTCAAAGTCAAAGTCAAAGGAAGAAAGGATTGCTAATTGCGATCTGTCACTCTTTGCTTAACTATGGGTTGTACACTTTGACTTGTAATCGAATCCTCTATTTTCATCGCTTTAGTTGTATTATGTGGAGTATCAGTGAATAAACGAGGTTTTATTGCATGTTTTATTGTTTTATCGCTTTATCGCTATCGCATTGCAATCGCATTCGCCACTCGAATTATGCGTTCTGGATATTGTTTTACGTGTGTATGTGTGCCTTTTATGTGTTACTTGTGCATGTTTATTTATGTTTTGTGGTGATTAATCGAAAACGAAATCGCAACTCCATCGCAATCGCAACTTAATCGCAAACACTAAACGCAAATTATTTATGATGATTGTATGTTAGATATAGTATTTGTGTGGTTATTATCAATCTATCGCATCGCATAATCGACCCACGTTTAGACGTATCGAAACGCTCAACACGCGAAAGGAAATGCCGAAACTCAAACCGTCGGACCACTTCGATTGAATGACCAATCGATCGAATGGCCATCCGATCGGATTGCCATCCGATAGAGGCGCCATCCGACCGGTGGCCTATCCAACACTTGCACTCTTTCCCTTTTTGGCAACCTATAAATACCCCCTATCACATCACAAGTGATGTGACAGCTCCCTCACTCGACCAGCAGCGTTCCAGACCTTCTTTCTCTCGATTTCTCATGATTCTTGTAAGTTTTCAACTCAAATCTTGTACTTCTATGATCTACACACACTTCTTCATCATTCTCACCTTTGAATCTTAACTTTTAACCGTGAAATCAGTGGATTTGAGGTGTTCTAGGGTGATGTCATCATGGATGTAAGGCCCTTAGTCCATTTTATACAATTATCAAATAAATTTCGATTATAATAGCGTATTTAAGATTAAACATACACTTAAAAATGCGAGTTTGTTAAAACATTTTACTAAATAAAACATTTCAACATTTTGTAATTTAATTCGCCGATTAAAACGTGACGGCGAAATTATTCGCGGAAGCTTTGTTCTTTATGTGTTCGGTTCCTCGCTGAGATTGATCGTCTTTCGGTAACTCGATTAGTACCTATATTTCCTAAAACATGAAATGAGTTAGTCATATAGCGTTTAAAACGTGTTTAAACAAGTTCGCAAGACAAAATAACATCTCAGCAGCCAATTTGCAGGTTTTAATACCCATCGCGTGCCGCGACGGGATTGAAGATAACTGTCGCGTGACGCGACACTTGTCGCGGGCCGCGACGGCAAAGGGTCTCCACTGTCGCGCAGCGCGACACCCTCAATTGATCAGAAAGTTTCGAAATCTCAGCTGCAATTTCCATCCAAACCATCTTTTACGAAAACGAGCAGAACTTACCCATTTTTGATCCGATTTGACTCACGTTTCTTCCTACGTGATAGTAAAATTATTTTCCATCATATGGAGTTAACATCCAACATCCGGATTAACAAAATTCTAAACTTTTAAGCCTTCGGCTTATTACCTTTTTACAAAGTTTTGACCCGTTCATGCCTTTATCAACCAAACATGTTTGTTTGATCCCAATTTCACATGAACCTTATAATTTCAATGTTGTCTATCATATTAGGTTCAATTCACGAGTTTATGTACATTCTTAAACCCGTTTTTAATTAAATGCTTACGTTGACCCGTTAAGGGTATTTAAGCACTTTTCCGCATAATTCATGCTCGTTTATTTCTAGCATTTTATTTCCACCTTATTTATCAAATGACCTTCCACCACAACTATAATTGGGGTGAATTTAACGTGGCAGTCATTATATTCCGAGTTTTACCTCCCGGATCGTTATTTTACGGCAAAGACTCTTATAGAGTCAAATGACCAAAGACTTACCTTTTTCGCATTTTATACTTATTCTAAGTATTTATTTAAGCATACTACTCGTTTCCAAGCAACTTGTAAGGGCCGTTCGCTCGATTTAGCTTATAAGGGCGTTTTGGTCCATTTTAACCTTTCATTTACGATGAAGGGCTTTTGGAAAGCATGTTTGACCCAAAATCCCTCTTTTTAGCTATGATCTTATATTGATGGTCATTTGGTTTTTAAAACACCATGACCATCATTTAAATCATTCGGTTTACTTATTTAAACTAGCCGAATGTCAATTTTACTTCATTTAACTCTCAATGAACCTCTAGTTCCAATTGAGTAGTTAACCTATTATACATACCTGACTCGGATCAATATATTGACCCGTTTCGATACCTTGCCTTAGTAGCCGCTAAGCAATAGCGATGTAAATATCCATTCGATATTTATTCCTATAATCATTCAACTCGACAAACCATTAGTCGATATTGTCAAAGGGTGATAATTTCACCTTTTGACCCGTTTGGTCTAAATGACCGGGAATCTTTATGAGATGATATTTATTACCATCTTATCTATATGATTCGCTCCGGTTTTCACCGTATAGTCGTTTTACTGATAAATCATTTATTGATTCTTTTGACCCATTATAACTTACGCAATAAAGTGTCTTTCATAAACTAACGGTTATTATCGACAAGTGACTAAAGTACCGCTTTACCCTTATTATTTGCATTGGTTTACCTTATAAGGTAATTGTTAAAAACTCGTTATCTTTTAGTCATTTCATGACTAAATAACCATATTAGCTCCATTTTAACCATTAAACATGGTTTATGATCATTGTCTTTTCTTCCGAACTGCACATGTCGTGTCGGAACATCACAATTTAAACAAGACTTTATTATTCATAACCTATAAAACCAATAGGCATTAAATAAATAGAGTGTAAGCTTTACTTACCTAGCATCCAGATTATGCTTTTCCTTCATTCCTAATTCGTTTGACCCGCTTCATTCCCAAGCTTCCATATAGCTTGTTAAGCGCCAAACTATCATTGTAATTTGTAAGATGGTTAGATTAGTCATAATCATTCAAGACTATTCCATCCCACGATCTTTATGTCGAAATTATCATTCGATCATATCATGGGTCAGTTTGACTTTATAAAGTCAACTGCCTATTGACATAATTGATTTCACTAAGTAGCTTAACTACTCGTTTAAGAACTTAGCCAATTATCCGGTAAGCATCATACACATGTTACCGTTTTATTTAATTATTTTACCAAGTTCTTGTAACTATAAATTACCGAATTAATACTTGATGATATTAAACATCATTTAGCATGAACTTATCATCAATTTTTATCATATCTTACTAAACTCATATGCTAGTAAGTAGGATAACATACTCAAACACAAAATGTGTTCAAGTATTTCCTGATTACTATCAGATATGATGATTCTAATCATCATTATACCATCAATTCATCATATGATCAATACCCACTTATCCTAGTGTGGTAAATCATCAATTCATTCAAATTATATCATCATATATAAAATTTTCACTTAGGGTTTGATTCCTACGTAAATATACATCACTAATTCAATCATAGCATCAATAATCCATTCATAATTCGTGATTATGATGATTATCCAAATTTCACAACTTCACAAATCATCAAAATTTGACATACCTTATGATCCTCTAGCTTAGGTGATCATTAATTCATGTTCAATTGTGAATTTGAGCTTTGATTGAGCCTTCAATTTGATGAAAAGGTTGAAACTAGGGTTTTGGCTCCTGGGGAGCTCTCCTGATCGATATAGAACACACACACACCATGTGTGTGTTTTGTGTTTATCTTATTTTTATAACTTAACTTTCAAGTTTATCCAAGTTTAGCCCCTTTTGTTTGGTTGGTTTATTAAGTAGGCCACAACCCACTTAATTTCTAACAATATTTCCGCTTATTAACTAGGTTAAACATTCCTAGTTAATTTAGTGGGTTCGAGGAATTTATAACTCAGTTTAATTTAAATCCCGTTAACTCGGGCTTCTATAAACTTTATTTTCTTAAAAGCTTTCTTTCAGCTTTTATTTAATATTAGGCTTATTTATTTAAAAATTCTAATATTCACCGGGTTACTTTTACCACTACGGTAATCTACCCGTCTTTTAGTATTAATATGGTTTGATTAACAAACCCGTTTTCGAGGTGTTACAAGTCTACCCCCTTAAAGAGGTTTCGTCCTCGAAACCCTTCTTACATAGTTCATGGAGTTTTAAACTCAATGCAATTGACCTGAGTAATCTTTTAAGCATTACTCATACTTTAACCAATTATCAGTATTACCAGAAAAGTATGGTAATACCTTTTTGGTTACTAAGCATACACGTATCTCATACGACATAATGCAACTTGAAATAAGGTAATCTCGTTATTTCGACCAATTTAGTTAATTTAACAAAATCCATCGCTTTTATACTTTTTGAATTCTTTGTGAATTCATTATATTAACCCATTTGAAGGCTTTTAGTGAAATCTTTCACATTTGACAAACAAACTCTTTTGTTTTTGAATTTATCCATTCGGTTTAGTTATACGGAATCCACCGCTTACGAGTAAACCGAATTGGCCTCCCAAAAGGTAACGGAGGCGTGCAAAGGTTTCACATTTCATAATTTTCATCTTAATTATTTAAGGTAGTTCAATAAATGGTATTAACATAATTCTATAAAGTATATAAGAACATATCTTATTGCTTTATCCTTTAGTCGAGCTTTTGCTCGAATTGACCTCCCTACACTTTGCTTGTGTTGCCTTATGATCCCTCAAAATAGGTGATCAGTAATTTCCGTTAGTAAGGCCTCATGGGCCGTTACTTTCATCATATATTATTACCTTGGTTGTTTACTTGACTGAGTCGCTAAAATTTAACCACTTAGTCACATAAGTTTATAAATTATGTTTATTCCACGCTAATCTGATAATGAATAGCGTATTAAACAAGTTCTTAATTTGAATTTTGACCTTAACCGGTCTCACTAACTAGACTTATCAGTCCAGTTGCTTTACACCCATCACTCAGGCTACAATGTGATTATATTTCACATTACTTTTTTTGACCGTGATCGTGTCACGTCATGTTAAGGTTTACATTACCCTTTCTTTATCTAAAACCTTTCTTTTCGAATGTATCGTCTTGCACTTTTGAGCGGCAAGACCAGTATCATTAATATTTACTATCTAAATTCTTATCAGAATTTATATTTATAAAAACGTTATTTCTTAAAATATATGTTTGGTGTCAAGGCACCTTGTTTATATTTGCAAAATCATTTAATTTCAAGTTCAGATCTGTTAACCTTGACTGTAGTTCGTGACTACAATCGTTTTATTTCGGATCATTAACCCGACTCTATGACTTCTCACGTCATTTAGGCGTCGGTTTATCCTATGCTCACCGTTATCCGATTTTCACGTATATTTTCTTGTATCCCATTACAGGGCTACTATTAAGCATTATGTTTTATTTAACCTGTTTGACTTGTTCGTGTGAAATCTATCACTTATGAACAATCAAACTTTATTCGTTATTCAACCTATTCAACGTCAAAATAGTTGAACATATTTATTCAAAATTTCTTTTTGAGAAATTTTATCATATTTTAGTCATAACTCACAATTCGAGTCCTTTGACTTTCAATCCGTGTTCCCATCTCTCGGTTTACGCATGGGTGTAATTTCCTACCCATCAACCGGGTGATTTACTGAAGTCATTATTAATGCAACCCTTTAGGTCTGCAATTAAGACTTCGTTTGACTTGTTTGTTTGTCTTAGCGAAATCCATCGCTTTATTTAATCAAACCTGTATTCTTTATGTGACCATGCTTGATGGTCTTATAAATTCCGAATGATGATTATCATCAACATCCTTTCTTTACTACGACCAAAGCTAATGACTTCGATCGTCTTTTTGTATGGGCAATACCTTCGTTTCTATGACCTCGCGGGTCATTTATAATTTGGTTTTACACACCCTTTTTGTGAACCATGGCTCTTTCGTCCAAAATGACTTATTTCACTATTCACTTGGGTCATCTAATTCTATGCACACCATACATTGTTTTTATGGTTCACTCAAAAACCATTTATATGAGTATGCTCATAAAATTTCTTGGCCCCAAGATTCTTTCAGTTTTTTCATTCTTTCCGACCTTATCACATCGGACATAACTGTGTTCCTTATAAGAAGCTCATGGTATCATGCGTTCACTACTTACTTGGCCAGAGTAAGTGATCAACACATGGTACTCATGACCTTATTATAATTACCACATCACGTCCCATGTAAGTAATCTCTCGATTTATTTCAATTGGTAAAACTTTATTTAATTGCCATTTAACAATTACTAGTTTTACCCGTTTTATCCTTGAACATTTACAATGTTCCTTTTATAACCATTTATACAATCACATTCGTTAATGTGATCATTACTTTTCTTAATAAGATTTTATTATTTACGACTGTGAATAATATATATCTCTACTGAATTTCTCTTGGAAACGTCATCCTGGATATAAATCCTATCCAGGTTTTCCAAGTTTTATATTCTATATGCAACTCGTCATTCACTATGTATTTGTTGCATATTTCTGTTTGCACTATAAGTTTAAGACATGTACCTTGTAGCTACTTGCCCTAATAAACTTTCCTTGTTGTTCGATCTCTCATTCGAGATCGTTTCTCCATTCCAGTCTTTAGCGTATATGACTTACGTGTCATACTTCTGACTACTTCTTTATCGTATCGATAATTCTTTAGACTCTCGTTATCTTCGGATACGAGGGTCCTTTAGCTAAAACGTATACAAAGATTAGTAACATTTATCATTAATAAGCGCCCGCATTATAATACAAGGCTTTCAACAATATATGTTAACACACGTAATTCATTTAACTATATTGGTCTTTTATCACTTTATTTGGGGTAACGTGTTTTACACGATAGCCCTATGTGTTATTTTCAACACTTTACATGCTAGATCGTTAATGTATTGAATAACTTACCGGATTTTGCGATCAAGTCTCGAACCGAACACCAATCTTTATTAAGAGCATAAGGTTTAAATCCAAGCATAGTTTTTCCCCACCATACTTGAATCTTTTAAACAAGGGCTCTGATACCAACTTGTAAGACCCTTAGTCCATTTTATACAATTATCAAATAAATTTCGATTATAATAGCGTATTTAAGATTAAACATACATTTAAAAATACGAGTTTGTTAAAACATTTTACTAAATAAAACAATCCAACATTTTGTAATTTAATTCGTCGTTTAAAACGTGACGACGAAACTATTCGCGGAAGCTTTGTTCTTTATGTTTTCGGTTCCTCGCTGAGCTTGATCGTCTTTCGGTAACTCGATTAGTACCTATATTTCATAAAACATGAAATGAGTTAGTCATATAGCGTTTAAAACGTGTTTAAACAAGTTCGCAAGACAAAATAACATCTCAGCAGCCAATTTGCAGGTTTTAATACCCGTCGCGTGCCGCGACGGGATTGAAGATAACTGTCGCATGACGCGACACTTGTCGCGCGCCGCGACGGCAAAGGGTCTCCACTGTCGCGCAGCGCAACACCCTCAATTGAGCAGAATTTTTTGAAATTTCAGCTGCATTTTCCAGCCAAACCATCTTTTACGAAAACTAGCATAACTTACCCATTTTTTATCCGATTTGACTCACGTTTCTTCCTACGTGATCATAAAATTATTTTCCATCACATGGAGTTAACATCCAACATCCGGATTAACAAAATTCTAAACTTTTAAGCCTTCGGCTCATTACCTTTTTACAAAGTTTTGACTCGTTCATGCCTTTATCAACCAAACATGTTTGTTTGATCCCAATTTCACATGAACCTTATAATTTCAATGTTGTCTATCATATTAGGTTCAATTCACGAGTTTATGTACATTCTTAAACCCGTTTTTAATTAAATGCTTATTTTGACCTGTTAAGGGTGTTTAAGCACTTTTCCGCATAATTCATGCTCGTTTATTTCTTGCATCTTGGTTCCACCTTATTTATCAAATGATCTTCCACAACTATAATTGGGGTGAATTTAATGTGGCAGTCATTATATTCCGAGTTTTACCCCTCGAATCGTTATTTTACGGCAAAGACTCTTATAGAGTCAAATGACCAAAGACTTACCTTTGTCGTTTTTTATACCTATTCTAAGTATTTATTTAAGCATACTACTCATTTCTAAACAACCTGTAAGGGTCGTTCGCTCAACTTAGCTTACAAGGGCGTTTTGGTCCATTTTAACCTTTCATTTACGATGAAGGGCTTTTGGAAAGCATGTTTGACCCAAAATCCCTCTTTTTAGCTATGATCTTATATTGATGGTCATTAGGTTTTCAGAACACCATGACCATCATTTAAATCATTCGGTTTACTTATTTAAAGTAACCGAATGTCAATTTAACTTCATTTAACTCTCAATGAACCTCTAGTTCCAATTGAGTAGTTAACCTATTATACATACCTGACTCGGATCAATATATTGACCCGCTTCGGTACCTTGCCTTAGTAGCCGCTAAGCAATAGCGATGTAAATATCCATTCGATATTTATTCCTATAATCATTCAACTCGACAACCCATTAGTCGATATTGTCAAAGGGTGATAATTTCACCTTTTGACCTGTTTGGTCTAAATGACCGGGAATCTTTATGAGACGATATTTATTACCATCTTATCTATATGACTCGCTCCGGTTTACACCGTATACTTGTTTTACTTATAAATCATTTATTGATTCTTTTGACCCATTATAACTTACGCTATAAAGTGTCTTTCACTAACTAACGGTTATTATCGACAAGTGACCAAAATACTGTTTTACCCTTATTATTTGCATTGGTTTACCTTATAAGGTAATTGTTAAAAACTCATTATCTTTTAGTCATTTCATGACTAAATAACTGTATAAGCTCCTTTTTAACCATTAAACATGGTTTATGATCATTGGCTTTTGTTCCGAACCGCACATGTCGTGTCGGAACATCACAATTTAAACAAGAATTTATTATTCATAACCTATAAAACCAATAGGCATTAAATAAATAGAGTGTAAGCTTTACTTAGCTAGCATCCAGATTATGTTTTTCCTTCATTCCTGATTCGTTTGACCCGCTTTATTCCCAAGCTTCCTCCTAGCTTGTTAAGCGCAAAACTATCATTGTAATTTGTAAGGTGGTTAGATTAGTCATAATCATTCAAGACTATTCCATCCTACGATCTTTATGTCGAAATTATCATTCGATCATATCATGGGTCAGTTTGACTTTATAAAGTCAACTGCCTATTGACATAATTGATTTCACTAAGTAGCTTAACTACTCGCTCAAGAACTTAGCCAATTATCCGGTAAGCATCATACATATGTTACCGTTTTATTTAATTATTTTACCAAGTTCTTGTAAGTATAAATTACCGAATTAGTACTTGATGATATTAAACATCATTTAACATGAATTTATCATCAATTTTTATCATATCTTACTAAACTCATATGCTAGTAAGTAGGATTACATACTCAAACACAAAATTTGTTCAAGTATATCTTGATTACTATCAGATATGATGATTCTAATCATCATTATATCATCAATTCATCATATGATCAATACCCACTTATCCTAGTGTGTAAATCATCAGTTCATTTAAATTATATCATCATATATAAAATTTTCACTTAGGGTTTGATTCCTACGCAAATATACATCACTAATTCAATCATAGCATCAATAATCCATTCATAATTCGCGATTATGATGATTATCCAAATTTCACAACTTCACAAATCATCAAAATTTGACATACCTTATGATCCCCTAGCTTAGGTGATCATTAATTCACGTTCAATTGTGAATTTGAGCTTCGGTTGAGCCTTCAATTTGATGAAAAGGTTGAAACTAGGGCTTTGGCTCCTGGGGAGCTCTCCTGATCGATACAGAACACACACACCATGTGTGTCTTTTGTGTTTATCTTATTTTTATAACTTAACTTTCAAGTTTATCCAACTTTAGCCCCTTTTGTTTGGTTGGTTTATTAAGTAGGCCACAACCCACTTAATTTCTAACAATATTTTTGCTTATTAACTAGGTTAAACATTCCTAGGTAATTTGGTGGGTTCGGGGAATTTATAACTCAGTTTATTTTAAATCCTGTTAACTCGGGCTTCTATAAACTTTATTTTCTTAAAAGCTTTCTTTTAGCTTTTATTTAATATTAGGCTTATTTATTTCAAAATCCTAATATTCACCGGCTTACTTTTACCATTACGGTAATCTACCCGTCTTTTAGTATTAATATGGTTTGATTAACAACCCCGTTTTCGGGGTGTTACAATGGAGTTCTTATGAACTTCAAGATTTGGCTTCACTTCACAAAGAACAACTTAGATCTGAAAGATTTCCACAAGATTAAACACTGCTTTCACATAGATCTAAACGTTTTCAAAGTTAAAAGGATTGAAAGATACTTTTCTAACTTTCTTTCAACTCTTTTACACTCAATGCACTCAAAACCGATAGAATCAGAGCTCATTCAGGCATTCTACTCTCCTCTAGTGATGTGTTGGTTTGAGATCTGAATCCTATCAACGAGACTGTCGATTTTGGGTTAAACATGAACACCATCACGAACAGTTAACTGATCGGATTGGGGTGATTCTTGTTCGATCGAATAATCTAGGTCTAATGGAGGTTCCGTTGTTTAACACGTTGTCATACCGTCTCGAGCAAACCGCAAAACTTCCAAAACAATCAAGTTCAAAACGATTAGATGCGTAGGGACGGATTGCCGTCCGATCAGATTGCACTTGACCTTCAACGCTTAAACTTTTTACAATTTTCAAAGATCATCAGTTTCTAACGGATTGCCATCCGATCGGTAGACCATCCGATCGAGTGACAATCCTGCTGTGAACTTGTTCTCTAAGAAATACCTCGCCGAACGGATCGCCATCCGATCGAACTGCCATTCGATCGAACGACCTGAAAGGTAGAGATACTTCTCTGATTTCAAAATACTACAACGAAAACTTTAAAACCATCATACACAAACACATCCTTACCCAAGAAAATGTCAATCCGACCGAATGGCCATCCGATCGGATGACCATCAGTATGGATTGACATCCGATCGAATGACCATCCGATCGGATAACCATTCAACACTTGGTCACTTTGCACCATTTTACGCACCATCCTTTCGCTTATGCTATCATTAACTGTTCAGGCTTACTTTAAGCGCTCCCTTCAATCCAACACAGATCGTGTTTAGCTACCGTCATCTGTGAGTATACTCGATCCCTTTTTGCTTTACGCACTTTTGGGTGTTACATACGTTATCTATATTCAAATCACATCGAACACACAACGCAAACACTTTTATACGCTAACTGTTATTGCATGTTATACGTGTTACTCGACGAATGCTTGTATTTTATGTTTACACAGTGATTGTTGCCTGACGCCTTAGCAACGATAGTACTATAGTTTGGACTCAGCACCTGTCGTGGACAGGGGTTGTTAAGGTTATTACTTCATGTGTCACAGTGGTGATATGTGTTGTGCATTCTACAACTCGCAGTCATGTCTGTGCATATTTCATTGTCGATAACCTACTAGCTTTCACTTTGCTACATGTTACATGCTGGTTATGCGTAAACGATTTCGAACTCTATTATATTATTAAACTTGTATGCTCACCTTTGCACTATATGTATTGACTGCTATTTTAACGTATCTGACAGGTGCTTAGGATGCTTGCTTGCTATTTGATGGAATCAAGCTAGGATGGAGTCTAGAAACAAACAAAAACAATTTATCTATTTTGAATCTGAGTTGTCGGAACATGTTATTTGTCTTTGAGATATCTATGTCTGTAATAATTAGTTTACTTGATGGGTTATGGTATGGGACATAATATTAACTATCCGGTAATTTAGTTGTTATAGATTTCTCCTGGACAATCTGTTTCGCTCAGTACCGCGCCCCGATGTTTCCCTCATCGGTTGGGGTGTGACACTTTGTAACAATGGAGACATATCATCAAGATTGGAGTGATTTTCATACCTTGATGATTAACTCCGCTCCTTTCTTTTCTTAAAACGACCTTACCAATGGGTTAGGGGTGATTCCTTTATCTAGGTGATCATTACCAAAACTTTCTCTCAAAATACTCTATAATGAAAACGCGATCATGTTTTACACCTATTTGTATCGAATTCAAAATGCATTGTTATCCAAACGTACTTCTTACCTTATAACCTATGTTCTTATAAATCACGTATACGAAATTCTTTTCGTACCTTAAAACGTTTTATTACCCGAATTTCAAAACTTTACAAAATGTTAACTATCAATTTAATCGGTCAAATAAATCTTTTGCCCATGAACTTCATATTCGACTTACTCACTAAAACACACTCACATTATATCATCACACGACCTTATAGATATTATAAGATCGTTTTACCAAAGACTTTTTTTTAACATCAACGAATCATTTATTAAAACACTTTTTAATAATCACTAAGTTCTTTTGCTAAATTTCTTCCTAAGAACCAACATTTTCGCAAGAATCTCAAAAATTCAAATTTCTTGTTTTGAGGCAAATGGAACAAACTTATTATTTTCGAAACCTTTTCCTACACTACTCAGTACGTCATTCAAATTTCCTAAACATGTGAGCAAAAAAATTTCATGAAAACCGACAATCTTCAAATTTCGTAAACTCTTTTAAAACAAAAAAATTACGTTTCCACTCATTACAAAATACGTTATGAGTACTTTACATTCTATTACATTTACAAACTATATAGTGCCGTGCTTGGCTGGCTAGGAGAATTAAATAATACAAGTGTAACATTATAGTTTAAAATTATTCATTTTCTATAATTATTTTGCATATTCCACACAAACAGACACATAATTCACTATAAACGAGAGTAAAGTTTTGTTTTCATGTTCACTTCTAAAAATACCAGTGGACTATGGAATAGAAAAGTACGATTAGAGGAACAGAGGGTTCAAAAAAAAGAAAAGGTTTGATGGCAATAAAATCTTAGTTACCATTAGGGGAGTGGGGGTGGTCATTACTCATCACTCACTCATCACTCATAACATCCAATCAAGTTCCGTCATGTCATCTACTACTATTCTATCACTCACAAGCTTTTTTTAGTGGCGGTGGTCATCACTCAAAAGAGGGGTCTACCACTTTTCGCATTAATAACTTAATTAATTATCTTTTAATATTCCAACCCTTTGGGATTGTATCTTTGCTGACTCAAACCACTGGATTGAGGGTAACGTCACTTTCAAAAGAGGGGTCTACTACTATAACTAAGATAATCTCTTAAAAAGTGCAAAAGTGCGGATGTCATCAAAGGATACATTAAAGGCGAGTCGGATCCAAGTGATTCATCTTGTCTATCTGTTTTATTTTATTTTTATTTTCAGCATTTTAGTTTCTATTTTTCATGTTTAAAACCTTTTCTCAAAAATTTTAGTTTGATTAGACGTTGAGAATAAACCGGTACTAAAAGTTCTTGTGTCCTTGGATGACCTTGGTATCTTATGAACGCTATACTATGCTCACGATGGGTGCACTTGCACATGTGTGTTTAGTGTTAGTAAAAATACCGTGTTTTATAAATTTAAAACTTTACTAATGTGTAAAATGGGGTTAAAATATTAATAAAAATATAACACACTCGACACGCGATATACATGTTAGTATGTTGCCCGCTGGTGGGCCCCCGATTCGTGCCGGGTAGTTACCCAATGAGTATTAGGCTTGATATAAGACAATTTTACAACCAGAGTATCAATATCTGTCCCAAACCCGTCACATTGTACCCGGTAACACTGTTACCACACAATATTAATAAGACATATCATATCCATAACTGAAATTAAACCACACATTCGTTTCATTCTAGTATTATGATATGAGGTACGAGTTGACATAATTGGTAAACACAAGTTTCTCCCTTTTTTTTTTCTCTCTAATAAAGTAAAAGTCTTATTCCATTGTCTTATTTATCATTGAAAGCAAACATTACATGTTTTTGTAACTAGAAGCTTAGTTGATACTTGGATACTTGACCAGGAGTGAAAACCCCGAAATTCTTTTCTGTCGGTTCTCCTGTTTTATCGTTTTCATCAAACATTGCAAACAAATATGTCTCTATGGGTTTTCCAGGCCTTACAGGAGTCCCCCTTGAACTTTTCACATGTGAAATCAAGTTTCTATAGTATGTTCCAGCGTTTCCAGGTGTCGCAGAATTGTGTCCGGCAGATGGCCATCCACTCTCCGACACAACAATCTTAACATCGGCTCCACCAAGACGCGATTGGGCTGCATAATGAGCATCATACATGGCATCAAAAAGGTTAAAGTACGGTCGATCACCATCCTTATAAGCGGGTGTGGTTCTGGTAAATAATGCAAATGGGAGATCTGGCGACGCAGGGGGACCAATATGAGCAAAGTAAGGGTAGATATTAGCAAGCATTGGTGAACCATTTTTGACTAGAAATGTGATTATTGGTCGGATAAAATCCGCCACATTGACATGAAATACACCAATACTCGGTGGATATGAATCTTTTAATAGGCCCGTGTAGGTTGCGGTTGAGACCTTGATTTGGTTAGCTCTGCCTGCGGCTTCAAGGGCATTTTGGACATTTATCATTGCTGGAAGCACGAAACGGACAAACTGACGAGTTACATCATTATTTGGATCAACTTCGTTTCCGACAGAGATGTATCGGAAACTAACATCAGGGTAATTTACGATGTTGTTTCTAACCCAATCAGTTGCAAGATTTGGGTTTGTTAGGTTCTCAAGACTAACGTTAGGAACATCAAGAATGAGTTCGATATTGGTTCCCCTGAGGGCTTCAAGAATGTCTGATCTCGGAGCATAGATTCGCATCCTGGTTATGCGGTTCCTTATGTAAAGGCTTACAACTTGTCGTGGCGAAGGCAAATTGTTAGCTATTGTTCCATAGCATACACCTACTGATTGTGCATCTGTTTTGCACAAAGATTAAAATCATTAAACATGATAAAACATTTTCAAAATAGTTGACATCTTACTTATATACTATGTACAAACATACAAAAAAATAATAAGATGATCACTTTTAATGTATATTAAGGTACAATTTAATCTGTCTGACTTTAGAATATACAATGCCGAACTTGCATGTATTATTAAAACATGTAACATTTTGCCTCGCATACCAACAATATTGTTCACTTTGCCCAGTAACCAATATGCTTAAAACACGTTAATGGTATTTGAGTTGAGACATTCCTTATGATCCAACATCTCTCGTGTAGATAACACATAACAAAACGATATGAGATTTGTCTAACGTGTTACAAAAACCAAAAACCAAAAACCAAAAACCAAAAACCAAATTTCATATACATAAGAGATAGGACGTAGCAAAATATATTTGTACTAGGTTATTGACTAATGTATTACACCATTTGTATAATAAAAATGATATAATTGTACAACCTAAAAAAAAACTGTTTTCTAAACGGATTAGGTACACAAAATATATTCGCATACAACTTTACGTGGTTTGAGTGTAAATAGTATTCATTACACACACGTATACATGTACATGACATATATGTAGAGAGAAGGATGGGAAGATAGATATGGATAGAGGGAGACCTGCAGTGAAAACGAAGATGTTTATGAGTAAACCGAGAAGTAGGAGATTTAATGCCATGACGTTCAGTTTAATAGTTTATGGAGTTTGTGTATCGGGATCCAACCATATATATAGTGCCGAGCTTGGCTGGTTAGGAGAATTAAATAATACAAGTGTAAAGTTATAATTTAAAATTATTCATTTTCTATCATTATTTTGCATATTCCACACAAACGGACATAATTCATTATAAACGAGAGTAAAGTTTTGTTTTCATGTTCACTTCTAAAAATACTAGTGGACTATGGAATAGAAAAGTACGATTAGAGGAATAGAGGGTTCCAAAAAAAAAAAAAAAAAAGGTTTGATGGCAATAAAAATCTTAGTTAACATTATTGATTTAAATGTCATGAATTTGAATTTAGATATGTTTGATGTAAGAACTTATACATATATTTTGTAGAAGATTATTAACTGCATGGTAAATGTGATTATGTAATTATAGGAAAAAATATTTTGAGAAGAACTTTTAACAACCAATCATTTCATTTATTTACTTTGTAGAATTAAATATTATTTTAATGCAATTAACATTTAATATAGAGTATATTATACAGATTGTCCTTTAATTATACACCAAATTTCACTCACTGGCCTTTGTTTTTAATCTGTGATAATTTTTTCCCTTACGCGATGGGCACATGGATGCATTTAATTGGGTAGGTGGATAGGGTTTAGAGCAACGGACAAGGTGTGTGCCAATTTGTTATTTAAAGGACATGTAGTGCACAAATTAAAGACAAAGGTCAGTGAGTGAAATTTGATGTATAATTAAAGGACAATATGTGTAAATTACTCAATAATATATGTAATTCATGATTACATATATATTTACACATATATGTAATTTGATTTTTTATGTCGTACTTTAATTATAATGAGGTTTGCATTAATAATTGATTTTGCGTTCATTATTACGGTTCTCGCAATATTTAGCATTCCCAAGATAACCTCATATATATATATATATATATATATATATATATATAGAGAGAGAGAGAGAGAGAGAGAGAGAGAATTGCGCTAAAATAATAACCACCTCGAGTTGTAAGAACCGTGAGAACTTTTTGATCCGGGGCGAGGTGGACCAATTTTTTTTTTCATAAACGTAGATGCGTTTATTATAAACACATTTGTAAAAAAATTCAAAAAAAAAATGTCGTGTGTGTAGTTTTGAGCACCACAAGTTTGTGTTTACGGTACCCGTAAATTTTCCGGTTAGATTTACGGTACCCGTAAACACAAACTTGTGGTGCTCAAAACTACACACACGACATTTTTTTTTTGAATTTTTTTTACAAATGTGTTTATAATACACGCAACTACGTTTATGAAAAAAAAATTTGGTCCACCTCGCCCCGTACGATGTAGTTCTTACGGTTCTTACAACTCGAGGTGGTTCTCATTTTAGCGGTCCCCTATATATATATATATATATGTGTGTGTAATTACAAAATGAATAGTTGTTAATTAGCAGCTTTTGAAGTTCTTAAATCTTTTAAGTTACCAAGATATTCAAATAAACAAATCAACTCGTATAAATATCCCTTATTTTTAAACAATTATCTCCTCTTTCAAAATCACTTTTAATAAAAAATTTACACATACGTAAATATAACAAATTTATGTATGCATAAATGGCAAACTTACACATGTGTAAATTTTCTTTATTTACGAATACATGTAAATTTAAATGTGTAAATTTAATTTCTAATATTGTATTCGAATAATAATGATAAATGTAAAAAAAATGAATTTGAATTGTTTTTTTATCAAGTTCTCGTGGTTTTTTATCCGTTCTTATGGTTCTCAAAATACTTAGTGTTCTCAAGATAACCTCTCTCCTACACACACACACATATGGTTGGTTCCGGTACACAATGTCGTAACCTAAGAAACATAAAGAAAACCGGGTCCAACGAACACCAATTTAATTCATTTAGGCGACATGAGAACCGGTTCGCCAAATCCTAACTTGAAACCCTAACCTCTCAACCCTAAACCCTAAACCCTAAAGTTAAATCAAAAACCCTAAAGCTAAACCATAAACTCTAAAGCTAAACCCTAAAAGTTAAACTCTAAATCTTAAAAGCTAAAGCCTAAATAAATTTTATTAGGGTTCCACGAGCCGAATCTAACGACGCTTGAATAACTTCGGACTTCGGAGTTTATTTGACCCGATTTCCATTGTTTTTTAAGTTAAAATCTAGAGTAAATTGCCAAAATCGTCCATGAGATTTGAACATATTTGTCAGTTTCATATAAAACAACCTTTTTGTATCATATTAGCCTTTATTTTTGAGATTTTTGTCATTTTCATCTAACCGTATAATTTGCTTTATTTTTCCTGCCAGGCATTTGGATGAAAATGGTAAAAAATCGCAATCCCAGAGACGATTTTGTCAAAAAGGTAGACCTCTGGATCAAAATGACAAAAAATCTCAAAAGTGAAAGAGAATATGGTACAAAAAGTTGTTTTGAATGAAACTGACAAACACTCTCAAATCCCAAATCTCAAGGACGATTTTGAAAATTTACTCTAAAATCTATTTGTATTTTATCTTTTGTGTATGTTTAGAAAGAGTTTTTTTATAACACTAAACATAAAGATTTATTTGTTTGTATCTAATATAATATAATTATATGCATACAAACTTGAGGCGGCTAACAAGAGAATCCAAAACCGGATAATCCAAATTTTTTTAGTGCTATTTTTTCGTTCATCTCCCGTATTAAGAACTGTGATTCGTTGAAATTTCCAGTATTTGTAACTACATGTGTTTTAAGTATATATATAAACCAAAAGAAAATGACAAACATTTAAAATTAGGAAATTGACGTGTAATAATCTCAACTAGAGATCATTGACCATTGACAGTCCCACATTTGAATATTCCCCCATCAGTCACACCTTTCACCTATTTTTCCTAAATTGATCTCCTGTTAAAAAACTTAATAGAGTTATGTTTTTTTTTTTCCAAAATTACAAACAGTTTTCTTACGGGTTTTGATCAGAACGACGATACGAGTCCATTTATGTAAAACTTGCCTCGAAACGATGCTCCAAACGATGAAAATGGCGCTTCAATTCGGGTGTTTAAATTTCCAATTAACAAAAATCAAGTCATTTGAAGCACCGTTTCGAGGTAAGTTTTAGATCAATAGACTCGTATCGTTGTTCTGATCAAAAGCCATAGAAAAAACTGTTTGTAATTTGGAAAAAAAACATAACTCTGTTAAGTTTTTTTAACGTGGGATCAGTGTAGGAAAAGTAGACAAAAGGTGGGACTAGTGGGGGAAATATTTAAAGGTGGGACTGTCAATGGCCAATGACCTCTAGTTGGAATTATTACAGGCCAATTCCACTTTAAAATTAAAAGGTTACCTAGATATGAGAACCGACTGATCGGGAAATATGAGCCGTTGTCGGAGTCAAGGTCGACTTAAAAATTTTTAGACCCAAATAATAAAATTGAGGTACTTTACATAAAAAGAAAATTGATATAGATTCTTGAGTAAATTACTTTTTGAGTCTTTATGTTTTAGTTGTTTTAACCACTTGAGTTCAACATCAAAAAGTTTAACGCTTCAAGTCCATAATCGCTCATTTTATAACATTTTGAGTCCCTGTGTTTTAGTGGTATTAACCACTTGAGTCCAAAGTCAAAAGTACAAGTGTTAAAAATTGGACTGAAAACGTTATAAAATGAGTGGTTAGAAACTCATAGAGTTAAAAATTTTTATTTTTGATTTGAGTGATTAAAACCACTAAAACATAGAGACTTTTATTCATATTTGTTTTGTGTATGCATAGTTATAGACAACCAGTAGGAATTCTCTGTGCTACGTGGCGGGAATTCGGTCACTAGTACTCCCTATATATAGCAATCGAAAGAGAAAAAAAAATTAAGTCCTCAGAACACATGTTTTATAAACCACAAAACCGAATACTTTAACCGATGTTGTTTGGTTTTAATCGGTTCCGTTTGTTAGAGTACCAGAATAGTAACAACACTTTTATTGCCTACGATAATCTAAAAACACTCTACTTTAAATGCAATCTTGTTGTTAACAAAATTAATACCGGTGTGTCGATAAAAAGAACTAAACATAGTTGGATACTCTGTTTTTTTAAGTTAATAAACGTAATTTATCAAGCGAAGATTAAATTAAAGAAAAATCAAACATGTTAAAAATCTGTGAGGACCGGTCGGATCGATGATCACTGTAGAAGTGCGGAATCCATATACAGTGTAGAAGTAGAATCAACAACGAGATCAACGTTTAAAGCTTCCATTCTCATTCAAAGATGTGCAAATACAAAGTTCCCGTGAGAAATGAACAGAGCTCCGCCTCAGAGAAAACCAAGCAACTTCTAACATCTGAGACCCAAGACTCCTATTTATAGCCGGGCTGGCTGGGAGAATATGTCGTCCGATCGGATAGTCATCCGACCGAATGATCATCCGTCCGGATGACTCAAGCCATCCGATCGGACGGGTTTAACAACATACGTTACGTTTTGTTTTCTCCCAGATATAATATACAATACAATACAAACAAAATACAATGACACTAACAGGACAAAATATAGACTAAGTACAGATGGAAGCTACAGACACAGTGCATCTACAGACTCCCCCTTGGATGTAGCTGCAGTCTTCCTTCCTGTACAGTCTTCAACGCGCCTTCCTGTTGCTTCTGTACTCCCTTTCCTTCTGTCTTCTCTTTTCTTTTCTCTCTTCTAACATCTTTATCCTCAAAGGTCTTCCCGTGTCATTCCACCACTTGCGATACTCTGGATCACCATCTTTTTATTTGCACCACCTAGGAATCTTGTTTTCTAGAGATTCGATAGGCGTCTGATCTGTATCTGGTGGCCTTTCAAACTTCCTTCTTCCCAATTCAGCAACTCTCTCTGCAATCAACACCATGAAGCTTCATCTTCTGGAACTCTAGATCCCTAAACTTTGTTTCCCAATATCTCCCAGAGTTAATGTCTTTCGCGAAGCACACGTTCACAATCTTCTGATATTGTTGGGCTTGAACTTTATCAGGCTCATTATACACTATCTTGTTGAAGAACAGGCAGACGATATCTATCTTTGAATAGTTTACCAGCCACATCGGATCTAACACATTGATTCGTCTGGTTTCTCCTGTCTTCTTATCGAATAATGAAATTACTGCTTCTGCTGTGCTTTGATTATAG
The DNA here is from genome assembly GCF_002127325.2 of Helianthus annuus. Taxonomy (NCBI): domain Eukaryota; kingdom Viridiplantae; phylum Streptophyta; class Magnoliopsida; order Asterales; family Asteraceae; genus Helianthus; species Helianthus annuus. Next base: position 150,002,577 of record NC_035443.2, read on the forward strand.
AGCCATCCTTTGAAATCTTCATAAAAGTCTTGCTCCATGGCTCGAAGCGGCATGTTCTTTAAGCACCTTGTTGGTTTAATCTTCAAAGTTATATCTTTCTCACCTGTTATAGGATCAACTTTGACAACTTGTTTTGGCTTGTGAGGCTTCCAATCAGGAAAGTTCTTTTTCGCTTGCAGCTTTATGTAGTTCCACAACTTTTAATCATGCATTTTAAGCTCTAGACCATAGTAAAACTGCTCTATATTCTTCATTTGTACAAGCTCCTCTACATCCCACCATGGTAGTGTCTTGATGTCAGATAGGAAATCAAAGTATTGCACTCCATGTTCTCTTCTGATTGCATAAACTTTTAAGTCTTCCAAGTATCCCCACGAGAGAATATCACCCAGAGATTTATCTTGATGATCAGTGAAGTATTGCAACGACCTTTTGTACTTTCTTTCCTTTGGCATCACTTTGAACCATCGCTTTCTTTCTTTAAGAAGATCTTCCTGTGGTACAGTTTCTGGAACCCCTTCTGTAGAGATCCTCTCCACTACTTTCCTTCTCACTTCGTCTTCATTGTGAGATTGAAATAATTCGGTTAAAGTAGGAAAGTCATCATCAACTCCAGTATAGTGAAATGGAGTATCTTCTTCAGAAAGATCAGAATCTTCTTCGATAAACACATCTTTAAAGTTATCAGTTTCATTTACGAACTTGAAAGAATATTCTCTTTCAGGAGAAAGTGGTATCTCGTCTTCAATATCGAACTTCATATTACCATCATCCATCCCTAACTCCTCTAACATAGATTCTCTGGTTCTATTTTCATCTAACTCCCCCTCAACCTCTGCATGTAAATAAATGACTTTGGGAAGTGTAAGATATACCTTATCACCAGCATGTTGAGTTCCAGAAGATGAAGCTTCATGGTGTTGATCCTCTTGCTGCTCATTCAATTCATCATTCAAGAAATCATCAAGAGTATATTGACCGGAAGGCTTCACAATCATCAACCCTATAGCTCCCTGATCATCATCATCATCATCATCATCATCATCATCATCATCATCATCATCATCATTATCATCCTCTCCATCATAATTATCAATTGCTTCAAACAAATCTTTCAACTCTTCATCCTCTTCATCCTCATCCTCATCCTTTTCTTCATCATCCTTAGATTCAGAATGACGCTTCTCAATGATTTTTATTCTATTAAGCTTTATCTCTTCAGGAGAACGTCTTTCAATTCACCAATCGGAATGATAGCAAATGTATTATCCACATCTTCGGCTTCTTTCATTTCAACTTCATTCACATTCGAAGTTTCGACATTAGAAATATGTACCTCATCAGCTTGAGATGGATCAGGTTGGCTTGTAGATCCAAGAATCTCCTATGTGTCTATCACCAAGCCCTTCCTTTTATCTTTCTTTGATTCCTTAGACCTCAGATATGCCTCATATCTCTTATATTTTAGTCTCTCTCTCTCAGCTCTATTTGTTGCATCTATCTTTATTTGCTCTTTAGTTGACAGAATCGATTTAACAAGAGCTTCGAAATCAATGGATTTTGGATCAAAACAGATGTTTCCCTTTGGGTCCAAGTAGCACTCTCGGTCTGGATCCCACCTTTTTGCTTTCTTAGCTTCTTTGTAGGCATTGTAATATTTTTCATCTTTATCTGGTCCAAACTTCTTTCTCAGTTATACGTTGATGTTGGTGCTGCTTCAACTTGTGCCATGAATGCATAACCAACAACATCCTCCTCAGGAAGAAAATCACTCCAATTGAACCCTTCATCATCTTGAATCACCGCCAAAGCTCTCGACTTTTCTTTCGGATTGTCTTCAATTTGCTTCATTTTCGGTGGTTCCTCACGATTTCTGTGATAGACTGCCTTTCTGTAGTAGTCATCATGGAGCGGGTTTGCAGTTTCGTCAGCAGCAGAATTCCGGCATTCCCTCTTGAAGTGGCCTTTTTGTTTGCATTTAAAACAAGTCACCGTCGCCTTGTCAAAACCTAACTTTGTTGATGGTCCTCTAATCGAGTTTCGCCTTGTAAACTCCATGAATCTCTGAGCTCGGTGAATAATGCTAGCCATACACCAACAAATATCTATAAGTTCCATCTCTTCCGGGTCAATTTGATCGTAATCTTCTTTAGTGAGATTGGTGTTGCCAATCTTCTCGGCGACTAGGCTCTAATAAGATTCTAGAATTGATCCGAGAAACACCATTTGCTGTTTAGCCATTTCTTCATTGAAGTTCTGTGCATTGTTGAGGTTCACGACTATGTTGCATTGAAACATGTTGGCGTTTGGAACACTTTGAGATTGCTGAGTGTTTAATGCAGATGATGTAGATGCACTTGAGCCAGTACCATGATACCAATAACTGCTTGATGAAGATCCATTGCTGGGATTCTCTTTTGCAACAATATTTGAGCTTTTTGCACTAAAAGCAGTCTTTGGTGATGTAGCTTTAGAAATCATGCTGCTTCTGTAATACAGATAAACATTCTGTTGATACTGTGTGTTGTTCACTTTATTCAACTTCTTGATTTCCAACTCGTGCCCCTCTAGCCTTTCAATCAACCAGTTCAATGTGATTTCTTCCATCGGCTTTGTGTTCTTGAGCACTAAACCAAAATACTGCCAATCTTGTTCATTCGGAAATGCCTCAAACATCTTATCAACTAACTCCTCTTCATCTTTCTTGATGCCGAATCTTGCTAATTCTGCTTTTAAATGACAAAATCTTTCTATCATTTGGCAGACATTTTCATTTTTCAGACAAGTAAATAGATCAAACTCCTTTTTCAACAAAGATTTTTTGTTTTTCACTATCTCTTCTCCGCCAGCACATTTCTTCTCCAGCTTTTCCCACAAATCCTTTGAATTGTCGTAATCGATCAATGAGATGATATCGTCTCTGACAGACTGCTGTAGCAGGGCAATAGCCTTTTGTTCAGACACAAACTCTTCTTGCTCAGTATCTTCTAAATTCTCAAAGTCTATTCTTGTAGGAAAGTAACCATTCTTAAGACATTTCCAACTGTCATAAGCGAATGCTCTCAACCATCCATCAAACCGCTTTGCCCAGCGATTCTAATCTAATCCTCTACCGCCATAAGTTTCGGTGGTTTGTTATAAGTGCCATAAGCGTTGTCAACACTTAGCGAATCGGATATCGCTTTTGTAGCTGTTTTGGGGTTAGCGTCTGACGAAGTAGCTCCACTGCTATTGTATGCGAAAAAATCTCCAAACGGATTCATAAACTCGTCACCCATGATTGTCGTGCCTGAAAAAGTAAAACTTGGTCAAACTTGAAAATACAACAACAGTTGATCGGATGGTCAATCGTCCGGATGACTATCCGGGTGAAATGACCAAAGCAATAGAAATCTAAAGATCCAAGTGACGGATGACTATCTAGTCGGATCACAATTCGATTGGATGGTTAGTCGATGATTGAACTTTTCAAATAACAAAATACTTATCCGATCGGATGACAATCCGATTAGATGAGTAGTGATGTCAGCAAGTAACAAGATCCAATATCAATGCAATCCAGTCGGATGACTATCCGATCGGACGAGTGACGTCAGCACTGTTCATCACAAAGTTCATGGTTTTTGATCGATTTCGATGTGTTTTAGTTCGAATTTTTCCGTGAAAATTTGTAGGATTGTTATACAACAAATTGCGAACACAATATGTAAAATTTAGGCCATTTTAACCGTGAATCCTTTGTCAATTTTAGATTTTTCACTGTTTTGGATGAGAAAAGGTAGAATATTGAAACAGAGAAGTAGATGAAGAATCAGGTAAAATCTCCAGTGAAATCGGCTGTAATCGGTCATAATCTCTGTGAAAATGCTGCAGATCCTCTCCGAATCCGACCTCCGAGCTCTGATACCACTTGTGAGGACCGGTTGGTTCGGTTCTAGATTGAACAACTCAGGTCGGATCCATGATTACTGTAGAAGTGCGGAATCCATATACAGTGTAGAAGTAGAATCAACAACGAGATCAACGTTTAAAGCGTCCATTCTCATTTAAAGATGTGCAAATACAAAGTTCCGGTGAGAAATGAATAGAGCTCCGCCTCAGAGACAAGCAAGCAACTTCTAACAACTGAGACCCAAGTCTCCTATTTATAGGCGTGTTGGCTGGGAGAATATGTCGTCCGACCGGATGATCATCCGTCCGGATGACTCAAGCCATCTGATCGGACGGGTAACAACATACATTACGTTCCATGTTCTCCCAGATATAATATACAATACAAACAAAATACAATGACACGAACAAGACAAAATATAGACTAAGTACAGACGGAAGCTACATACATAGTGCATCTACAAAATCCATATTATCATCGTTGATCAAAATGAAATAATATAATATAGTATTATGAAACTAAAAAATAATGAAATGGAGATGTGGAAGCATTTGAAAAATTAAATGAAAACTTGAGTAGCGTTGTAGGTAGTACAATTATTAGAGTAAAAATGCACTGATAGTACCTGTGGTTTAGTAAAGTTTCACTTTTAGTCCCCAACTTTCTAAAATTACACATATACCCTGTGATTTGCTCGGTTATTACTCGGATAGTACCTTGAATAGATGACTGTTAGTTTGTCCAGTTAAGTATATATGAATTAACTAATATACCCTTATTATAAAACTAAGTAAAGAGTAAAATACAAATGCGCTTATCGTACGATACGTACGCGATCATCCCAGCCGTTCGATCAGGTGCAGATCTGGTGCGAATTCAATACATATCGCATGTGAAAAAATGGTTAGCATGGGGTAGTGTGAAAAATGGCATGGGGTGTGTAGATGGACAAAATCGCATGTGGAAGATTTGAACATCGCATGTGAAAAAATGGCATGGGGTAATGTGAAAAATGGTATGGGGTGTGTAGAATCGCATGTGGAAGATTGAATATCGCATGTGAAAAAATGGCTAGCATGGGGTAATGTGAAAAATAGCATGGGGTGTGTAGAATCGCATGTGGAAAATTGAATATCGCATGTGAAAAAATGGCATGGGGTAATGTGAAAAATGGCATGGGGTGTGTAGAATCGCATGTGGAAAATTGAATATCGCATGTGAAAAAATGGCATGGGGTAATGTGAAAAATGGCATGGGGTGTGTAGAATCGCATGCGGAAAATTGAATATCGCATGTGAAAAAATGGCTAGCATGGGGTAATGTGAAAAATGGCATGGGGTGTGTAGAATCGCATGTGGAAAATTGAATATCGCATGTGAAAAATCTGTGTGTGTGTTAATGTTCATCTTCTTCGATTGTTGGTCGATCATTGTCAGTCTTCCTCCGTTTGACCCTTACAACTCCCAAATTAGTAGTTCTTATTATCGATATCGCACTAAAAGGAACGAAGGGAGGTTGGGGAAGAAGATTTTCAGGTTTTTGAATTTGATATAGGGTTCGATTTTGAACTATCATCGGTCAATTACAGAGATTTATGACCTCGCAATGACGTTTAACCTTCCTGGTATGATTTAAATATATTAAAATGATTAATTTAATCATTTTAATTAGTTTGCTCGCGTTTGATCGATTGAAGATCGTATGGCTGAGGGCATCGCGTACATAATGTAGGATAAGAGGTATTGTACGTTAACCGGCCTCTATAAAACTATATAATAAAAACTTAAAAAATGTATTTAATCATTTAATAATTTAAGTGGGTCCTACTTTTTTTATAACTTAACTCTGAACCTCACTTCCATACCCTCCCTCATGTTCTCTTGCAAACCTGCACATTTTCCGGCGAGTTATTCCGGTTAAAAACCACATTATACAAGCATGCCATGATAATTTAACAATGTATCTCATTTCCTTTAAATTGATAATAGGTTCATAGCGCAAGTTACCAATCATAACTTAAATTGATAAAAGTAAATAAACATGTTGGGGTGCAAGCAACAAGACGTCATTGACACAGTGTACTACAAATTACAAATCATAGAGGGAAGGTAAAGAAACAACAATCCAGATCTTAGCATTAACAGGTTTCATGATCCGTAGCTCGACCCGATCATTAACCATGACATATGTGAACAAATTAGCCGCATCCGCTGCAATAGATTCGTCCAATCCACCGAGACCGACACGGCAAATTAACAGATGATGATGGTAGACAGTGAACCTCCAATGTAGGGTCCAATTTTGCATTACATGGTAAAAGTTCTACAGTTTTAGAAGCAACCATCCAAACATATAACATTTCCGAACAAAACCCATTCCCTAATCCTAGCTTTCAAAAGATGAATCTAAACAGATGAATTAACAAAGGCATAAATCTCATTTATACCTTAGTACACCACATTACGCTTCAATTTATTAACTTAGTTCCCTATGTTCACACGAAAATGGGTACAAACAACAAGAAACCCAAATCCCTCTACATACAAAACCACATATACCCTTCTAAAAAAACTTGCAATTTTGTAGAATGAGAAGACGAGCGATGGAACTTATGATAACGGTAGAGCTTGCTGGAATTCACGTCGGACGGTGGTGGTGCCGTGTTAGGAAAACAACGAAGAAGGAGAAGGGTGTGAGTTTTAGGTCGGAGGCTACTGAAGATCGTGGCAGTGATGGTGTTGCGGTGACGGTAGAGGGTGATGGTGGCGGTGGAGCTTGTTGTAGAAGAAGATGAAAGCGGGGGTGGGTTTGGGGTTAGGGTTTTCATATTTGAAATACTAATGGTGGATTTAATTTTTAAAGAACTATGGTGGACTCAATGATAATTAAAAATATTTCTATAACTTTATTTTTAATAGAAATGATATTTTGGTCATTTCATATAGACTTAACTTGGCAAACTAACGGTCACCCACTCAAAGGACTATCTGAGTATAATTTTAAAAAGTTGGGAACTAAAGGTGAAATTTTATCAACCAGGGACTATCCGTGCATTTTACTCACAATTATCAAGATAGGGCGGTGAGTGAAAAAATATGTTTACCAATTAGTTCATCAAAGTTCTCTATTAATAGTTTGATAAGTATAATGTGTCAAACGTTAAAACAATAAAAATTTGTTGTTTAAAATGCCAAGTCACAAAGATTTCAGTAGCCAAAGAACTTGTAAATTATATATAATAATAAATCTCAATAACTTCAACAATCTCAAAGCCAAAATCACCTAAATATATTTCTTTTAAAACTTGAGGCCTTATTGAAGCGGGGGCCAAGAACCATTATTTTATTTCACTACCTCTTGAGCCGACCATGATCGGAGCTCATTGGGTTAGGTGTTTGGGTCACCAGAATTAGAATCATGATCGGATTTTCTTTCTGTTCCTTGTGATTACAACAATTTCATTCTTCTATGGTTGAATAAAATCAATAAACCGATTCAAAGATGAAGAAACAAATAATAATAATATGTGAAAATCTTGAAGATTGTAATACTAACAGCTTTGAAATAATAAAATTTTAAAGAAGATTAATTGGATTTACTTAAAAATCAATATAATAGTTACTGAAGAAATAGTGGTTCGAATGACCAGAATCAATCGGACCAGGGGTTTAGTTCTGCATAAAAGGGTTAGTCCTCTCGCTGATTCGGGGGTTTAACTTGGCTTCTTCTCCGGTGAACTCTGCAAAACAGAAAGCCGTTAGACTTGCCACGGGGAGAATGGGGGTTCTCTCCGTGACCACCCTCCAGCGTGAGAATAAGTACAGATCTCGATGGAGAAGAAGAAGAAGTAGTAAAAGTGAAGTGAATGTAACTTGTGAGATCATACCTAGCCTAACTAATTTATAGCTGGATTTGGGCGGGAAAATCTGTTGACGGAGATAGTAACAGAAAGCACTTTCCGTAAGCGGTTATTTTCTTTTCCGTCGATCATAAACATCACCTTTAATCACACGAATCGTGAGTGCGATCAACGGCTGGGGAGATGCCACGTCGAAAGTGGATTCGGGTAGACCCTTCTCCAAGTTGATGCCATCGGCGTGACTTAGATGAGTGTTCAGGATCAAGCTACGTCATAGCTGAATGACTGTGCACGATGAGCATTAACAACCTTCTAGAATGTATACAACTGTAATCCTTTATACCCTTGTCACGGTTCTATTCCGTTGTAACAGAAAAAACACTTTTGTTTAGGTCTTGATTCCCGGTGCGCAGAGATGTTTAGGATCTTGTCTCCAGCTCTAACTTTTCCCTTGTGCGAGTCCGCGCAGGGGTGTTAGTTGAACATTAGTTCCGCTTTTTCTCTGGCGCACGGTTATCAAGACTGTTTTCTTCTATCTATCTGTTTAGAACCTCCGCGCAGCCACACAGGGTCTTTGTCTACGGGGTTTTGAGACAAGATTGTGGTATGGTCCTATACGCCTGCGCAAGGTTTATGGGACCATACCCCTTCAAGTCCCCCCCCCCCCTTCAAGGCCCCCCAGTCCAGTGTTGCTTCTATGCAAGTAGGTGAAGCACTGGACTTGTAAAAAATGAAATGTGCGCTTTGTTTTGAGAAGTGACAAGCTTTTATGGCGCGAAATATGAGGAATCTTCTTGTGGAAGATATTGTGCTCATGATTTCAAATTTTGAAAATTTTGCCTTGTGGCAGATAAAGGACTATTGTTGACTGTGGATGGGTGACGGTTTTTGTGACAGGCTGTCACTTGTCAGTCATTGATTAAATGTGCGTTATCAAACGTGGTTTACACGCGCGCATGAGATTGTTTTTTGTTCCCCACTCGCCCCTCATGCTTCGATAACCGTGTTTTCCTGAAAAGGGGTATTGCGGTTTTCGAGGGCATTTAGTGGCGATGAGTATATAAGCCGCTTGAATACCTTCCTTTTCATTACTTGTTCTTGAATTCCTTTCGTCTTCTCTGATTTTTCTTTGAAGAAACCTGCAAAATTTTCCCCTTATGTCTACCATAGAACTCCACCAGGATTCTTCAGAAGAAATGTCTGCCGTCATACCACCGTTGAAGTGGTCTAAAGAAACCTTTGATGGTTTAGTCCAGAACTTTAAATTCCCCGACAGTTGGGGTGCAACTTACCCAGAAGAGGGGCAAACGGCAGCACAAGCTCCGGCCGGTTACATTACGTTATTCTGGGATTACTTTACTGAAGGGAATTTCGGATTACCGGTGACGAGGTTTTTCCTTGATATCCTTGCGTATTACAAGTTTCATATTTCTCAACTACACCCCATCAAAAAGGTTCGGATTCGACACCTTGAATTCTTTTGCCTGTCAATGTATATTGAGCCGACGGTTAACCGTTTCCGGGTGTTTTATCAACTCCATTGCTCTCAGGGCTTTTATTCCTTTGCCCAATGTTCGTCGGCGAAGAAAATCTTGTGCACCCTCCAAAATATTTTCACGAGTGGAAACCGAAATTTTTCTTCATCAAAGCCGGCGTGATTCTGATGAAAATGACTTTTAGGGGTACAGAAAACATTGCAGTAGAGAACATACAGACTCCACAATCGGAGATTTGGTATCAGGATCTGAAAGATGTTCTGTCGATTGAACTTCCGGAGAGAGCCCTAGTTGCTGCTGGCATGAGTCTTCACTGGAAGATGGACCGTGAAGACAAGCCGGTGTACATGGAAGATGATAAAAGTAAGATTTGGAATTTTCTTACCCATTTGTTTCTTGTTTGTAAATATTTTGAATTTGTTACTGTTTCTACCTCTGTAGATGTTTCTTTGTATGTTGTTGCATACAAGAGAGATAAAGGGAAGATGACCACCGTCCCAAAGGGTGCTGGTGAAGAGCTCTGGTATCTACGGATAGTAAAGAATTTTGTCCTTCCCCAGGATGAAGATCTGGCCGCGCAACCTCCGACTGGTGCAGGTAAGTTCATTAATTTTTTTTCCAATATTGCAATATTACTCTTTGCTGTCTTTGCGCATGGGGTAATATTGCAATATTTTCTTTTAAATAGGTGAGTTAACTAACCTGGGCATAGGCCCTGAGAAGAAAAAACATGTTCCGGTTGTTCCTATTGCTGCGCAAAAGAAAACTGATGCGCCGAAGGCACAATCTTCAAAGGCCAAGGGTGTTAGGGAAGAGAAGAAAGGTACGCGTCGATTCTCTGACTCCTGGTGTGATTATATATAGGTGTCTGACACATTGGAAGGACTTGCGCCTGTAGTTGTAAGAAAACCAAAAGTGGAGCCTCGGGATACTGCGGATATTCCAGCATTGAATCCTGATGACCCCATTGATTTGGAGTCGAGTCCGGAGCCTTTATTGAGAACGAAGGCGGTAAAAAGGAAGCAGATTAAAGTTGAGGCTGGGGCGCAGCCTGCTAAGAAGGTGCCGAAAAAGGAAAATTGCAGTGGAGGCAATCTGGATGCCTTTATTACAAAGCCTCCCCCAGGTGAGTATTTTCTTTAGCTGTTGTTTACTCGTACTGTATGTTGATATGGCCTTTGTTCTTGCAGAAAAGCCTATTCCTTCTGTTCGTGTGGAGCCATCATCTGTTTTTAATGATGATCTCCCGCCTTCGTCACCTCGCACATCTGTTAAGGAGCAGCTAGAAGATACAAAAGCTGTTGAAACGGAGGTGGAGAAGGTTGTTGAGTTAGAAAATCCTAAAGAAGTTGAGAAACCTATTGAGGTTGAGCTGGAAGTAGAGAAGGTTATGGAAACGGATGCTGCGGATGTTGATGTTACTCAGCCTAAGTCTCCTGAAGTTGTGATGCGTGAGCCAGAGAAAGGGAAATCCATTCATGAAGACCCTATGATAACTATCCCTACTTCTACCGCTACTTCTGCGCCTGTAAACGTTGAGAGAAGCCCAGTTGGTGATCATGGCTTTTTTGCCCATGATGAAGAAGACTCTCCCATCCGCCTAAAGGAAACTTCGGGGGATTATTCCTATAGATCTTACCTAGAGAAGAAAGCTTCTGAGATACATGCGCCGGTGTGGAAACTTAAGAAAGGCAACACTTTTTCAAACTGGCAGGTTTGTCGTGCTTGGTTGCAGGGTACCTTTCCTCATGGTGAAGTGAAGTTTCAAGAAGAGCGTTCTCACGATCAGTCTTATCATGTTTACCTTGAGGAAGCTGCTAGCTTTACTTCCACTACTCACTATATAGTGCGCGAGTGGCGTAGCATGCACAAAGAATGGGCTGCTTTTGAAGCATCCAAGAAAAAAGTTTCTGAAGAGGAGGCCCGGGTTGCCCTGCTGAGGGCAAAGTTGGAGGCTGATCGAGCCAAGTTAAGTGTGCAGAAAACTAAAGAGTGGTTTGCCACAGGATGGAGAACAAAAGCGGAAGCTGAAACTGCCCTATTGTCAGAAGAGCGTAAACGTTGGAGAGAGATATGTGGGAAGGACAATAATGAAAAAATGGGTCTCCGCAATGTCATCAACAATCTTAAGACGGAGATTGACAAGCTGAAGAAGCAGGATATGGAGATTGAGAGGTTGAAGAAAGAGAAGGCAGAAGCTGAAGCGGCCCGCGATGAGGCCCGTTCTCATCGAGAGAGGAGTGAGCAGAGAGAGGTACAAACTTGCGCCACTCTTGCCCTTATGAATAAGGAGATAGATGAACTCACCTCTTTGTTATCTGATCAGGAACAAATTAAGGAGGAGCTTGAATTTGCCAAAAAAAAGATTTGCAGCTTAAGCGAGTTGAAAAAGCTGAGACCTCCCGCCGCCTGAGTGAAACCGAAGAAAAGTTAGAAAACTCTGATACTGCTCGGGTGACAGCGGAGAGTCTGGTTGAACCGTTGAAGGATGACATGCTCTGGATGAAACATCGCGGGATTATAAGTGTAAGTATGTTAATTCTTTGCAACATTTTGATCTGGTTGTTCATCCTCTTATTTGTTGCCTTGTGCGGGTTGCAAATTCTGTCCATAACTCCAATGAGTTTGATCAAACGGTTGCGCATCTGCTGGTTACTGTGCGTAATGATGGATATGCCCAAGGATACGCATAATGTACCCAGCATGTTACTAATGCATTGAAGGTGATTGGGACACCAGCAGGTCTGCCATGCATGGAGTTGATACCGAAGCTGCTCATGCTGCTGCCAAGGCGGAATACAACACCTTACACCTTCCTGTGATGGACCTAGTCAGCGCTGCGCTTCAATCTGAAGACTCTGTTGCATAATTGAAGGAAGTGTTTCCTGATGAAGCAGATGATGAAAACCTAGATTAGGTCCTTTGTACCTTTTTGTGGTTGTTGAACATTTGTAGTTTGAATAGGCTTGGGATGTGGATCCCTTTTGACGGTTTGTTAATGCGTTGTTGCGCAAGTAACTTGTTGATGCACTTCTGTGCATGTAAATTTTTGTTAATGCGCTTGTTGCGCAAATAACTGTTTTGAATATGTATGAATTACAATGTCTTGCATGGGTACAATTACTTTGTTTAGGTAAGGAGAATAAAGAGGGTATAAAGCTCATGTGTGAACGTAGGGCTAGACCTTGCGCGTTATTTGTGACCGCTGACCGTTCATGAGACTTGTATTAGGTTACTGGTGTGTGTAAGGTGTAATATGTTTTTATCAATATTTTAAGCCCATTTTATACATTAGTCAAGTTTTAAATTTATAAAACACGATATTCTACTAACACTAAACACACACATGGGCATGTGCACCCATCGTGAGCATAGTATAGCATTGGTAAGATACTGAGATCGTCCAAGGACACAAAAGCTTTTAGTACCGGTTTGTCCTCAACGTCTAATCAAACCAAAGTTTTTGAAAAAAGATTTAAACATGAAAAATAAAAACTAAAAATGCTGAAATAAAAATAAAAACAGATAGACAAGATGAATCACTTGGATCTGACTTGCCTTTAATGTATCCTTTGATGATTTCCGCGCTTTTGCACTTTTTAAGAGATTATCTTAGTTATAGTAGTAGGCCCCTCTTTTTCCAGTGGTTTGAGTCTGCAAGGATACAATTCCAAAGGGTCGGAATATTGGAAGATAATTAATTAAGTTATTAATGTGAAAAGTGGTAGGCCCCTCTTTTGAAGGTGACGTTACCCTTGGCTAAGTAGTTTGAGTCAGCAGGGATACAATCCCAAGTAGCCGGTTTAATGTATTAATAGTAGTTTACATATGAGGGGGTCAAGCCATTCGCACCCCCGCCATCCAATACCAATGGGTATTGAAGGAGGTCCTAGTAAGCTTGACCCAGGTCCTTGCAGGATCTATACACTGAACAAGGCAAGAACCTTACTAAACCATTCCCTTAACCCCCGACCAGGTAGCCAACATATCTCTATATAGACCGTAGAGATATGAATGGTGAAAATCTTTTACTTTATATAGACAGTAAAGTAATGCCAAGACACTACGGACAAATGATAAAGAAGTTTCATCCTCAACATCAGAAACTAGTTATTAAAGTCATTAATACAAAACCAAAAAAAAGTGCGAAAAGATTAAAAATCAAAAGTAATACATTAAATGCTTGTCTTCACCAAGTGTTGTAAAAGACTTAGCCAAATATGGCCTTTGATTGACAAGAACTCTTACTATCAATCTTGGATCCCGAGACTACTATACACACTCAAGGTGGATGATGGATCATGGTGGTGGTGGATGTGGGTGTTGTAGTGGTGGTGGAGTGGTGGCAAAGTGGGAGAGAGGTGGTTTGCCAAGGGATGCCTTTGAAGTGAGCCAAGCACCCCTATTTATCTGAACAGAAGCCCGACCATGCCCCGTGTCTGCTGGACACGCCCCCGTGGCCATCCCTTTTCTCTTCCTTCATTAATTGCATTTGTCAGCATTGGGCTCCACACGGCCCGTGTTCGCAGGGCACGGCCCCGTGTGCAGAAGCGTATCTGTGCTATCAAGATTTGCAAGATTATGCAAATCTTAGTGTTGACCACGCCCTGTGCTGAGCTGGGCACGCCCCCGTGGTGGGCGTAGAAGCTTCCACAGCTTTGTCCATTTCTGCAGATATCTGATCACGCCCCCATGTTCAGTGAGCACGGGCCGTGGTTAGCCTTCTGTTTCTTGTTTTTGCTTTTGGAGATGATGTCGAGGGGTCGGGCATGCCACGTTTATTCCTTTTCTTTGTATTTAAGTTAGTTTTTGCTGCATATTTGTTCCTTTTGTTCGTTTAAGCTCATTTGGTCCTGAAAATACAAAAGGAAGACAAAAGCACACTTTTTCCAACATTAGTACTAAAAAAGGGTTAGTTTTATGCCTCATTTGATGTAATTTATATTTTGCATTTTACACACATCAAATACCCCCACACTTGAATCTTTGCTTATCCTCAAGCAAAACTCTTTATTATGTGGCTTACACACCCAAATGGAATGGGTAGAAGAGAAGTTTTTGGGCTTGTCTTAAGTGTCAAGAATCCAAGATCTCTATTGGGTTTTATTTTTATACTATTTACAAGCCTATTCGTTATGATTTATTTAGAACGTTTCATAAGAGAAATTACTTATTTGGGCATAACATGCCTCTTTAAAATTCCATTTATATACAAGTTCACATACCACACGGGAGATCACTCAACACTCGGCCGAAGATGTATTTTTGTGAAACACTCGAGATCGGCATGGAACTTACTTCTACCATATGCTTACCAAGCAATCAATCCTCCTCCTTTTTAACTATAAACCTTTGTAAATATCAAGAGGACTTCGGAAAGGGTTAGGCTTGGGCTAAAGGTAGGTGGTTTTGGGTTAGTGGTTAGTAAAAAGGGCTAAAAGCGTAAAAAGCGTCGGTCGTCGTAAAACTTTTTGTTTTTGTGACTTTTATTCAAACTAACCATTTTCAAACAAAGTTTCTTTGAGAACTTTGTTTGTTTATTGCTAAACTTCATTTTTTATAAAGAAACGTCACAAGAAAACCGAGCTTTTTTCTAAAATAAACGGTTAAAAAGAAAAAGGTTTTCGTGGTTAAATGTGTTTGTTTTGTGGGTTAGAAATGAAAAGGTTTAGGCTCAAAGGGGTTAACTAGGGGGATTTTGGGTAGGTGATAAAGAAAATGAAAAATAATGGTGTTGAAAGGAAAATGGGCCAGTCCTAATGCCTCCACCACTTACTTACTTGGGTTTAAGTTGGTAAGTACCGAGAATGTATTGTCGTGGCAAGTTCTAGAGTCGTAAGAACAAAGCAGCTATTCACACAAGAAACTAAAAATGAGCATTTAGTTTTAAAGATGTATACTTGTATGCTCAATAAAGGCTCAAAACTCACTTATTGTGGGAATGAATTTATAATGTGATCAAGTATATATAATCAAAATTTAACTAGATTTGTCATGCCGTTTCATAATTTTCTTATGTTGGTTCTTTTTATCACGACGCTATCGGTTGTGAATTTGTAAAAATATAACCTTTTTAGAACTTGTTATTCCCAAATTAAACCAAGACAAGTAAAAAAAACGAAAATTTTTGAAAAAAAATTTGGGGTGATTAGCGGTTCCAATAGAGTTTTGTGTAAGGCTTGTTATTAGGACTTGAAAAATTCAAGGTTTTAGCATCCCCCCACACTTAAATTACACATTGTCCTCAATGTGTCCCAAAAATGTTTTTAGGTTGATTGAATGTGCAAAAAGGGTGTTTAAAAACAAGGTTCGGTGTTACTAGGCACGTGGCCGTGGTGAGCACGGCCCCATGGTCAGAGTACCAGTAACAGAAACTTACAGATGGTGCCCACGGGGGCGTGCCTGGTGGACACGGCCCCGTGGCAGGCAGTTTTCAGATAAACAACAGGTACATGGTAGTGGACACGGGGGCGTGCTGGCTGAGCAGGGCCCCGTGGTGACAGGCTGCAATCAATAAAAACAGGTTTTTGGCTTTCGGTTTGGGTTTCCGGGCTTATGTAGCACTAATACTTAGTGCCTCCAAGCTTCCTGGGTACCTGTTTTGCTTAAATACCACACCACACTACAAATGACAACCATCCTAAACATACCAAAGTTAATCATCACACATAAACGGAAAATAAAATGCAGAAAAGTAAAAGTGTTAAAGAAAGTAAATTAAACTTTGGCACGCAGGCCAGTTAATTGTTCGTGGAATAAAGGGTTAACCTGGTAGAAGCTGCATCCGTGTCACACCACCTTCAACACCTCCGCATCAATTCATGTACTCGTCTTCATCGTCTCCTCCTCGATACACCATGTGCTCCCGGATGTGGCTGATGTCATCTTGCATGTCAGAGATGTTCCTCTCCATTGCTCCGACCCAGGTGTAGGTGTTGTTGGCCTTGTTGTAGGTGTTGCTGGTGCATAAGAGATTTTCCTGCAAAAGATCATGCAAACTTTGAAAATTAGGAAAACCACCTCCTTGAGACGAGGATGAACTCGGCTAGCCATGAAACTGGGGACGGGATGGACTGAGGCGACGTGAAGAACGAGAGCCTCCTGTGGGTTCCAAACATGCCCCTGAACGGTTTGGAATCGGACTGTCCCGTCACCCGCCTCGTTGATGATTCCCATTGAGCGGCATTGAACGAGATCTACCTTGCCCGACCATGGACCCTTACGGAAATATTTTGGCATTCTTTGAACAAAGTTCTTGTAGAGGCGGTAGATCCATCCCCCAAAGAAGATCGGTGTCGGGGAGGTGGCTAGTTGGTTCAGGTGCATGTTTCGGAGGAGTAGGTGTGGGACATCAAGAGGGACACGGTTGTGGATGCAGTATAAGACCGTCAGATCCCTTAGGTTGACAACACCGGTACTGTCACACCTTTGACTGAGGGAGTTGCTAAGGACCCTATGAATGTAGCGGTAGAAAGGGTCCTGCAACTGGGAGCTCTTGGTTTGGCTTGGATCGTGTGGTCCTTCCCCAATTTGAGACCATGCTGTCTGACCTATGTTAGGTGAGATCTCACAGAGACCACCCGTGTTTTCTTCTTCTCCGGCATCCTCTTCGGAAAACAACCCAATTTGTGCCCCAAACTGTGCAATAGAGATTGAAAGTATTTCCCCAGCACAACGGAATTCAACCCCTTGCTCATCAAACGGCTCTGCTTTAGCTTTGAACACGAATGTGCTATAGAACTCCATGCTATATTCGTGGACCGAATGGAGTCTAGTGCAGAGGGCCACCCTTAGTGGACCCGTGACTAGGGTGTTGAAACGGTCTAGCTGCCCCACAGCTTCCAGAGTCTCGAGGCATCCTTGTCTTGGACTTTCCTCGGGCCTAGTCTTGAGAACATCGAATCGGGCTTGATAGTTCCATCAATTTTGATTGAAACTTGTGAATTTTCTGGCCATCTGAAAGAAAACACAAAACAATTAGCACGAAACAATAAATTTCCGAAGAAAACTGAAAACGGCCACGTGGCCACTGGCCATGCCCCGTGTTCGGCTGTATTTTGCTGGCCACACCCCCGTACTCAGGCATCTGTTTCTCAAAAATCTCATTTTTCGACCCGGTTTCGAAACCCCAAGTGCCGTTTTTTCGAAATCAAACCGTTTACCCCTTCAATTTCATTTTTTTCTGTTAAAAAACAAGGGTTTGTGGTTTTTGTTCAAAATTGGGCAAATCCACAAACAACTTTAGTTGATTTACTTCCTATAACATGCAACTATACTAATACTAACAGATCTAAGCAAAAATTTGAGGTTTGATTCGGTTCAAGTTCAAGAACCCTAGATTTTTCCCCAAATTTTTGGTGTTGAACTACATGCAAATCATTAGTCTAACTAACTATGATGATAGAATCATACCTTGACGATGTTGAACGGTGGAAGAACGTGAAAATCTGAAGAGATTTGCGGAGGAACCAGAGATTTTTCAGCGAAACGGGTTGTGTTGAAATGAAAATGAGAAGACAAAAGGGGTTTTATCCCCGTCAGTAGCCGACCACGGCCCCGTGTCCAACGGGCATGACCCCGTGGGTAGGTAAAAACTAAAATATTTTTTTAGTGCACGTGTGAGTGACCTGTTTTCCCGAAACTTGGTTTTAGAAATCTTACCGATTTTTGAAGCTTTTCCGACGTCCATTACCTACAAGATATGATGTTGGTGCACAAACCTTCATTCACTCCTCGGCCGCTTATATTGAGATCTCTTCTTCTTCATCCTCAATGAATCCTTGATAAAGCTTTAGCCGTTGGCCATTGACTTTGAATGGAATTACATTCTGAGATTTAATTTCAATTGCACCGTGTGAAAAAATATGGGTGATAGAAAAAGGTCTTGACCACCTAGACTTTAATTTACCGGGAAATAATTGAAGTCGTGAATTAAACAATAGAACTTGATCTCCTACCCGAAATTCATTAGGTTTAATGTGTTTATTATGCAAATTTTTCATTCTTTCCTTATAAATTTCGGAGTTAGAGTATGCGTGATTCCTTAATTCGTCTAATTCATTCAATTGACAAAAATCGATTTTTACCGGCAATTTCTATGTCTAAGTTTACATTTTTTATTGCCCAGTAGGGTTTGTGTGCTATTTCTACTGGCAAATGACAACTTTTTCCATAGACAAACTTATATGGGGTGGTACCTATGGTTATTTTATATGCAGTTCGAAAAGCCCATAAAGCATTGTCTAATTTATCGGCCCATTCCTTTTTATGTAACCCAACGGTTTTCTCAAGTATTCTCTTTAAACCTCGATTAGTCACTTCGGCTTGTCCATTTGTTTGAGGGTGATATGCGGTTGAGATCCGGTGATAGACCCCATATCTTGTTAAAATTTTTTCAAGTTGATGCTTACAATAATGGGTCCCCTGTCACTTATCAATGCTTTTGGAGTTCCAAAATGAGAGAATAATCGTTTCAGGAATCTTACCACACTCTTCCATCATTTGTTAGAAGAGCTTCGGCTTTGGCCCATTTTGACAAGGAATCCACTGCCACAAGTATATACTTGTTTCCTTTTGACGGTGGGAAGGGTCCCATAAAGTCGAGTCCCCATACATCAAAAATTTCACAAACAAGAATGCCATTTTGTAGCATCTCATTTTTGGAAGAAATATTACCTGATCGTTGGCATGCATCACATGTCTTAATAAGACTTTAGGCATCTTTGTAAATGGTTGGCCAATAGAATCCTGAATCAAATACCTTTCGTGCGGTACTAGCAGCACCATGATGTCCTCCTTATGGACCTTCATGACAATGGCGGAGAATTCTTCTTGCTTCACCACCATGTACGCATCATCGGATAAGTTGGTCGGCACACATTTTGAAAAGATAAGGATCTTCCCAAAAATAAAGCTTTACATCGGCAAAGAACTTCTTTCTTTGATGATGCGACCATCCTTTTGCGACTATTCCACTAGCTAGGTAGTTGGCGTAGTCGGCGTACCATGGCTCTTCTCGGCACTCCAACATTTCTAAGGACTCTGTTGGAAATTTTTCATTGATGAGCTCGTCCCTAGTTTCCTCCAAAGCTGGATCTTCTAAGCGGGATAGATGATCTACAGCGGTGTTTTCTGCTCCTCTTTTGTCTTTTATTTCAATATCGAATTCTTGGAGGAGTAGAATTCATCTGTTAGACGTGGTTTGGCGTCCTGTTTCTTAAAGAGATAACGAATGGCTGCATGGTCTGTATAAACTCTCGTTTTAGAAAGAACAAGATAAGAACGAAATTTATCAAAAGCAAATACTACAGCTAGTAATTCCTTTTCAGTTGTTGTGTAATTTTCTTGTGCATCGTTAAGTGTTTTACTAGCGTAATATATTGGCTGAAAATGCTTACCTTTTCTTTGTCCCAAGATAGCTACAACTGCAAAGTCACTTGCATCACACATGATTTCAAAAGGTAATTTCCAATCAGGCGCTATCATGATAGGTGCATTGACTAGCATTTCTTTTAGTGTTAGAAATGCTTGGTTGCAATCCTTGTCAAAGATGAATGGTGCATCTTTTTCAAGTAATTTTGTTAAAGGCCTTGAAAGATTTTAGAAAAGTCTTTGATAAATCGTCTATAAAATTCGGCATGCCCTAGGAAACTCTTGATGGTTTTAACGGAGGATGGGGGTGGTAATCGAGAAATAGTGTCTATTTTAGCCCAATCAACCTCCATTCATTCGCTTGAGATTTTATGACCAATTACTATTCCCTCCGTTACCATGAAACGACATTTTCCCAATTAAGGGCAAGGTTAGTTTCCTCACATCGGGATAACATTCGTTCAAGGTTATCGAGGCATTGGTCATATGAATTTCCAAAGATAGAAAAGTCGTCCATGAAGACTTCCATAGTCTTTTCTATCATATCATGGAAGATGGCCACCATGAAACGTTGAAAAGTTGCTAGGGCATTACATAGACCGAAAGGCATGCGTCGATAGGCAAAAGTTCCATAGGGACATGTGAATGTTGTCTTTTCTTGGTGTTCGGTTGCTATCGGTATTTGAAAGTAACCTGAAAAACCATCTAAGAAACAACAAAATTTGTGACCGGATAATCTTTCTAACATTTGATCAATAAATGGTAAAGGAAAATGATCTTTCCTTGTTGCCTCATTTAATCGACGATAATCTATACACACTCTCCATCCAGTGACGGTTCTTGTTGGTATTAATTCATTATTTTCGTTAGTGACCACCGTCATACCTACTTTCTTAGGAACTACTTGTACGGGACTTACCCAAGAGCTATCGGAAATTGGGTAGATAAATCCGGCGTCAAGTAATTTGATGACTTCATTTTTAACCACTTCTTGGACGTTTGGATTTACTCTACATTGTGGTTGTATTACCGATTTATAGTCATCATTCATTAAAATTTTGTGCGTGCACATGGAAGGGCTTATTCCTTTGATATCTACAAGCTTCCAAGCGATCACGTTTTTGTGTTTTTTCAAAAGTGTGATTAATTTTTCTTTTTCTACACTGGTTAATTTGGACGGAATAATTACAGGTAACTTACCATCCTTGTCGAGAAAAGCATATTCCAAAACTTATGGGAGTTCTTTGAGCTCAAGTGGTGGGTCTTTAGGGAACTCCTTATTTGGTTGCTCATTTTGGTCAGGAACCAAAAAGGTTTGTTCAATGGCGACCTCTTCCTCAACAAAGTGGTCGATTTCTTCCGTAACGGGTGGTTCATCTTCATCTTCAATTAGGGGGTCATCATTGCCGATTGGATATTTCATTGAACACTCAAGATCGACACTTCTTTTGAATGCCCCTAATTGAATGGGTAGATTGTTTTGCTTCCGATTTTTCAAAGCTTCGTGGGTTTTCACAAAAGGTCGTCCTAACACTAGTGGCGCGTCATCAAGGATGACGAAGTCGGTTGGGACTACCATTTGATTTGTTCGAACTAACACATCTTCAACTACTCCCATTGATTTTATTGTTTTCTGGTTAGATAGAAAAATGGGCATTTGAAGTGGAGAAAAATCACCAATACTTAATTTTTTGAAAATGTAGTTTGGCATTATATTAACACAAAGATCTTTATCAATTGTAATATTACTAATAAAGGAATTTTGAAAGAAACATGGAACCGGTGTAATGTTAATTTCAAATGGGTCTTCTTTTATTAGCGCAGTTTGATCATTTGTTAACTTAATGCTTACCATTTCGTCAATTTTTGTGTTAGTGTTTAACTCTTTTAAAAACTTAGCATAACTAGGTACCAAACAATGGTATTCGAAAGTAGGTGACAAGCGGTTAATTTCTTGAAAATTAGACTCTTTTTGAACTTTAACGTTATTGGACTCTCCTTTTTTCGTTGTTTAGTTCATGTGTCGGTTTTTCACTTACTTGTTCTTCCATTTTTACCTCTTCAACTATCACTTCTTTAGTACAAATTGCCTCTTCCCTTGCGCGAGATTCCTCTTCCCTTGCACGGGCTTCTTTTATATAGCGCTCGATAGTTTTAAGGTGTTCTATTATATTTTCGGCTACGGGGGAGATAGTTGGTGGTTCGTCAAAGCGATCAGAATAAATATCCCCACTGCTTGAGTTCGGAAGTTCGATCCTTGGTTTCTCATAATACTCATATGAGTTAGATGGTTCACACCATTGTTACTCATTGTAAGTATATGATGGATAAGGGTCGTAACTTGGTTCTTCATAATACTCATATGAGGTGGGTTGTTCACGCCATGGTTCCTCATAGTAAGCATATGAAGGAGAGGACTCATAACTTGGTTCCTCAAAGTATGAGTATGAAGGCTCATACCTTGGTTCATCAAGATATGAGCATGAGGGAGAACGTTCATACCTTGACTCTTCATAGTATGTATATGAAGTGGTTGGCTCGTACTTGGGCTCCTCATAGTATGTGTACGAAGGGGATGGTTCAAAGAGGTCACAATATTGTACCGAATGGGGATTATCACAAATGGTACAATACTCTTCTTCATAATCATCTTCCTCATAGGGGTAGTTGTAACCTCCTGAGTATTGATCCATAAGAATCACTCAGCAGATCACAACAGAGTCTCGGGACCGGAAAACAAAAATAAAAATGGAGACAGAGGCTGAGCACGACCCCGTGTTCAATGAGCATGGCCCCGTGGTCAGATCCTTTATCTGGGTGTTTTAAAAAATGTGACTGGTTTTGTGCAGCACGGGGGCGTGTTCAGTGAGCATGGCCCCATGTTCAGACTCTGTATCTGGGAGTTTTGTAAATTTTTATGCAGCACGGGGGCGTGTTCAGTGAGCACGGCCCCGTGTTCAGACTACTGTAATGAAAAAATTTAAGAAAAATGCAGAAATGTGCGCGCAGTTTTAAAATGGTTTTGAAAAACGATTAGGCCGTTGATTTTAAGCTTTCTTAAAATCCTTGTGTCCCCGGCAACGGCGCCAAAAACTTGGTGTGTGTAAGGTGTAAAATGTTTTATCAATATTTTAAGTCCATTATACACATTAGTCAAGTTTTAAATTTATAAAACACGATATTCTACTAACACTAAACACACACATGGGCAAGTGCACCCATCATGAGCGTAGTATAGCGTTGGTAAGATACCGAGGTCATCCAAGGACATAAGAGCTTTTAGTACCGGTTTATCCTCAACGTCTAATCAAACCAAAGTTTTTGAGAAAAGATTTTAAACATGAAAAATAAAAACTAAAAATGCTGAAATAAAAAAAAAAAACAGATAGACAAGATGAATCACTTGGATCCGACTCGCCTTTAATGTATCCTTTGATGATTTCCGCACTTTTGCACTTTTTAAGAGATTATCTTAGTTATAGTAGTAGGCCCCTTTTTTGAAAAGCCATTCGCACCCTCGCCATCCAATACCAGTGGGTGTTGAAGGAGGTCCTAGTAAGCTTGACCCAGGTCCTTGCAGGATCTATACACTGAACAAGGCAAGAACCTTACTAAACCATTCCCTTAACCCCTGACCAGGTAGCCAACATATCTCTATATAGACCATAGAGATATGAATGGTGTAAATCTTTTACTTTATATAGACTGTAAAGTAATGCCAAGACACCACGGACAAATGATAAAGAAGTTTCACCTTCAACATAAGAAACTAGTTAGTAAAGTCATTAATACAAAACCAAATAAAAAGGGCGAAAAGATTAAAAATAAAAAGTAATACATTAAATGCTTGTCTTCACCAAGTGATGTAAGAGACTTAGCCAAACATGGCCTTTGATTGACAAGAACTCTTACTATCAATCTTGGATCCCGAGACTACTACACACATTCTAAGGTGGATGATAGATGATGGTGGTGGATGTGGGTGTTGTAGTGGTGGTGGTGGAGTGGTGAGAGAGGTGGTTTGCCAAGGGATGCCTTTGAAGTGAGCCAAGCACCCCTATTTATAGCCTGAACAGAAGCCCCACCACGGCCCCGTGTCCGCTGGACACGCCCCTATGGCCATCCCTTTTCTCTTCCTTCATTAATTGCATTTGTCAGCATTGGGCTCCACACGTTCCGTGTTCGCTAGGCACGGCCCCGTGTGCAGAAGCGTATCTGTACTATAAAGATTTGCAAGATTCTGCAAATCTTAGCGTTGACCATGCCCCGTGCTGAAAAAGGGTTAGTTTTATGCCTCATTTGATGTAATTTATATGTTGCATTTTACACACATCAGTTCCTATAGTGTTTTTGCGCTTACCAAAAGAAATTGCATGCATTTTGTAATAAACACATAAATAATGTAACGAACTTTGTATTGATTGGATGGGGCGCAGAGGCCGTGAGTTACAAAGTTGATTTAGGATAAATAGGGAGACTTAATTTACTGCGCGTGCAAATAGTCCTGGACCATAAGTTGGTAAGTTGTAGAACTTAGCCAAATATGAAGGAAAGCTATTGCATGCGCGTCGATCTGACTTGGGCTTATTTTTGTTTAACTTTTTTGTTGCTCGACCCTTCGTCCCCGCGCGTAATCTGCTTGATGTCCTTGCGCACGTTTTGAACCAGATGGGTATGTTCCCCACTCTTCAGTGCTTTCTCTATTTCCGTGCGGAGACTGATGCAGTTATTTGTGGTGTGGCCATTGTCTTTATGGTACTCGCAGTAAAGTTCTGGGTCTTGCCCTCTTTTGTTTTTCATCGGCGGGGGTGTTTTGAATTGGTAGTCTTCAGTACTAAGCACCTCCGCCGGTGTCTTGGTAAGAGGAGTCCTCTGCCTTTCGCGGTTCTCTTATTTAGCCTCCTTTTGTGCTGCTAGCTTGTTAATTGTTGGGTGGGCGTCATCGGATGAGTATGCGCCTGAGGCTGAGTCCTTCCAGCTTTTCTTGAATTTTCTACCACTGTTCCCACTCATGTCCTGCAGACGGTTCTATGGTAGTGGTGGCCTGTTGGAGCTTAGATTACGCTCTGTTTGAGCATAGACTTTAGCAGCAGCCATCAATTTTTCCCGACTTTTTGGCAGGCCTTCAGTTCCTGACAAGACTTTTATCATATCATAACACCTTACCGCGTATTTGAATTGCGTGCGGATTAAGTACTCGTGTACATCACCGATTTCCAACACTTCTTTGTTGTACCTTGTTATGAAATCTTCCAAGGTTTCATTGTCTCTTCTCAAGATGTTCATTACATCTGCCGAGTCTCTAACGGATCTGCACTGTTGACTGAAATGGACTTGAAACTTCTCCCTCAAATCTACCCAGGATGTCAACTTACCCACTGGTAAGTTGTCAAACCACAATCATGTTGCGCTTGTCAAAGTTTGGACAAATAAATGGCACCACATGGGTAGTGTCCATCCTCCGACTAATCCTGCACTGGTGAACACGCGTAGATGGTCGTCTGGATCTGACAGTCCATTGAACTTCCCAACATTTGACGGTAATTTCGCCCTCTCAAGGGGAGCTAGAGCAATCTCACTAACAAACTTTGAGTTTTCCGCGGCTTCGGCTGGTCGGTAAATCAGATTGTAATCATACCCCGCGTCTGGGTTGTAAACCGCACGGGTTTTTGGTTTGTAGTTTGCATGATCTCGCTACAATCGACTGAAAACGCTTGTGTTGTCACCTTCCTGATACGTCCTGTCATATTTATCGGTTTGGGTGTCCCGCTTCTGGTAAGAACGCGGGCCCAGCCGAGAATGGACTGACTGACGTCTGTGGGAATACTGTTCATCACGGTGATCTCTTTGCCTAGATTCAGAGTGAGTAGATTTGTACATAGTGGGAGATCTAGAGTAGACTTACTTATCGTTCACGGACATTCGTGATGGTGCATCGTAGTGCGATGTTCGTGGTGCAGACGGGGCTCGCACCCGAGGTGCAGATCTTCGTGACTGAGTTGCAGGTTGAGCAGCCTATGCACAGAGCTGTGCATAGACTGCGTTTAATGCACATTGAGATCTTACGTACCATGAAATCGGAGTTTCACCAGGAGGTAAAATCGAACTTATCGGGAATTCAGGTTGTGCTCCCGGTGTAACAGGATCATTCGGATGATTAACGTTGTGCTGGACATCGTTATCATCAGATGCTTCTTCCACAATCCCTTCGACACGAAGATCATGTGCAAAATTCGCCGGTCTAGGGCCTGATGGACGATTCGACAGAGTTTTTGCCATAGAAGACAAAAAATGAAAAGAAATGAATCAAACGAGAAGATGAGAATGAAAACTGAAAAATCGGTGGGCGCCAATGAAGAAACAGTGGTTCGAATGACCGGAGTCAATCGGACCAGGGGTTTTGTTCTACATAAAAAGGGTTAGTCCTCTCGTTGATTCGGGGGTTTGACTGAGCTTCTTCTCAGGTGAACTCTGCAAAACAGAAAGCCGTTAGACTCCCCACAGGGAGAATCGGGGTTCTCTCCGTGACCACCCTCCGGCGTGAGAAAAAGTACAGATCTCGATGGAGAAGAAGAAGTAGTAAAAATGAAGTGAATGTAACTTGTGAGATCATACCTGGCCTAACTAATTTATAGCTGGATTTGGGCGGGAAAATCTGTTGACGGAGATAGTAACGGAAAGCACTTTTCGTAAGCGGTTATTTTCTTTTACGTCGATCATAAACGTCAACTTTAATCACACGGATCATGAGTGTGATCAACGATTGGGGAGATGCCACGTGGAAAGTGGATTTGGGTAGATCCTTCTCCAAGTTGATGCCATCGTCGTGACTTAGATGAGTGTTCAGGATCAAGCCCTGAATGACTGCACGATGAGCATTGACAACCTTCTAGAAGGTCTGCAGTTGTAATCCTTTATACCCTTGCCACGGGTCTATTTCGTTGTAACAGAAAAGACACTTTTGTTTAGGTCTTGATTCCCGGTGCGCGGAGATGTTTAGGATCTTGTCTCCAGGTCTAACTTTTCCCTTGTGCGAGTCCGCGCAGGGGTGTTAGTTGAACATTAGTTCCGCCTTTTCTCCGACGCACACTCATCGAAGACTATTTTCTTCTATCTCTCTGTTTAGAACCTCCACGCAGCCACACAGGGTCTTTGTCAACGAGGTTTTGAGATAAGATTGTGACATGGTCATATGCGCCTACGCAAGGTTTCTTGGACCATACCCCTTCAGTTACCTAAATAGTGGGATTAACATTTACTAAAAAGCGCTTTAAAAAAAATAATAAAGTATTCTCATTGGAAACCTAAAACATCTGAAACACCATAATTAAAAACCTTTTACATCACTTTTTCCTTCCATCCAATTTTCTAAAATAAGATAATAGATATACGATAAGATAATATATATACGAATTGAATGGTGATTCCTTATATATCTAATCTAAATTAATTTCTATAAAAGTATTATAATATTTTTTAAATAAAGATAACCTCAATTTAACCGATAATGGTAGTTTTCCTACTTATTTATTTATTATCATCCGTTGTGCTATTTTTTTGAACGGTGAGAATATTTAACAGTTGAGAAAAGAGAGAGATTTCATATCCTCTCAAACAGAGAGTCCTAACCCTACTCTAGCCAGACTATGTTGTCTTTACCGGGCTCACGCTGGCATTAAAGTTTGGCTAACAGTGTTCCTCGGGATACCATAGCACCCGCTGCCAGTGAAAGGGGCTTGCGCCGCCACAAGAGAGAATCTCTCTGGCGTAACGCACGGTGGACTAAAACTCTGATTTATTACCGCGAGTAAAGCCATCATAATCACTTGTGCATGTTTAATTAATCTGATTAGGATTTATATATATTTCTTATTTAAAACTAATCAGACATTAAATACTAATAAAGGAAGTGTGGAGTGGCTTGATAATGTACAAAACTAAAATCACGTACAAAGTATACGCGTGAGGGGGAATAGAACATGTGTCATTGGCTTGAAGGGTAATTTAGTTCTTTCTCACCTAACAATTTTCTTCATTTGATTTTCAAACGACTATAACTTTTCATACGTTAATATTTAAAAAAAATTACATCGTATTAACGAGTATTTCATTCTCTTTAATTCGATAACACTATTGCAATAGTTTTTAGAAAAATTACGGGATTTTGTATACCCATTAGTCTATTATGTGATTTTGAATATCCATTACGTGATTGCACATTCAACATAAACTATTACGTGATTACACATTCAATATAAATTTATTACTTGATACACATTCATTATGATTTTTAATAACTGATGTAATTACAATTATGTTTATTACATGATTAAATCTCTAATATACGGCATTATATGGTTATTATAAGTTGATTTGACTAATGTTTTGTATATAATTTATCCTTAATACGTGATTAGACCTGAAATATTAGGTATTCCGTATAAAATATTATGTATTACATGTTTTTGTTTTTACGTAATAACGTAATCACTTAGTGTGGTACCATATAAAATACTATAATGAAATCACGTAATCACGAAATAGGTATTTAAAATCACGTAATAATGCATAGTCAACTATTGTTACGTAATTACGTAATCACTTAGTGTGGTTTCACATACTATAATAAAATCACGTAATAGGTATTCAAAATCACGTACTATTTGTTGGGTATTCAAAATCACGTAATTATGTAATAGGTATTCAAAATCCCTTAATTTTGGTAAGAAAGTATAGCAATATGCTGCTCGAATTAAAGAGAATGAAATACTTATTAATACGGTTAAATAAAAAAAAATATTAACGTAGGAAAAGGTTATAGCCATTTGAAAATCCAGAGAAAGTAGTTCACTTGAAAAAAGAGTATAATACCATTTTGCTATTATTTTTCCTCAATTGTTTGATTATTAAATTCACGTATTTGACACATTTTTCTAGTCCGTAGTTATTCCAAATGGATGGCTGATATGATCGTGTATTCTTCGTACAAATAAAGCGTATTGTACGGTATCTAGACTCATTATATATATACTTAGCTTAAGATAATATCAAGACATCCCCTTCAATAATTGATTTGGTTTCTAATGGCTAGTTCCACGCTATGAATAAAAAAAGCTGTTCTACAATTTTGTTTGTGGAAAGGAACAACGTCAACGTCTCGTCTTCGTCTTCGTCCCGTCTTCGTCTTCGTCCATATACGAAATTTCCGTTTGGAGACACCCTTTTCAGAATTCAAAATTCTATAATAAATACAACTATATTTGGTTTTTAATGGCAAGTGGAGCTATTTCCACACCATGAATAATAAAAGCTATCCTACAATTTTGTCTATGGAAGGTAGTGATGTACAAGAGTCAGGTAGTGATGTACAAGAGTCAGTTTGGTTGATTTTTATCATTAATCATAACCAAATTTTGGTTACGGTTAATCGGTTACGGTTCGGGTTTCTGTTATTTTCAATTAATTAACTAAGAAAGGTTTAAAATAAGCAAGAGTGTTATTAGGGGCATGCGATGTATGATTCCTTTTAATAAGTTGAATTCTTAAAAAAATTATGATCATAACACCTCTGTTCTTCATTAAAATAAAGGACATCTATATCAAAATTATTTTGTTACTTACAAAATTTTATTTTAGTAAAAATCTTTACATGGTGAATGTAAAATACAAATCCATTATATAGATGTATAATTACATGTCCGATTCGGTTTCAATATATCGGTTAACAACAGCTTCGTAACCATAACCATTACCGATTAATCGGTTATGCAAAGTTTCAAAACCACAACCGTCGATTATATCGGTTACCGGTTAATAGTGGTTCGATTATGGTGGTTGTGATTCAGTTATGGAGGTTATTTAGTCCACCCTTAATGGAAAGGAACAATGCAGTGGTGTGGTGCAAAAAAGAGAGGAGGGGGACGCAGCGTGAAAGGGTGGCGTCATTCAACATGTGCCACACTCTTTATTATTGTTTTATATTTAAAAATTTATTAAATGTAAATAAACATTACTACTAATTAAAGAAATAAAATTAATAAAAAAACATTATATAATTTAAAAATAAAATCATTACACAAGTAAAAAAAGAAACAAAAAAACACACGAAAAAAACTAACAAACACATTACATAATTAAAATTAATCGTTAAACCTAAACAAAATTAAAAAACAAATCTAATTATCTGTCACGCCTAAACGTGTTTAAAGTCATGGTTGTACTGGTGCCTGTAGGGGTGAGCAGAAAACCGAAATAATAAACCGACGGTTTGGTTTTCAGATTTTTAATTACCATTACAAGAAAATGATGCTAATGCAACCCTAAGAAAGTGTTGCATTAGGCCTTAAAAAGGTTGACTCAAGCCTAATGCAACTTTTTATCAATTGCTGGATTAGGTGAAGTTGCATTAGATCTAATGCAACTTTTTTATTAGATAATGTAACTTTTTTTAAGAGTTGCATTTACTATTCAAATGCAACCTTTTTACATGCTAATGCAACTTTTTTTTTTAATTTTAAATTTAACTTTTCTAAAACTCAAGTGCAACCTTTATTACCTCATATGCAACCTTTGCTACACTAAAATGCAACCTTTGTTAAACTCAAATGCAACCTTTTTAAAGTCAAATGCAACTCTATAGCATTATTATTTGAAATACTAAAATTTCTATTAGTATGCACTAGTATTTTAAAAACACCAATATAATAATAACATAATTTTATAAGATAATCTTATATCGTAATATAACATGTGTCCAAAATCAAAAGAACAGTGCAATCATAATAAAGCTGTGAAGTACAATGATAAAAAGTAACGGAAAGCTCCAAATCATCTCTAAGATCCTATAATACTCCATTAGGTAGCTTTTCCATAATACTTCGCATCATAACTTCAAAGTTTGCATGTTGGTTGTCATATTCTTTCTACATAGCTTCTAGCTTAGGTTTTTTTTTTCATGTGACGTCCCTTTCAATTTCTTTTCGCATTGTTGTGTTCTTTCAACTTCAAGACTCGCGTTGAATGATTCCATAAACCCACCCGAAATTATGTATGATTCCACACCACCATCCATTTTTTCATCATTATTTTAGGAATACATCCGCCATAAAGTCAAATGTAGCCGTCTGTAAAATGATGAACCAAAGCACTTCCATCTCTCCTGGAGGTTTGAAGTTCTTCAATTGTTCCTATAAAAGAAAATAAGAAAAGAATTTATAAAAACATGATCAAATAAACCATCAATACAAGTTTCTTGTTGAAACAACGTAAAACAATAACAAGCAACTGACTTTTAAAAGTCAACCCATACAAGATACTTCATACAAAATTCTCAAAACGAAAAACTAAAAAGAACTTAAAATTTTCATCGCAGTGTCATCGTATGCCCACCCCTTGGTCATTTTAGGTGCACCTTCAAAAATTTTGGTTTAACTAGGTAATTCCTTGTTTGAGTCATCATTTCTCTGCATTAACGGTAACATATACGAATAAAAGTGTAGGTCCCTAGAGGAGGATCTAGAACAACCTATCCTTGTTGTTTAACACAATAATCAAGTGCGGAATCCCTGATTATGTGTAAATCAAGCCCAAGAACACACACAAACACAAGAATATCACTTTAAAGCTCAGTATTTGATTTCAGCAGAGTATGAATACAAAAGGTTTTGCACAAAATGCACTCTAACTGAAAATGGTGTTCTCCCTCTTTGAAATAGGGTGTGTGTGATGCTATTTATACTACCAAAGCATCACACTTACAACGAAACATAACATAGTGAACGAAATACATCGAAACATAGGAACTTTCTATCGAAATACATTTAAGTTCACATTATCGAAACAGCTTGGGATATCTCCACATCGAAATAGCCTATTTCGATGTCCATTAATACTTCTATCTCGATTCCCTTTGCTTTCTATGTTTTGATGTTCTCCAAACAAACAAGATTAACTCCTGTTTCGATGTAAGTTGTCTTCATACACTAAACAGATTAACACAGTTGACAGGAGGATGTCAACTAAGGCCATTGAATCGCGATGAACCGAGCCGAGCCACATCCACACGAAGGTGAATCAACAAACTCCCCCTTGGATGTTGCTGGTGATTGTTCATTCTTCATACTGCAGGATCTTGAATGTCTTCACGTGTCACAAACAGGGAGCGTATTAACGAACTCCCCCTTGAGTGCTGCTTGTGAATCTTTGATCTTCAAAGCTTCAGATCTTCTTCTGGCGTTGATGAGTGGTCAGCTACAACTCGGTCATCTTGATCCTCTTATTATATCAATGTCGTGTCTTCACTTTACAGCTTGTCATTTGACACGTTCTCTTTGCCTTTAGCTGGTTCGAATGCCACATCTGCACACACAACAGAGTTAAACGCGTAATGAGAACAACCGCTAATGATATAATCAACCATAGAAAATTTTCAAATGAAAACCTCGCTAAGAGTTGATTACAATATAAACAAACGACACACATGTGACCAACTCTCAATCAACTACCAACTGACAACATTTTGAAAGATTTAAAATTTGATTAATTTTTAGATTTTTAACTTTCAAAACTTGTTAACTTTGACCGTTTATGAAGATAAATTTTTTTGGTTTCGATCAGGTTTCAGGTGAAAAGAGACTCGAGTTCCAACATCGGACAATCAAAAATAAAATAGAAATAAAATCTTTTTGGCTTTTATAAAGTTTATACTAAAACACACCTAAAATCTTTTTGGTATTTTTGAATATATCAAATGTAAAGACAGAAAGCAGAAAATAAATATTTACAGACATTTTTTTTGCGAGTTTCGTGGGTAAGAGAATTATATCAGTGTACGGTCATGCTAAAATGCTCTTGTTGTTCAATTAGTTAAAATTTAGATAACCATCCTATAACGATTATCGGTATTGTTGTCCACTTAAACTCAACAATCAGATGTACTCGCGGTTAGAGGATATGTTAAGGTATGATTTATACTTACCAACCGGTGTTCATCCACTCACGACACATTCCCGTATCAAGGTATGCACGAGAGTTCATCTTACTGGTGAGTATACCATTTATCATCTGTTTTCAACATATATGATGTGAGATACTCACTTATTCGAGGATGAATACAAGCCCTATGTGATTAAATCACTTATTAATGAGGAACTTGATATTCGATGCATGCAGGGCACGAGAGCAAGTCAGTGAACAGGTTAGTACCATCGTACCGACAAAGAGACAAACTTGACTCTCGGATGATAAATGTGATTTAAAATCACTTATTCAGGGGTGAATGTGATATTTTATCAATTATTGATGGTCGTTTGCATTATGTATTA
Source organism: Helianthus annuus (assembly GCF_002127325.2). NCBI lineage: Eukaryota > Viridiplantae > Streptophyta > Magnoliopsida > Asterales > Asteraceae > Helianthus > Helianthus annuus. Next base: position 150,035,517 of record NC_035443.2, read on the forward strand.
TATATATGTACATGTATGTATGGTATCATCGAAGATCTAAACTTGCGTCCCCGTTGTTTTCGGTAAAAGAATCAACCATGATACCCAGATGATAAACAACATAAAGACCATGTATCTCAGAACTTTGGCAATCTATCAAACGAAATTTCGGTACAAAAACCATATGCCAATGAGCGGTTCCCACACGGTCTTCAGATGATTTAGTGTATATCACCCTACACACTTTAAAATGATTATGAGCCTACCGATACATCTTACGTAGGGCTGCTTATCATTTTTCATTTTAAGTTCAAAGTGGTTTCGACAGATCACTGATGTACTATCATTTTCTCTTTTGCTCACCATGAAACACATTTTTGTTTTTCTATTGTTTTTGCTTTTTTGAAATTTTTCGATGTTTTTGTATTATTGAAATTTTCAATGTTTTTGTATTTTTCTTTTGAAATTACTCCCCCTAAAATGCAAAAAGTACGATAAATTAAAAACACAAATAGATATTTACAAAAACGATTTTCTGATGTCGATTTTACTCTTGCTTGACCTTAATGCCGTTTACCATAAGTAAAAAGTCAAATTGTGATTTGTCAAAAGCTTTGGTAAAAAGGTCGGCACGTTGGTCATCGGTTTGGAGATTAACAACATCGATAAGTCTTTTATTTAAACAATCACGTATTAAGTGATATTTGATGTCGATGTGTTTGGTCTTTGAATGCTGAACAGGATTTCTAGTGATCTGTAAGGCAGCAGAATTATCAACGAAAATAGGAGTAGATAGGAATTCAAAACCGTAGTCGCAAATTTGTTGTTGGATCCACAAGACTTGGGAGCAACAACTTGAGGCAGCAATGTACTCAGCTTCATAAGTTGATGTAGCGACACAAGTCTGTTTCTTGCACTGCCATGTGACTAGGCGATTTCCTAAAAACTGACATTCAGCTGTTATGGATTTGCCGTCGATTTTGCAGCCACCAAAATCAGAATAACTAAACGCCATCAAGTCAAAGCTATTATCCCTAGTGTACCAGAGATCGGTGTCCGGGAAACCCTTTAAATAGCAGAAAATCCTTTTTACAGCCGCCAGATGTAAGGCCTCGGGTTGGCTTGATATCGGGAGAGCAAGCATGTAGGATACATTATGTCAGGCCTCGAGGCTGTGAGATACATAAGAGATCCGATCATTGGGCGGTAAAGTGAAGAGTTAACACTTTCACCCTTCAAGTCCGGAGTAATCCCGTGATTCTGCGAAAGTGGGGTACTAATGGGTGTCGCGTCGGACATCTGGAACCGGCTCAAGATGTCACCAACATATTTAGTCTGATGGATGAATATCCCAGACTCTGTTTGTTGAACTTGTAGGCCTAAAAAGAAGTTCATTTCCCCCATGGCGCTCAACTCGAATTTCTCCTGCATAACACGCTCGAAGTCCCTACATATCGTTAGTAGAACCAAAAGTAATATCCTCTACGTATACCTGAACCAACAGAAGATCTCCATCCTTTTCTTTGATGAAAAGAGTGCAATCGATAAGACCCCGGTGAAAACCATTCTCTAGTAGATAGTTAGATAAGGTTGCATACCAAGCTCTCGGTGTTTGATGTAATCCGTAGAGAGCTTTGTTGAGCAACCAAACCCGATCTGGATGAATAGGATCTTCAAAACCCAGCGGTTGTTCGACATACACCTCTTCTTCAACCACACCATGTAGGAATGCACTTTTCATGTCCATTTGGTAAACCTTGAATCCTTTGAAGGAAGCATAGGCAAGAAAAATCCGAATGGCTTCAAGACGTGCAACTGGTGCATAAACTTCGTTGTAATCTATCCCTTCTACCTGACGAAACCCTTGAACAACTAATCACGCCTTGTTTCGGACAACTACTCCACGGTCATCCTTTTGCACTTGAATACCCAACGGGTGCCAATCTTCTTGTAATTCTCAGGTTTTTCAACTAGTTTCCAGACACCGAGCTTCTGGAATTAATGCAGTTCCTCCTGTATAGCTTCCACCCAATAATTATCCTTTATCGCTTCTTTCCAAGACCTAGGTTCTTCTTGTGATACATAACACGCGAAGGACCAATCATTCTGCAAACCCGATTCTCTAATCGCTGCGTACAAGCCAGCATTGTTGTTGTTTTTCAACTGATTTCTCGTCTGCACGCCACTTTGAACATTACCAATGATGTTTTGTTGAGGATGGGTATTATGGATTCTCATTTTTGGATTATCCGGAACTGGAATATTTATACCCAGATTGTTGAAGTTGAGATCAACAACCAAATCAATACCCTAAACTGGCGAAGAGGATGATGCAATGGCTTCAGCTGTTTTGGGGCAGTCCACTGGGGGGTGTAGCCTCAGAAGTACCATGCACAACTGTTGTAGGAACTTCTTGGTCTACATCAAAACATTCATCATCCTCTGAAGATTCATTAAGTTTAGCAGCATTGTGAAAATCCTCATTATCGAGAGCATTATTGTTAACTGAAGATGATTCTTGATTGTTGACAATAATTGGACGAACCAATGGTGACTCTGTTGCGTTGTCACTCTCGAATAACATCTGTGCCGCAGCATCCACTACATCTTCTTCAATATTGATCGAATTGAAAAAGTCATCGTATTGAAACATCCACGGCTAACCCGGACATCTGACTAGTAACGTATGTCTCTGTACTCTGACTTCAGACCATTCCTTGATCCTTTTTGTATCGAGATTCCAAACTCTTAAATTTGGGGTGGCAAACCCAAGAAAGTATCCCTCAATTGCTTTTGCCCCAAACTTTCCATCAAGATCGTTCATATTGCAAGGAGCTCCAAACGTTCAAGAAATTGTAAGTCTGGTTTCCGTTTGTGTAGTAGCTCAAAGCAGGTCTTGTTGTTTCTTTTTACTGTAAGGATTAGGTTCATCGTGTAGCAAGCAGAGGCCGCAGCTTCACTCCTGAAAGGAATGGGCATCTATGACTCTACCAACAGCCAAACTCGAAACTTGGTTCAAGTCACCAATTTAAACAATTGCTTGTCATCATCCTAATGACCTGACATAGATTAGCCATGGCATCCATAAACCGTATAGGCTATTATGTTCCGAACATTCCTAATAAATGTTATTTGAATGTATATCCATTAAATTTAGCCTAGGTCTTAAAAGGATCATCAATGTCAATTAAGGTTTGGAATGAGTCCAAAACCTGCTTGACAGGAGATCATAATGTCACAACTGTCTTTGTCACAAGGACGATTATAAATAGCTCGAAGGCTAGCCTTTCATGACTTTTATTATATATATAAATATATATGGCATAAAAGCCTGTCACGAAGGGCGTAAAAAATATATATGGCATAAAGCCTAGTCATGAAGGACATAAATGATTATACGGCACGAAGGCTTCATCGCAAAGGACATTTATTCGGATGAGGTAGACAATAGTCGCGATACTATTATTGCGACAAAAGCTAATAATGCTACAAACATAAACCTCAATATTAATGGAGTTAATCTCCAAGATGTGGCTGACGCAGCAGTTGGAAGGGCCATGGAAAGGTCATGAAACAGATCAAAAAGCTGAGTACTTCTCTCTCTAAATTTCATTCAAAATCACATTCAATTGCTCATGAAAAGAGCTTTGTTCACCGAATGTGGAGGATGAACTAAACGAGGAGGATAACTCCCAGGAATCTAAGAAAAAGAGCAAATACGGGCTTAAAAAGAACCAACATAAGTTCAGTAAGAAGCCTGTATGAAAGACCTGCTATAAAAGACACTGGGGACAGTGTCGAATAGAACAAAGACCAAAGTAGTGCGGTATCTGCAAAGGAACTGGTCATAAGTCCCATGAATGTAGGGACATAAAGAATGCAGTCTGTTACGGCTGTGGTGAGAAGAGCCACATCAGAACCAGATACCATAAGGCTGCCAAAGAAGGTGCAGCTAAGCCTGGAAAGGCTAAGAAAGGAAATACCTGAACTCACCTGATGAATGCCAAGAGGCAAAACATGATGTCATCAAATGCATTCCTTATCATCCACCAATGATAATTTCTGCTAAGTGTCCTGTTTTTAATACAGGCAATAATAAGTCTTCATAGACTGTAAGCTTAGCAAACTTTTATATTATCCACAAGATAGGATCTACCAGTGAAACCTCAGAGGCTGTTTCTTCTCTTTTTCGACGATGAATCCTTCTGTATAATCTAAGAGTACTCTTTCTTTGAATAGAGTACGAAATATATGTCATTTTAATTATTTTCTTCATTGATTTTATCAACTGTGAGTGCCAACTATGTTTGATAAAAGCGTCATATGAGGATTGGCGTAACCTAGTGTGTCCCATAGATTGCTTCCATGCCTGATCAGTATGGAGGTTTAATACATGGAACCACTAAGATATACCAATGATCATATTGTACTAAATTCAGCTAGTGGTATTCAAAGAAGATATTCATAATAAAAGTGCCTAAGTAGGCGTCTCTACTTAAGGCATCCGTGCACTCGTAAAGCAGATGTGTCATTTGCATGGCACAAGCAATGTTAAGTGGACCAAGGTTGAAGATTGAAGCTACCTCTATCATATTTGGATAACTTGATTCCTTCTCAATATAATTACCCTGTTTTACCTCCTGAGAGGCAAGGTGGAATTAGGATTGACATCCTATTAGGAGCTGTATCTGTTACAGAAGCTCTATATCGGTCAACATCAACGGAAATGGAAGAGCTGAGAGCTAACCAGATGAGTTTTTGGAGAAAGGCTTGTGCAGCCTAGCTTATCGTCTTATGAACTCCGAATATTGTTGATAAAAGAAAGCACGATGCAATATGCTTATGAATTGATTATCGCAACCCTAAGTAGGAAACGATTGAGAATCGTTATTAGCTGCCCAGGATCGTCGATTTGTTCGACTAACCATGATGATAGTCAATTCCTTAAAGTTGATTCAGGTAGTAGTTGGAATGACTAACTCACCCTAATTAAGTTCTCCTATAACCAATAACATTATATAAGCGTCAAGGCTGCTCTCTTAGAGACCTTGTATGGGAGAAAGTATCAGCGCCCGTTTGTTGGGCAGGAGTTGGGAAAACCCAATTATCAGAATCTGAAATTTTAAGGATGACGGATAAGATAATACAAATTCGTAATCATCTGAAAACTGCCAGTAATCGGCATATGAGCAATGCAAACAAGAGGCACAAATCTCTTAAAGTTCCAAGTAGGGAACAAGACACTATTGAAATTACCAACATGGGAAGGTGTGATACGTTTCAGTATATTGGGCAAGTCGAGCCCTGGATATATAAGATTATTCGAAAGAATCGAATACGTTGGGTTAGCACCCTGTAAGAGGAGCTTAGTAGAATTAGCGATGAATTCCACATTGAGAATTAAGGAATATCTAGCCAATGTGTTGCTAGCATTGTCACATGAAAATGTGCAGATGATAAAATTTTCGGATAATTAAGAAGCCGGTATCGATTGAGGATCGACATGTTAAGAAGCTCTGAATGGAAGCATGTACCTATTGTATAGGTCAATTGGGATGCCCGTAAAGGCCCCTAAAATACTGTGGAGGTTAAGTCTATTATACGACAGAAAGCACTTCCATCTTTTTGAGCAAATCTCAGGGTCGAGATTTCTTTTAAGGGGGTGAGGATGTAGCACCTCGTAAAATCGTGTCCAATGATGTGTTGACACGTGTAACGAACCCTAATAAAGTCAAACGTTGACTAAGAGGGACTAATTTCGTCAAAAATCGAAAACCTCGATTATAGAAGGACTGAAAGTGTCAACATGCCTAAACTAGGCCTCTGAGTGACCTTATACGGTGTTCGTATTCTCAGATGAGCCACTTGTTGGACGAGAGGAGCCGTTTGTGTAATTATTCGAAAGTTTGCGCAACGAAGGGTTAAAAGTGTCAACATGTTAATTCTTACCTTTGAGTGACCTTTTAACAAACCGAGAGCTTCATTATGTTTCATCATATTCTCGGGAATGCCTAATATTGGCTATTAAAGGCTTGTATGCCAATAAGTGAAGTCACGCGCAAGTTTGTGAGTTAGAGGGGTTAAAAACGTCAACATGTTTAATTATACCTCTGAATGATCTTTTAACGAACCTGAAGCATTTTAATGTGCCATCATACTTTTGAGAATCCTTAATATGGGCTACATAGGGCTTTGATGCCATTAAAAGATGATACGCGCAAGTTCGCGCATTAAAGGGACCAAAAGCGTCAACAAGCGAAACTACGCTTTCGAGTGACCTTTAAGAGAACCAGAGACTCCGTAATGCTCGGTCACGTTCTCGGGAATCCCTATATGGGCTATGCAAGACTTTATCAATAAATGACACTACGCACAACTTTATGCGTTCAAGGGACTAAAAGCGTCAAAACTGTGAAAGTATGCATATTCGCGCATATTCTACATTCTGGCCATACCCGTACATCCATAAATTTTTGTAATCATTAAAATATTATATTTTAATGATGGGAATGCAAAAAATACCATCCTCGCGAATCTGGATTGTTTTCGCGTCCGTTCGAATGTTCGTCGTAATTAAACGATCTTAAAACATTCTTAGGCTTTCTTAGTTTTTGAGATGTATTCTTATTAAGTTATTGTTGCTTCCATAGGATGATACTACATTTGAAAAGCAGATTTCGTTTTGCTCTTGTTGTCTCAGATATGGTGCTCATAGACATATATGCTTTCTGTTGCCTGATATAAGCCTACAAATATGAGGTTTTTTTTTAATTTTAATTGCTTTACTCAGGGTACCATGATATTGCCAATAACTCATTCAGGCACAACAGAATTGCAGTTTGAATCGGAAGATATGATAGATAATTTTGCTAGAAAACAGTTGCTTTAGTTACTGGCATGGTTATGACGTTATGCCCCTAACTTTGCTATTTTTCCTATCTTGATTTTTAAAGTATGCCGCTGACTTTTTTCTTTCTTAATTTCAAATAGCCATTTTATACAAACTTTTATTTTTGTTTCTTTCATTAAAATATCACATGGAGGCTTGATAATTACTAATTCTTTGAGTAACAACTCCATTGTCAGTGGTGCTTGCAGTTCTAGTGCTACCATTATGTCAGTTTGTAACTTAATTTTAAGAGAGCATCTTTGCTACGCTTGATTTATAATTTAAATAAAAGATACTTATATCATTATGACGTTGAATGACCCCTGATTCATCTATTTAGTGTGCGAAGTCGGATCGGGGTCAGAGATGAAAATTATTTTGAGGGTCGTAACGGATCGCCACTGGTTATATAACGGTCTTTTATGAGATTAAAAGTGGTTGCGTACCATGCGGAAAAGGCTTGGTAACGGACCATTACCGAAGTCGTAATGATCCGTTATGTAGTGGCTAAGGGTGTGGCCAAAAGGTGACAATTGTAGGAACCGTTCGCGTAATAATAAATAAAATAAACAAATTTTATTAAATTTATTACACTAAAGAAAGCTGGAAAATCAAAATACTATTACAATTGAAATAAACAAATACAAGAAAGGAGAAGAAGCAGAAAATTTAGTGACTGGGGCACGTGTTCAACACATTTCCCTTAAAACAAATTCCGAGTCTCCCAATAGTACTCCTTTTGTTTCCCAGGGTACAACAGCCGGAGTACTGCCGGAGTTCGCCTACAACCCGAAGGTTACCTTGAAACTTTGTAGGAAGAAGATGAAAAAGTTGTAGAGAGAATGTCGAGTATGTTGTTGTGTGATGGGGGGGGGGGTGAAACCCGAGCTTTAGAGTGTCTAAATATGATGTTTTATGTATATTTGATGTGTTTATTGCTTAGAATGAAGTTACTATGAGAATTTGTTGATTTTCAGGTTAAACACGTAATTCGATGCATTTATGATGGTTAAAGATGAAGTTAGTGAGCGCAGTGATGAAACGGAACAAGCATGAATGATTATTAAAGAGATATCATATCATTCGGGATTGGTTCGCGACCGAAATATAGCTTGAACATGCAGGAAACATGAAACATTGAAGTCTAGGGGCTAATTGGTCATTATGTGAAAGTTATAAAGTGGTTTTAGGTGAGTTTGAAAGAATGGACGTAGGCTACGGAAGTTTAAATGTGGCCTACGGTGGTAAAAAGTCAGCAATCATCAAAAGAAATAGAAGCTACGAGTCGTAGCTTACGTTTCACTTTCGTAGATTACGGTTGCTAAGAAAAAGGAATTGCACTAAAAAGTCAAGGGGCGGCTATAAGTTGAAAATAGAGTGGACTTGTTGGATTTTTAGTGGGCCGTATATGTGTGAAGAAGGGATTGGATTGGACGGCAGCGATATATGGTGACAACATCAATAATCATCATCATCATCGTCCAACATTAATTTTGGAGGGATCTTTGGCAGCCGCCACTTGGAGAGAAATTAAAATCATCATCTTTCACGCAGACAAGGGAGAGGAGTGAAACATCATCATCATTCTCAATTGAAGATAAAAAGTCAACATCACATCCTCATCATCACATCGAGCAGCCAATATTGGGGGGAAAAGAATTCTTGTCAAGTTGTTATTATTATTATCTTTATTATATTATAATAAGGATGATGATTTTAATTATTATTCAAACCCTTGAAGATTATTCAATCACGATGAGCGGCTAGTTCTTTTAGTGGTTTCCTCCGGATGGAGGGTTTTTGTAAGTTAACAGATTTTATTTGTTTAGTGACAATCGTTTGACTCAGTGATCTAAGCATTCGATGCTTTTCACTTATGATTTAGTTAATTAATTGTAATCGATTGCATTTGCTTAACCTTATTCTTTGATCATTCAGTTCCCGAGAGTTCTAGTAATTGGGATATATTTGCTATGGGATTAGGGTTGGTAATTGTGATTGGTAACCACTAGATAACCTCCCGTTATGTATTGATCGGAGTACTTAGTCTTTGGTTATCACAATTAGTTGATTAGGTTAGTCCACTTAATTCTATGTAAGTGTTCGATTAAACACATAATTGAAGTTAACTGCAAAACCTGAATTCTGGAGGAACCATTGTTCTCTCTATTGATTTAAACCTCACTCTTAGTTCGTAATTTTTAGATAATTAATCAAATCCAACAACTGAGTTTTACTTTTTCAATAGTAGTTAATCAAAACTGAGCATTACACACTTTCCACAATCCTCCTCTGGTTCGATATCCGACTTATCCTATCTACATAGTTTAGTTGGTTTTTGCATGTCCATAACGACAGACATCAAAATGGCGCCGTTGCCGGGGAGGCGTGCGCAAAGTGCTTAGTGTTAAGTTCTAGTTAAAAAAAAAAATTCCAAAAACAGTGTCTTTTTAGTTTGTTATGTTTTGTTCGGATTTACGCGAGGTTTTCTTGTTTTTGTTTGTGCAGGTGATCTAGTAAGTGTATGCATCATACTCGAAATTCCGGGAAGTCATCACCATTAGTGTTCGACCCAGAGATCGAGAGAACAGTAAAGCATACAAAACGAGTACTACATCGTGAGAACAAGATTCTACAATCACCTATACCAACATCTAAAGCAATGGAGAACTTAGCAACACCGGAGAAACAACCCGCAACTTCACAAACGCAACAATTCTCGCCAACACCTACCCAACCTTCACCAAACACTACCATACCACCACCACCACCACAGTCTACACAGCCTACTTCTACATCTCCAGTACCATCATTCTCAACCTTTTTCCCAAACTTTGATAACAATCAACCAACTTCCACCCAAACAACATCTCTTCAACACCCAACTACAACCCAGACTGTCAATTTACAGCAGTCGTCTCCTTACGTTAGAATCATTCCTGATGACACTCCATCACCGATTCAAACTCAAGCACCTAATGCAACATCAATTCCACAAGCCACTCGACCGGTTATTTCACAGCAAAGTCAGCCAATGCCCAATCATTATAGATCAACCATATATGATCAAGGAATTAACTCAGGTGATTTTGATGATGGCTATGAGGAATATGATAACTACATGGGTCAGAACGAGAGACAAGTGGTCAACACGGGTAGCTATGAGAGGCAAACAGTCGAATTGGGTGCGGCCGAGAGAGTCAATCAAGGGAACGTAGGGTATCAACAATATGTGCAACCAACGCCTATACAACAGATTCCACAACAATATCATCAACCTGACCTACTCAATCAGCAGCCTGCCCCGAGAAGGCCGGTAGTAGACATTCCATTACCACCGCCGGCACCTCAGATGCAGGGTCAGGCAAGACCGCTGCCACGAAACTTACACCGACCAGTGATTTTACCGGAAGGAATTCCACGTCGAAATAATCAAGGTCCAGTTCGGGGCATAGAGAGCCACTTCAGGCCTGCTATAGTTAACAACCCATCACCGGTTGTGATCCCGCAATTACAAGGAGGGCGGTCATTCGAAGTTCGAACGCAATCAATATCCAGTCTGCCTAAGTTTCATGGTCACGCACATGAAGAACCATATCTACACATTGCTGCATATGATGCACGTTGCAACACAATCAGAAGCCAAGGTTTCTCAGTTGATGATGTGAAATTGGTCCTTTTCCAATTCACACTTGAAGACAAAGCACAGCAATGGTTTCATTCGCTACCGTCAGCTTCGATATTCACCTGGGGCGAAATGCAGCAGCAATTTTTAGATGAGTTCTATACTCATTTGCGTACTAACAATGCAAGGAAAGATATTCGAGCGTTTCGACAACAGCCCGGTGAGTTATTTCACGAAGCGTTCAATCGTTTCAAAATGATGCTCAAGAACTGTCCACATCATGAGATATATTTATGGGAGCTGATTAATACATTCCACGAAGGCCTAACCGATGAAGATTCCAGGGATGTAAATTCAATATCCAATGGCACTTTTGGAATGAATTACGAAGAAGATGATTGGGAATATTTGGAGAGAAACGCAAGGGCGTCAAAACGCAAGGCTCAATCCTCTAGAAGTGCACGACATTCGACAGTGAGAGCAGTAGAGAATCCACCGGAGGTAAATGGCCAGTTTCCATTGTGTGGACATTGTGGAGATCTAGGGCATATAGCGGATCAATGCCCAGGCATAATTGGTGAAAATGAAGATGTGAACTATGTGCAAGGTGGGGGTGGTGGAAGAAATTTCAACATGCAATCCAACACATATCACCCGGGCCTTAAAAATCACCCGAATTTTAGCTATGGGAATGCGAATAATCAGCAAAATCCGGGATTTCAAGGCAACAATCAGTCTGGTAGTCAAAGAAACTTCAATCAGAACAGATTTCAGGGTAACTTTCAAGGTGGCTACCAAAATGATCAAAAAGGACAAGCTGGGTCGTCTAACACTTCGGGGGGTAACGATATGATGGAGATGTTGAAATCAATTCAGCTCGACTTACAGAGTCAAAGACTTGAGTTGAAAAATCTTGCTCAGAAGGAGGAGATGCGAGAGAAAGCCGTTCAATCATTAACCACACAAATGGCCCAACTTGCAACCGATGCGAAGGAGCTGAAACAGGATAGTGGGAAACTACCAAGTGATACAACACCAAATCCCGCTCATCAAAAGAAGGGCAGTCCAGTTGGCCAGGTAAGTACTTTACGTAGTGGTAGGAATTATCACAAGGTCGACACTCCACCACAGCTCGTGGATGGTGTGGTGTAGGATTTAGGTGAAAATGGTGAGAGTGACGATGAGTCGGAGCCGAACATTGTTAAAAGTAATGGTAAAAACACCCGACCTACAACTTCTGAACCAATCAAGGCTAAGGAAGGGGAATCTATTCTACCTCCCTTTCCTGAAGCCTTGAAGGATCCGGGTAACACGAAAATAATCAATAAAAGGGGACCTCAACCAGAGGAAATCTTAGAGGTATTTAAACAAGTAAAAATCAACTTACCCTTAATTGATGCCATTAAACAGATTCCGGCTTATGCTAAGTATCTAAAGGATTTGTGTACTCAAAAACGGCAGCACAAAGTCCCTAAAAAAGTGGATCTCACTGATGCAGTTAGTGCCGTATTGAATGGGGTCCTTCCACCTAAGCTACGAGATCCCGGAACGCCTTTAATTTCTATACAAGTAGGTGATTTTAAAATGAGTAGGGCGTTGTTGGATCTCGGAGCTAGCGTGAGTATCCTTCCGGGAAGCTTGTACGACCAATATGATTTTGGTCCACTGCGTCGTGCTGACACAACTGTTGTGTTGGCAGATTTGACCCCTAAGCTTCCTCGAGGGATAGTTCGCGATGTGATAGTTAAGGTGGAAGAGTTCTTTTTCCCTGTTGACTTTTTGGTGCTAGATTATGTTTCTGCTGATAAAAACAATCAACCAAATGTTATCTTGGGCCGACCTTTCTTAGCCACTGCACATGCTCAGATCGATTGTCGCACCGGTACAGTCGACATGACATTCGGCAATAGAAAGGTCCGATTGAATGTGTTTTCTAATGTTTCTGACATGTTTCAAAGTGATGAATGTTTCATGGCAGATATTATAGATGGATGCGATCCTCATGTCGAGGATGAGATGCCCGAGTGTTGTTTGTTTTGTGACAGGGTAGAAGAAAATCACATGTGTGATTTGGAAGAGGAAGTTCATAAGTTGGAGGCGCAAGCAGTTCAAGAGAGAAGGCCTCCATGGTCCCACCAAGTGGAGAGCCTTCCGGTTGAGATTTCATCAGGATTGAAACCGTCACTAGTCAGCCCACCAAAGGTAGAGTTGAAGGAGCTACCCGTGCATCTAAAGTATGCATTCTTAGGAGCGGATCAGACTCTCCCGGTAATTATTGCAGCTAATCTGGAGAAGGAACAAGAAGAAGCACTACTGAAGGTGCTGAAGACCCATCGAGCTGCGATCGGGTGGACTCTCGCTGATTTGAAAGGTATAAGTCCTTCTGTTTGTATGCATAAAATTATTACTGATGCAGATGCGAAGCCTGCACGGGATACACAAAGGAGGCTTAATCCTAACATGCGAGAAGTGGTGAAGAAAGAGGTAATCAAGTGGTTGGACCATGGGATCATATATCCCATTTCAGATAGTGCGTGGGTGAGTCCAACCCAAACGGTGCCGAAGAAAGCAGGCATTCAAATTGTTAAGGGTGATAATGGCGAGCATATAGCCACCCGACCGGTAACCGAGTGGCGGGTATGTATTGACTACCGGAAGCTGAACGCTGCCACATCAAAGGATCACTTTCCTTTGCCCTTTATTGACCAGATTATCGAGAAATTATCAGGTCAGAAATTTTACTGCTTTCTTGATGGTTATTCAGGGTACAATCAGATAGCTATCCACCCTGATGACCAAGAAAAGACCACCTTCACTTGCCCCTATGGCACATTCGCATTTAGGCGAATGCCATTTGGGCTGTGCAATGCCCCGGCCACCTTTCAAAGGTGTATGATGAGCATATTCTCAGATATGGTCGGGGACACTCTAGAGATATTTATGGATGACTTTTCAGTCTTTGGGTCATCATTTGATACATGTTTAAATGAACTATCTAGGGTGTTAGAAAGATGTGTCCAAACTAATCTAGTGCTCAGTTGGGAAAAGAGCCATTTTATGGTTCAAGAAGGTATAGTGTTAGGACATGTCGTGTCAAGTAAGGGGATAGAAGTCGATAGAGCAAAAGTGAGAGTCATTTCTACTTTACCTCCCCCTACTAATGTGAAGGGCGTTCGTTCCTTTTTAGGACACGCCGGATTTTACCGTAGATTTATTAAGGGCTTTAGTGTCATAACGAAACCTTTATGTAATCTATTGTTAAAAGATGTTCCGTTCGAATTTGATGATAAATGTTTAAATGCTTTTAATGTATTAAAGGAACAATTGGTACAAGCCCCAATCTTGCAATCACCCGATTGGACAAAGCCGTTTGAAATAATGTGTGATTAAAGCGATTTCGCTATTGGGGCTGTACTTGGCCAACGAGTAGATAAGAAGCCGGTAGTTATCTCCTACGCAAGCAAAACCCTCTCCGACGCTCAGTTGAATTATACCACAACGGAGAAGGAGTTGCTTGCTGTTGTTTATGCTTTGGACAAATTCCGGTCTTATATTTGTGGAAGCAAGGTAATTGTTTACTCTGATCATAGTGCAGTTAGGTACCTAGTGGAGAAAAAGGACGCCAAACCGAGACTGATTCGGTGGGTTCTACTGTTGCAAGAGTTTGATCTCGAAATCAGAGACAAGAAGGGGTGTGAAAATGTAGTTGCCGACCATCTGTCACGACTACCGGTTGAAGTAGAGGAGTTCACACCCGAGATTAATGAGCATTTTCCGGATGAGTTTATAATGGCTGCAAGTTCCGGACCTTGGTATGCTAACTTTGCAAATTATCTTGTTTCAGGTACGATACCGGATGCGTGGAATAAGCGTAGGAAGCAACAATTCCTGTCGCAGGTGAAGAATTATATTTGGGATGAACCGGACTTGTTCCGAATTGGTGTGGATCAGATTATTAGAAGATGTGTGCCCGAGACAGAGTTCTTGGAAGTATTACAGCATGCTCACTCATCTGCATGTGGCGGTCACTTTAGCGGACAAAAGACAAGCCATAAAGTTCTTGAAGCTGGTCTTTATTGGCCAACCATGTTTAAAGACGCATTTGAGTTTGTTAAACATTGTCCGAATTGTCAAAAGATGGGTGGGATTTCAAAAAGGGATGAAATGCCAATGCAACCAATCTTGGTTGTTGATATTTTTGATGTTTGGGGAATTGATTTTATGGGACCGTTTCCCAATTCGAATGGTAACCTATACATCTTAGTGGCGGTTGATTATGTTTCAAAGTGGATTGAGGCAATTGCCACTAAGACAAATGATTATACCGTTGTTTGCAAGTTTGTCCATTCAAACATCATTTCCAGGTTCGGGGTTCCTCGGGTGATAATTAGTGATGGAGGATCCCACTTTAAAAACTTTAATTTTGGCAAACTCTTAAAACGGTATGGCGTTGACCATCGAATTGCTACACCATATCATCCACAAACGAGTGGGCAAGTTGAAGTGTCGAATAGGCAAATTAAAGAAATTTTGCAAAAGACGGTGCGAACTGATCGTAAGGATTGGTCATCTAAACTGAATGACGCTTTATGGGCATATCGCACCGCTTATAAAACTCCTATCGGCACTACACCCTATCGTTTGGTGTATGGAAAGGGTTGTCATTTACCCTTAGAGATTGCACATCGTGCTTTGTGGGCTGTTAAACAAGTGAATACTGATTATTCTGATGCAGGTGCCCACAGGTTATTGAAATTGAGTGAATTAGAGGAATTACGCAACGAGGCGTATGATACCGCAGCCGCATACAAAGATAAGATGAAGGCGGTGCACGATGCAAAGCTGAGGCGCTTGGCGTTTTCGGTAGGTCAAAGAGTCTCGTTATTTAACTCTCGGCTTAAACTATTTCCAGGTAAATTAAGGAGTAAATGGACCGGACCGTTCGTCATTACACGAGTCGGACAATACGGAGATGTGGAAATCGAGGATCCGAAGGATCAACGAAGACAAGTAGTTAATGGTCATCGGTTGAAACCGTATCTAGACGGTGATGATTTGAATCCGTTACCCGAAGAGGTGAGCTTTCTTGAAGGCGCACCGGAATACACGACCGACTGAGGGTCTACAGAGGTCTGGCTGAAGACCTTTTAAACTTAGCGCTCTCGGGAGGCAGCCCGAGGATGTAGAGTATTGTACTTTGGTTTGGTTTGTTCGGTATGTTGTGTTTTGACAGGTTTCTGCGATTTAATCATCACTGATGCAATAATTCAAGTGTGGGGATGTTTTGCAACATCCCCGGTGAGATATCAAAGAATCTATGGAATGCATCTATTCTGGTTAAAGCACAACAGCCACATCACTACAGACACATGATCAGGTGCATGTGTTTATCTATCTTTCTTTGTTTTTGGTGTGTTTTGTTTTTTTTTGGTGGTGTGAACCTTTGTTTTGTTTAGGGGATGCGTTTGGTTTGTTTTGTGATGAGTCAGCCGCTCATTTAGGATTGTTGGTTTGTTTTCCCGGGCTATATTTTAAAAGCACCATACATTAGGGACAATGTATCCCAAGTGTGGGGATGTGGGAGCCCGGGAAGGGATTTGTGGATAAAGCTTTGAAGCGATTGAAAGTGGTTGAAATCGATGAAAAAAAAAAGAAAGAAAATTGAAAATTTTAAAATTTTTCATCGCCTTATGTAACGCCCTGCTATTTTGTACCTTCTATATTTGGAAACCTTTGTTTATAATCCTATTCTTGGAAAATTTGCGTTCTTCTAATCGTTGCTTCGATGTAACCTTGTAGAATCCGAGACCTGAATCACAATGAAATTCTCGTTTGAACGATATATTATTCAAGGATTCTTTATTTATCGACACTTGATACTCGTTAAACTAGTTAAAACTCTTAAAATAATGAGCTTCGGAAGCTTCGTGAAATAAATAATCATTCTAAGGTTTTTATCCTAATTTAAATTCGTTGTTTATCGATTCTAATTTATTTAAATTAATTAAATTTATTAAAATTATTATATAAAAAAAAAGTTTATTTTATTAATAATCTAGTTAGTCTCATTAATTTTTTAAAGTTAGTATATACAAACTAACCTAGTTAGTTTAAACTAAGAAGTTAGTTCCTTTAAAAATAACATAACTTGAGTTTTAATTAAAGTCAAGGGGTGTTAGAGTTATTTTCTGAAACTTTAAACTTACAGGGACTGTTTGGGTAATTGCTGAAAGTATAAGGTATAAAAGAAAGGAAAAGAAAAATAAATAAACAAAAACTGCTGACCACGGGACTCGAACCCGGGTCACCAGTTTTAGCAACTGCACGCACAACCAACTGAGCTGGGTCATCACATTGAACAAAACTCGACCCTAATTTCATTTAAGCACTCCTTAAAATGGCCTGATCAGCG
The DNA here is from genome assembly GCF_002127325.2 of Helianthus annuus. Classification (NCBI taxonomy): domain Eukaryota; kingdom Viridiplantae; phylum Streptophyta; class Magnoliopsida; order Asterales; family Asteraceae; genus Helianthus; species Helianthus annuus. The sequence continues at coordinate 150,052,422 of NC_035443.2, forward strand.
CAAATAAACCTTTCAGCTCGCTGTTTGAGCGGGTTTTTGATTTTTTTTGAGTTTTAAACTTGTTTAAGCATTAATTACTCACCCAAAACCAACCCTAATCACTTCATTATAAATACCCAAGGCCTCCCAAGTCTTTTGCACTTTAGAAACACTCTCACATCTCTCTCAATCACTCAAAATCGTTGCTGAAAAGTTCAGGTTCGAGCAGATTCATCAAGCTTTACGAAAATGGGCATAACTTCTTCATTTCTTATCCGTTTTGGTCCATTCTTTTTCCAGAACGCTTGGCTTGACCTTGGCCTTGATTCTAGGGGTGTTTCACAGCAAACAAGTCCCTGGAACTCCGGCAAAAAGGCTTCAAAGTCCACTGTTTAAGTTTGTTTTCATTAATCTTTGGTTAGACATGAGTTTAACTCACTCAAACCTATGTCCTTATGCTTATAACCACTCCTATGGTTAGTTAGGCTTAAAAACAAGGTTGAGACATACAAAATCAGAGGATAATCCTCAAATACTTTCTGTTTTGTTTAGGGTTTTTGACCCACAAGTCATGTTCAAGCTTCAAGCTTGATGAAGGAGTGATTATGGATCAACTTGGGTTATCCAACATAGAATCCTCACATGATTTGATGATTTCTCATAGTATAGTTGTTCTTATTATTGTCATAATATTGTTCAAAACCCTCCTTGTTTGTTTTTACATCAAGTGTAGTGGTGAACACATAAGAGGTGCCTAAATGGGAGCTTGTTCTTCCTACCTCCTACATGACTTCTATGACACATTTGAGGTACCTAAATGAAGATTAAATCTTCTACCTCATGCTTGAAATACTTGTAGTAAGGACTTATTAATATATACTTCATAACCTAAATAATACTTATGTACATTCGAACCTTTGATGTTGAATTTATGTTCATTTGTCAAAGTAGTAGGACATCATCTAGGACCTAAACCTTGTTATGATTCTTATGAGTGTTCAACTCATGAAAACATTATTATAACCCTCGTGGTTACCAAGTGTCATACAAGTGTTATGTGTGAAGATGATTATGTTGATATAATACTTTCATGTTGTTTTATTCCGAATCTCGACTCTAAGCATACTTGAACTTTAACCCTTATACATTCGGACTCTAAATCTCTACTCGTCAACAATTGGATAATCGGAAAACATATGCAAACTTTGTGAGTATACTCGTACTTTTCCCCCTTTTACTTTTACCACTTTTGGGGCGTAACATGTTTACCTATTGAAACTTACACATGAACTTTTGTCTAAACACATGAACATTCCTATAACATGCTTGTATATGTGATGGCTTGATACTTTAAATTTGGGTGATTCTTATGTGTTGAACTTATCATTAACTTCGTACGAGCCAAACCTTGACATATGTAGCGCTATAGGATTAACGACCCGCCTCTACTGAAACTTTGGTTATGTCATGAGCAAGTTGCGTTTTCTTGGTTTGATTTGTTAGACACATGCCATATTTAATGTTTATCTTGAATCGCATGCTTGCTATGAGGAATTGTTCACACTTTTATCTTATGCTATGTATGTACCAAACTTGTATACTCGCCTTTGCTTTTGCATTGAACTTTATTTTAAACATGTTACAGGTTGAGGATGATGATGCTATGAAAAGAAGTAGCGTTGATGCCTAGATACACATATAGACGTTTAGGTTTAATATGTTGTATCAATTTTGATTATGTTGTTATGTATTTCCTTTGAACTTGTTGTTATTTGTATTTCTTGTATTGTTGACAATTTACTTATGAAATGAAACCGGTTTATTAAATATTGTCACAAATAGCGTTATGAAGTCTCTTGCAATCTTCACACTTCGTCTCATCCCGATGTTTCCGCCATTGGTTGGGGTGTGACAGATTGGTATCAGAGCCATAACTATAGGGAATTAGGAAAAGTAGGAATGCTTTTACCTAGTCTATAGTTTTAGAGCCTTATTCGTATGTTTTGCTTGAACTACTACATGATACTTTATTTGTTTCTTATTTATGCTCTATTAAACATGTATGTCACTCGTGGGTAATATTCGACATGTTATTCTTATGGATTAATGCTTGTCTTTTTATGTGTTAATACTTGTTTCGTTGTTCGATCCTTTACGTATTATTCTTGACCTATTTCTCTATTGTGTTAATACTTGTTTTATTGTTTCATTCTTTATTCTTTATGTACCATTGTTGATATGCTTTCTTATATGTTTATACTTGTTTATGTATTCTTTTGACATACACTTTTCCTCATGCATCTTACTTGACTATTCTAAATCCGTAAACCCTCACATTATACAAATGGGACGAATTCACCAAAATAGGCGTGAAACCCACAATTTGGTGAACGACGCTCAATCTATATATTCTTCTTTTTACACGAGATATCGCCATTAAGCTAGGAGTGAAATCCACATCTTAATGGTAAATCTCAAATTTTAAATTCTAGTGGACCCTTGTCAACATGTCGAAACTAAATTTCGACCCGACAAGTACCAACCACACTTAGGATACGAAACCGTCAAGATAGGGGTGAAACCCGCACCTTGGCGACTAGTTCCACTCCTTGATATTTTTTTTAATCCCGCCAAGTCTCGAAATTTCGATTGATTTGGGACATGTAGTAACCGGAAGGGTAAATACCGTTAACCGACTTGTCGGCGAGAGTATGTTACCTATTAGGCCAAAGCATGCTCCTCAAAATCAAAAGATTCTTCGACCACTTTGGTTAGTCAAAGTTCCGTTTTGGAACACTCCAAACTTTGGTTAAACATGCGTTTCTATTATTCATTTTATACGATACGATCTTTCAAATTTGAATTTACTTTCGATATTCTCTTTTTACACACACAACATATTGAATCTCTTCCATACATTTATACATATGCATGATTTCATATAATTTAAATTCATAATCCTTGTAACGACAAGTGGAGACATATCATCGAGATAGGAGTGATCTCCTTACCTTGACGATTAACTCCACTCCCCTTTTTTTTAAAAAAAAAAAAACGACCTCACCAACGAGTTAGGGGTGATTCCTTTACCTAGGTGATCGTTTCCAAAACGTCTCTTCAAAATATCTTATTATGCAAACTCGATCATATTTTATACCTAAATTGTTTATCATTAACCAAATCCCTACTCATGCGATTTTCAAAATTTATTATTTCATCAAACTTATTCTTTATTCCATTATACATTTCACATAGATCATATACACGAGATACTTAATCACGTCTTAAACGTTTTACTACACGAATTTCCAAACCTTACGAAATGCTACCTATCTATTTAATCGGTCTAGTGAATCTCTTGCCCAAGAACTTCACATCCGATTTATTAACTAAAACACGTTCATGTTATATCATCATACTAGAGACTTCCACTCTTAATCGAAATCAAACTAACCTTTCTCAAATTACTAATAAGATGTTATATGATCGTTTTACCAAATACTCTTTTCAACATCAACAAATCATTTGTTAAAACTTTTAACAATCACTAAGTCCTTTTGCTAAATTCTTTTCTAAGGATCCTCGTTTTCACAAGAACCTCCTAAATTCATAATTTCTTGTTTGATGAAACGAACTTACTTTTTATCGAAAACCTTTTTCCTACACCAATTTACAAAACACGTGGGCAAGAAGACTTCATGGGAACCGACCATCCTCGAATTACATAAAATCTTTTAAACAAAAGTAGCATTCCGTTCATTACCAAATATATTATGCATAACCAATGAGTACTTTGTATCCTCTTACATATGCAAGCTAGATTCTACCTTTCAAACCAAGCTCAATCTAATTTTGACTCGATAAACTCAACGTTTCGTTTAAACAACTATACATGCATATTATCACACATGTTTTAGTCGTTTCATCGCGACCATTTCATTTATATCATTCGTATTTACATGCTTAACTATTTGAGCACTTTTACATGCTTAATTTGTTATGTTTCAACTAATACCATATACGCAATCATTAGTATTCGTACTCACACTCATACTCATATTCATTACAATACGTTTTATGCTTATACTTACGATAATCGTATTCATACTAATACTCATACGTTTCATGCTTATACGTATACCATACTACTCATACGTTTATGTCTATACATACATTGACATGTGTATTCATACTTACACTTATACTCATGCTTATACTTTCATTCATATTCATGATACATACATTCATTCCCATACACGAGCGGAATCCGAGGAATTCGCTTACGTGGGTCCTATACATACTTAAGCATGGACTTGCTTACATACTACATTCTTACACGTACACATTCTTAATTTTTAAATTATGTATACCCTAATTCATACACAACTAGTACAAGCTATGCGGATCAGGCGACGATCAATATAATCGCGGGTGCACACGGGATTATAGTGATAAGCGCATGAGAACCCTAGAGTGTACTACTGTGTGTGGTAAGATACGGAATGTCACATGACACCAAATATGAAACGGACGTAATGTGGTCAAAACATGGTGGATACGCCGCTGGTACTTCCTATATATAAGTGTTTTCACCATGTTACCAAAATATCGTAAAACGTGCCATGAGAAATTTAGTGTTTTGCAGACCTTTGGACCTAATGCAAAATTTAAACAACTCACAACCGCATTATATCCGATTATCCACGACGAGACTTCATTCTTAACACACTACTTCGTCTAACCAATACTTATGCCACTCTTATACTTGCATTCATTAAGAATCACTCGTTCACTTCCATACTCTCATTATTCTCCATTATTCTTTTCTTCTATACGAACCTCAAGCCTGTTTAAACGATCGAGTCCTAACTTATCACTTTACCTACATACGCACCTACACGTTTTCAATTATGTAGGTACCTCAAATCATTTGAGCCAAACAACTTCTTTTACAAACCCATCTTGTCGTACTTCAAAATTTCATACCTTTTACGTTTCAAAATTTTCAAGTCTCAATTTCAAATAATCACCTTCTTGTCAAAAACCTCTCTCAAGTCTTCCTCTTGAATAAATTTCGGGACGAAATTTCCTAAAGGAGGGGAGACTGTAACGCCCTGCTATTTCGTACCTTCTATATTTGGAAACCTTTGTTTATAATCCTATTCTTGGAAAATTTGCGTTCTTCTAATCGTTGCTTCGATGTAACCTTGTAGAATCCGAGACCTGAATCACAATGAAATTCTCGTTTGAACGATATATTATTCAAGGATTCTTTATTTATCGACACTTGATACTCGTTAAACTAGTTAAAACTCTTAAAATAATGAGCTTCGGAAGCTTCGTGAAATAAATAATCATTCTAAGGTTTTTATCCTAATTTAAATTCGTTGTTTATCGATTCTAATTTATTTAAATTAATTAAATTTATTAAAATTATTATATAAAAAAAAAGTTTATTTTATTAATAATCTAGTTAGTCTCATTAATTTTTTAAAGTTAGTATATACAAACTAACCTAGTTAGTTTAAACTAAGAAGTTAGTTCCTTTAAAAATAACATAACTTGAGTTTTAATTAAAGTCAAGGGGTGTTAGAGTTATTTTCTAAAACTTTAAACTTACAGGGACTGTTTGGGTAATTGCTGAAAGTATAAGGTATAAAAGAAAGGAAAAGAAAAATAAATAAACAAAAACTGCTGACCACGGGACTCGAACCCGGGTCACCAGTTTTAGCAACTGCACGCACAACCAACTGAGCTGGGTCATCACATTGAACAAAACTCGACCCTAATTTCATTTAAGCACTCCTTAAAATGGCCTGATCAGCGCAAATAAACCTTTCAGCTCGCTGTTTGAGCGGGTTTTTGATTTTTTTTGAGTTTTAAACTTGTTTAAGCATTAATTACTCACCCAAAACCAACCCTAATCACTTCATTATAAATACCCAAGGCCTCCCAAGTCTTTTGCACTTTAGAAACACTCTCACATCTCTCTCAATCACTCAAAATCGTTGCTGAAAAGTTCAGGTTCGAGCAGATTCATCAAGCTTTACGAAAATGGGCATAACTTCTTCATTTCTTATCCGTTTTGGTCCATTCTTTTTCCAGAACGCTTGGCTTGACCTTGGCCTTGATTCTAGGGGTGTTTCACAGCAAACAAGTCCCTGGAACTCCGGCAAAAAGGCTTCAAAGTCCACTGTTTAAGTTTGTTTTCATTAATCTTTGGTTAGACATGAGTTTAACTCACTCAAACCTATGTCCTTATGCTTATAACCACTCCTATGGTTAGTTAGGCTTAAAAACAAGGTTGAGACATACAAAATCAGAGGATAATCCTCAAATACTTTCTGTTTTGTTTAGGGTTTTTGACCCACAAGTCATGTTCAAGCTTCAAGCTTGATGAAGGAGTGATTATGGATCAACTTGGGTTATCCAACATAGAATCCTCACATGATTTGATGATTTCTCATAGTATAGTTGTTCTTATTATTGTCATAATATTGTTCAAAACCCTCCTTGTTTGTTTTTACATCAAGTGTAGTGGTGAACACATAAGAGGTGCCTAAATGGGAGCTTGTTCTTCCTACCTCCTACATGACTTCTATGACACATTTGAGGTACCTAAATGAAGATTAAATCTTCTACCTCATGCTTGAAATACTTGTAGTAAGGACTTATTAATATATACTTCATAACCTAAATAATACTTATGTACATTCGAACCTTTGATGTTGAATTTATGTTCATTTGTCAAAGTAGTAGGACATCATCTAGGACCTAAACCTTGTTATGATTCTTATGAGTGTTCAACTCATGAAAACATTATTATAACCCTCGTGGTTACCAAGTGTCATACAAGTGTTATGTGTGAAGATGATTATGTTGATATAATACTTTCATGTTGTTTTATTCCGAATCTCGACTCTAAGCATACTTGAACTTTAACCCTTATACATTCGGACTCTAAATCTCTACTCGTCAACAATTGGATAATCGGAAAACATATGCAAACTTTGTGAGTATACTCGTACTTTTCCCCCTTTTACTTTTACCACTTTTGGGGCGTAACATGTTTACCTATTGAAACTTACACATGAACTTTTGTCTAAACACATGAACATTCCTATAACATGCTTGTATATGTGATGGCTTGATACTTTAAATTTGGGTGATTCTTATGTGTTGAACTTATCATTAACTTCGTACGAGCCAAACCTTGACATATGTAGCGCTATAGGATTAACGACCCGCCTCTACTGAAACTTTGGTTATGTCATGAGCAAGTTGCGTTTTCTTGGTTTGATTTGTTAGACACATGCCATATTTAATGTTTATCTTGAATCGCATGCTTGCTATGAGGAATTGTTCACACTTTTATCTTATGCTATGTATGTACCAAACTTGTATACTCGCCTTTGCTTTTGCATTGAACTTTATTTTAAACATGTTACAGGTTGAGGATGATGATGCTATGAAAAGAAGTAGCGTTGATGCCTAGATACACATATAGACGTTTAGGTTTAATATGTTGTATCAATTTTGATTATGTTGTTATGTATTTCCTTTGAACTTGTTGTTATTTGTATTTCTTGTATTGTTGACAATTTACTTATGAAATGAAACCGGTTTATTAAATATTGTCACAAATAGCGTTATGAAGTCTCTTGCAATCTTCACACTTCGTCTCATCCCGATGTTTCCGCCATTGGTTGGGGTGTGACACCTTAAACAAGCTAATTGGATACGAAAACCTGAAGTTTCAATCACTAATAGGCTTCTTACCACAGTAGACTAGATTAGTCCCTTGTCATGGTTGTCCCTTTAAGTTTCATGAGAGTATGTTTGACAAGTGTTTTATAGGAAACGAGTTGAAAAGAGATGTCTATCTAGGGGTGACATGTTTTAATTGCATATGCTACATGTCGTCAACTTTTTTTACCTTTTCTTGGTGAGATCTTGAGCCTGTAGACGGATAGGATACATTATATGATGAATTCATTTGTTGAGTGCAGGCTACGTGTTATTCTGTGTTAGAACTTGTGTGATTCGATGCATGCTGAGACTGTGGGTTTGACATGTGCACATATATGATAAAGGCATTAGGTTTTCCCATTACACCTTTTGTGTTTATGTTTCTTTTGTGTTATTCACCAATTTCCCTTAGTAGCCCTGTTGAGCCTAATTACCTTTCGTTTGTTCGCCCATTGTCTATTGTGAAAAAAAAAACCGGCCGTAATGATATTGCTTAAAAAAAAAAGAAGAAAAAATGAGAAAAAAAAATAGAAATATTGTGAATGTCGTTTATGTTCTTGGGTAGAAACCAACCCAATAGTATAAGTTGTGTTTGAATAAGTATCACGGTTTGGTTATTGTTTGTGAGCCAATTAGAAAAGAAGAAAAAATTCAAAAATAATTTCCTACCTTTACCCTAAGCCCAAAACCCGAAAAGTCCTTTTGATGTGTGCCATGTTAGATGATACAGTGGAGGTGTGATTGTCATACAAGCATATGATTGCAGGATTTCATGTTTGCTTATTGAGTGTTTATATACTAGCACATTACACGCTAGTCTTGATTAAGCCGAGAGGAGTGATCATTGTGAGAGGTGTGTAGCATGTGTTAATTGTAAACATGTTAGTTTTAGATTGATAAGTCTTGAGTTTTGAAATTGCATCATTTGCTTGTCAGACTGTCAATCTCGAGTGTGTCAGTCTATGGGATGGGTATGACTTGGGACTGGACAGGTTGAATCGGTTAAGAGGTTTAGAGGTGGTGTTGTTATGGTGATTAGTTCTAATTGGTTTGCTTGAGGACAAGCAAAGGCAAGTGTGGGAATGTGATGGGGAGGGTGAAACCCGAGCTTTAGAGTGTCTAAATATGATGTTTTATGTATATTTGATGTGTTTATTGCTTAGAATGAAGTTACTATGAGAATTTGTTGATTTTCAGGTTAAACACGTAATTCGATGCATTTATGATGGTTAAAGATGAAGTTAGTGAGCGCAGTGATGAAACGGAACAAGCATGAATGATTATTAAAGAGATATCATATCATTCGGGATTGGTTCGCGGCCGAAATATAGCTTGAACATGCAGGAAACATGAAACATTGAAGTCTAGGGGCTAATTGGTCATTATGTGAAAGTTATAAAGTGGTTTTAGGTGAGTTTGAAAGAATGGACGTAGGCTACGGAAGTTTAAATGTGGCCTACGGTGGTAAAAAGTCAGCAATCATCAAAAGAAATAGAAGCTACGAGTCGTAGCTTACGTTTCACTTTCGTAGATTACGGTTGCTAAGAAAAAGGAATTGCACTAAAAAGTCAAGGGGCGGCTATAAGTTGAAAATAGAGTGGACTTGTTGGATTTTTAGTGGGCCGTATATGTGTGAAGGAGGGATTGGATTGGACGGCAGCGATATATGGTGACAACATCAATAATCATCATCATCGTCCAACATTAATTTTGGAGGGATCTTTGGCAGCCGCCACTTGGAGAGAAATTAAAATCATCATCTTTCACGCAGACAAGGGAGAGGAGTGAAACATAATCATCATTCTCAATTGAAGATAAAAAGTCAACATCACATCCTCATCATCACATCGAGCAGCCAATATTGGGGGGAAAAGAATTCTTGTCAAGTTGTTATTATTATTATCTTTATTATATTATAATAAGGATGATGATTTTAATTATTATTCAAACCCTTGAAGATTATTCAATCACGATGAGCGGCTAGTTCTTTTAGTGGTTTCCTCCGGATGGAGGGTTTTTGTAAGTTAACAGATTTTATTTGTTTAGTGACAATCGTTTGACTCAGTGATCTAAGCATTCGATGCTTTTCACTTATGATTTAGTTAATTAATTGTAATCGATTTCATTTGCTTAACCTTATTCTTTGATCATTCAGTTCCCGAGAGTTCTAGTAATTGGGATATATTTGCTATGGGATTAGGGTTGGTAATTGTGATTGGTAACCACTAGATAACCTCCCGTTATGTATTGATCGGAGTACTTAGTCTTTGGTTATCACAATTAGTTGATTAGGTTAGTCCACTTATGTCTATGTAAGTGTTCGATTAAACACATAATTGAAGTTAACTGCAAAAAACCTGAATTCTGGAGGAACCATTGTTCTCTCTATTGATTTAAACCTCACTCTTAGTTCGTAATTTTTAGATAATTAATCAAATCCAACAACTGAGTTTTACTTTTTCAATAGTAGTTAATCAAAACTGAGCATTACACACTTTCCACAATCCTCCTCTGCTTCGATATCTGACTTATCCTATCTACATAGTTTAGTTGGTTTTTGCATGTCCATAACGACAGACGGAATTAAAGAGAGGTTTAAATTGCATTAAACGTCTTCAATGCAATTTAATACGTCATTTAATTCTCAGTCAAAGACCATTAACTCGTCAGTTTCGAAGCTGAACTGTAACTGCCGAGTTAGTCAATGCTGGAAGGCTCTGTGCGCGCGCGCGCGCAAGTATCACTGGTGCGCGCGCGCCCAGGTCTGCACGCTCATGCGCGGTGCGTCCTCTTGGCTCACTGCCATGCGCGCACGCGCCACGTCACCTGTGAGCCTTTACGATCACGCCACACAGTCGCACCGTTTTGGCTCACTCTGGTGCGACGCGCACGTCACATCAGGACACATGCACCATGCGCAACCGCGCGCATTCGTGCCACATGTACCCGCGCGCGGACTGCAACGTCACGCGCCTCGAATTTGCACGCTGCTTGGTCCTTGCAGCCCCTGTGATCAACCACGCGCACGTGGTCAAAAATACAAAGGCGGCTCTCGGCGATGCGAGCGAAGTGCAAAGTGCGCCATCAAAGCGCCACATTACGCCTCATCGCCCACGCCACGCGCGCGCGGATGTGTGAGTGCAAGTTAGGGTGCTCCGCACCCTTCGCGAGGACACTAGTGTGTGCTTCCATGAAACAATAAGGATGTAGAGTTCCACCTTAAATACCCATTTAAGTTCCATCTCTCCTCCGATGTGGGACAAGGTGCTACTTTCCCTTTTGTTTCAGCATTGAATGTTCCAAACACCCAACTTTGAGCATCGATATCTCATTCATCTTGGCTCCGTTTTGGACGTGGTTTAGTTCGTTGGGAAGCTCTTCCAACATAGAATACAAACCCACAAATAAATATATAAAACCCTCTCATTTTATTATATTTATTTCTAGTCCAAAATAGGAAAAAATCATTTTCCTATATTTGTGAAAATGTAATTTTCACCTATTTTCCAACAATTTCGTGTCCACAGGTAACTAACTAACTCACAGGTCGCCTTTTGTTTAGACTCGAAGGTATTTTGAGGGTCGTAACGGATCGCCACTGGTTATATAACGGTCTTTTATGAGATTAAAAGTGGTTGCGTACCATGCGGAAAAGGCTTGGTAACGGACCATTACCGAAGTCGTAATGATCCGTTATGTAGTGGCTAAGGGTGTGGCCAAAAGGTGACAATTGTAGGAACCGTTCGCGTAATAATAAATAAAATAAACAAATTTTATTAAATTTATTACACTAAAGAAAGCTGGAAAATCAAAATACTATTACAATTGAAATAAACAAATACAAGAAAGGAGAAGAAGCAGAAAATTTAGTGACTGAGGCACGTGTTCAACACATTTCCCTTAAAACAAATTCCGAGTCTCCCAATAGTACTCCTTTTGTTTCCCAGGGTACAACAGCCGGAGCAGTAGTACTGCCGGAGTTCGCCTACAACCCGAAGGTTACCTTGAAACTTTGTAGGAAGAAGATGAAAAAGTTGTAGAGAGAATGTCGAGTATGTTGTTGTGTTGCTGGTGTACTTCTGCAGTGGGTATGGAGCTGTATTTATACAGCTCCTAAGTCGAAACAGTCAAAACGGAATTAAAGAGAGGTTTGAATTGCATTAAACGTCTTCAATGCAATTTAATACGTCATTTAATTCTCAGTCAAAGACCATTAACTCGTCAGTTTCGAAGCTGAACTGTAACTGCCGAGTTATTCAATGCTAGAAGGCTCTGTGAGCGCGCGCGCGCAAGTATCACTGGTGCGCGCGCGCCCAGGTCTGCACGCTCATGCGCGGTGCGTCCTCTTGGCTCACTGCCATGCGCGCATGCGCCACGTCACCTGTGAGCCTCTACGATCACGCCACACAGTCGCGCCGTTTTGGCTCACTCTGGTGCGACGCGCACGTCACATCAGGACCCATGCACCATGCGCAACCGCGCGCATTCGTGCCACATGTACCCGCGCGCGGACTGCAACGTCACGCGCCTCGAATCTGCACGCTGCTTGGTCCTTGCAGCCCCTGTGATCAACCACGCGCGCGTGGTCAAAAATACAAAGGCGGCTCTCGGCGATGCGAGCGAAGTGCAAAGTGCGCCATCAAAGCGCCACATTGCACCTCATCGCCCACGCCACCGCGCGGGTGTGCGAGTGTGAGTTAGGGTGCACCCTTCGAGAGGACACTGTGTGTGCTTCCATGAAACAATAAGGATGGAGAGTTCCACCTTAAATACCCATTTAAGTTCCATCTCTCCTCCGATGTGGGACAAGGTGCTACTTTCCCTTTAGTTTCAGCATTGAATGTTCCAAACACCCAACTTTGAGCATCGATATCTCATTCATCTTAGCTCCGTTTTGGACGTGGTTTAGTTCGTTGTGAAGCTCTTCCAACATAGAACACAAACCCACAAATAAATATATAAAACCCGCTCATTTTATTATATTTATTTCTAGTCCAAAATAGGAAAAAAATCATTTTCCTATATTTGTGAAAATGTAATTTTCACCTATTTTTCCAACAATTTCGTGTCCACAGGTAACTAACTAACTCACAGGTCGCCTTTTGTTCAGACTCGAAGGTATAATAGGCTATTATTTTGCTTTTTTCTTTATGTTTATTTTCTCGGATTAGGTTCATATTTGATTAACAGTATCATGGATTTTAGTTTTGTTGGATCTAGGGTATGGTTTTGCGAACCAGTGACATTAATTATTTAAAGGAGATGGAGGTCGATGCTTTCAGAAGACTTTTCCTCTTTCGATTTCATGAAAGCATTTGCTCGAGTTCGTACAGCCTGATGCCATGTGACTCGATAAAACTCAGGAAAACTTCATTGGTTATAGGCTAAATGCTTAATACTTCTGAATGTGGAGGGTTGTTGAAGGAAGAGTATGCGCATGAGGGTGTCTGAGCTCAACAGACATTGCATGATTTTGTTGAAAGGAATTTTTTGGTTCAACTCGGCTTTGTTCGAAAATGTAGAACTTAAGGTATTGGCTGTTTATCTTAGCTTTTATGATTTCACTTATCTCTTGGGTGGTAAAAAAAACTAGTGTTTGGAAAAAGTTTAAAGAAATAATGTTTTTTTGTTTACAATTCAAATAAAAAAATATTTATGTTATGATGACCTTTAAAAAAGGTGGACGGGTATAAAACTAGTTAAAATCTAAATTGGCTAAATATAATTAAAATCTAAATTTGCTAATTGGTTTCTAATCATGTGTAAATTGCCAAAGTCTCTAACCTATTCACCCTTCTTCGATGATGTTTATACGAGCGGCAATTTCATATTGAAATATTTAGTTTCCCTCTTTTCATCCTCAAACCCTTTACCTTCAAAATTTTAGTTTCCCTCCTATCATTCTCAAACATCATACCCAATTCATCCTCAAACCGCACAACAAACCTAATTTCCGGTGATTGTTATGTGGTTCGGTCGCCAGAAGGGTTCAATCGGCGTGTAAGAGTGGTTCAATCGCCCTGGTTAATTACTGTTCTTCAATTGATTAAGTAGACAAACAGATGTGGTTCTGAAATGCTTTTTTAAACAAATTATCTATGAAAGGTAAAATTACGTGTCTAGTGATCATTTTATTTGTTCTCCGGTTAATAGTGCATACAAACACATGTTGGCTATATATGTTTTTAGTAGTGTTAATAATTTTAAATAACCAGATGGGGTATCATCTATTGAGTGTTGGTTACTTGTTTCATTTTTTGATTCTTTAACTTTTCAGATTTGTGTTTTTTTTATAGCTTTTTTATGCATTAACTACCATATCTTAACTGTTTTCTTCTAGTTTTACTAAACCTCAGTCTTAACAGGTTGCTGATTACCAAGTACAATAACTACATGAGGCAAATGATTTGGGAAATCTCAAACAAGCTCAAGCCCCTTCGACAACTAATATACAACATATGGAGGTGTGTGTTCTATTTTTTACCCTTTTAGTTTTGATTCTTAACCGTACATTTTCTATTGAGCACAAAAAAAATGCTTTGAGGGACATAGATATACCTGATAAAACAGGTGGGGCGGGGTGATGGGTCAGAATGGGTCGTTTAAAAGAGTGGTCAATTTTGTTCAGGTTAGAATGGTTCGGGTCAGTTTTTTTAATTTCACAGTTTTTTTTTTTAATTTTGGAGTATACATATAATATACTTTTACCTTAAATATGTGACCATAATAATGGTTGGATAGTTTCAAAATAACGCCAATTGAGTGATTATGTATGAACACGTAGCACAAAGGATTACAATAGTTAGATGGAGCTAGACAAAAATTACATGAATGTCTTGCCGAAAATTAGTTAACAAACCTGATCGAACTAGACAACAAGGAGATTCAAGGCTGTTAATGGTCATCCAAGAGTTCCATATCATTGAGAGCCTAGTATATATACGCTGTCATTAATTTTTATCTTTGCTTAGTGATCATTGCATTCAACTTTTATTTGTTCATCACATTAGCACCAACATCTTTTAATTAGCAATGAATATAACAGATTCAATATTTGCAGTTCTAATGGCAAACAAATGCAAGCAAAATCAAAGTGTACAAAGAGAAGTCAATAATTATGAGAAAGTATGCTATTTATACTTCAAGAATACAAAAAAGAGACCAGAATACCTGATCTAGGATAAAAAGGATTGTAAATTCATACTAGACAATTTATTTATGACTAGTATTTTCTTTTTAGAATTTTCTATTAGCTAAGTCGTTTATATTAATGTGTATCCAAAAGCGTTTTTAGCGTGTTAAGGAAATGTGCATGTCTCAAAAAAGTATGCACACAACCGACCCAAAAAATTTTGCTAGAGTTCGCGAAGAAGTGAAGAGATGGTAATACGCCTTTATTTAGCTCGTGGTTTGTGTTTTTTTTTTTTACTCTTCAAGATGCTGATTCTTTTTGTTGATGCACCTTCATGTGGATGTGGCTCGGCTCGGTTCGTCGCGGTTCAATGGCCTTAGTTGACATCCTCCTGTCAACTGTGTTAATCTGTTTAGTGTATGAAGACAACATACATCGAAACAGGAGTTAATCTGGTTTGTTTGGAGAACATCGAAACATGGAGAAGCAAAGGGAATCGAAACAGAAGTATTAATGGACATCGAAATAGGCTATTTCGATGTGGAGATATCCCAAGTTGTTTCGATAATGTGAACATAAATGTATTTCGATAGAAAGTTCCTTTGTTTCAATGTATTTCATTCTTTATGTTATGTTTTGTTGTAAGTGTGATGCTTTGGTAGTATAAAGAGCATCACACACACCCTGTTTCAAAGAGGGAGAACACCATTTTCAGTGAGAGTGCATTTTGTGCAAAACCTTTTGTATTCATACTCTGCTGAAATCAAATACTGAGCTTTAAAGTGATATTCTTGTGTTTGTGTGTGTTCTTGGGCTTGATTTACACATACTCAGGGATTCAGCACTTGATTATTGTGTTAAACAACAAGGATAGGTTGTTCTAGATCCTCCTCTAGGGACCTACAAGTGATATGAGACTTCTCTACGACGTCAAATATAACACCTCCTATTGCGTATGTAAAAGATATACTCACTCGTGAGGTAACTTCTTGTGAGTTATATCTGTGGTGTGTCAATTAATCTTGATCGGTTTGTATAATCACCGGCCCTAAATATTGGACAAACATGTAAATCTGATACAAGATTATTATTAATATAATTGTCCCAAGTTATAAAAGAATTTTTGTGCCTTGTGCATTTAAATCAATTTTCATAAAGATTTTCAAAGTAAAATTTGGTAAAATATTGGTACTATACGGAACTCAAGATACCGAAACCAAAAACGCCAAAGAGTGGGTACCAAAAACAATTTGGTGTGGCTAATTCTGTAGTGCACACATACATATATACATAGACACATATACATGCATATATACAAACACATACACGTATACATATATATAGATATATATATATATAGACACAGATACATACATATACACGTTGCAAATGCATAGCAAGTTGCTAAGCATTTCCGACACAATTATAAATAAGACAAAATTGCAGAAAACAACCTTTATGTATACCTCAAACTGCACTTTATACCTTTCACTATGAAATCCGCCAAAATCAACCTTTACGTTCATGTTTTGTTACAAATCCCAACCTTTACACCTAACCTAGTCAAAAAAGTCAGCTAAGTTGCCCCACGGCACGTGAGGGTATATCTATCTTTTCCTTTGGCCTCTTTTACAATGAACATTATATTTAAAGCTTTTTATTTATTTCCTTCAACTACCCCCAATTACTAACCTAAATATCAGAGATTCCCCCCAATTCGTAAACCCTAGGTTTGCATCAACAACTCTAAAATATCATTCATGCCGACGATCTACTGCAGATGTGGTGGGGAGGGCATAATTCTAACTTTAACAACTCGAAAAAATCCAGGCAGAAGATTCTACTCATGCTCTAATTTTAGGTGTCGATCATTTCTTGGATGGGTGGATCGAAGCCAACCTCAAATGAATGCAATGCAAGAGAGGGAAGCTGCAAAACAAGAAACTGAAGCTGTGAAGGTAATCCTGTTGGACAAATTGAAAGCTAAAGAAGATGAATCAGAACGTAGGAAGACTTATCTGGTTTATAGTTGGTTATTTTTTGGTCTTGTTGTAATTTTCAGGTTAGCTTTTGTTAAGGATGTGTAGTGCAACTGATGAAGTCTTTGAATGTTTGTAATTTTTAGGTTGAAATGAATTCAGGTCTTTTGTAATCCAACTGATGTTTGCTGAAATGAAATGAAGTCTTTGAATTTAGGCAGTCATGAATGTAGTGCAAAGATTATGGTTATGTGCAGACTATGTAATGAACAAATTACCAAAGTTTTCACATCCAACAAATGACCAAACGACCAAACATAATGAACAAATTAGCAAAGTTTTGACATCGGACAAATGACCAACAGACCAAATATTTCTGCATTCAACTTCAACAAATGACCACTGTAAACCAAAAGACCAAACATAATGAACAAATTACCAAAGTTTTGACATCGGAAAAATGACCAAAAGACCAAACATAAACTGCATTCAACATAAGACCAAAAGACCAAACATAAACTGCATTCAACATATGACCACTGCATTTAACATAAGACCATAAGTTCAAAACACTACATCATAAACATAAGTTCAAAAGACCAGCATTCAAACATAAGTTTAAAACATTAGATCATCTAAACATAAGTTCAAAAGACCATCTGTTCCAAACCTAACTAGACTCCATTACAAAAGATCAAAACATAGACTCCATCAGGCTTTCTTCTTTCCCCTACCCTGCTTCTTTTGGACATTTTTACCCTCACAACCTTTTTTCATTGTCTTTGTCTTCACACCCTTGTTTTGCTGATCTGGCGGCACACCTGTACAGGTCCTGCTGTTGTGGCCTTTACCTTTACACTTACCACATGATCCTTGAAGGTTTTTCTTCGATAACTTGCATGCCTTCTGCACATCCTCTTTCTCAACCAGAGATCTTTTTCTTTTCTTTTTTGGTCTACCAACTGGCTTGTGATATTTCGGTTCTATGATTGTAGTGGGAACCCTTGATTTGTTCCAAAGAGAAATGCCATTTATGGGAAACACCTTGAAGTTGTAAACTTGTTTCCATGTGTCTAGATGGTATATTGGATGCACCCAGGACTCAGGAATCCCAACCTTCTGACCATAACTTTGCATATTCCATATGGTAGCAACAACATGTGAACATGGAATTCCAGTGATCTCCCATGTCCTGCATGTGCAGGTTTTCTGTCCCATGTCTACCACACATTTCCACTTACCTGGTCCTGCAACACCATACTGATCCCCTCCATTCCAGCTAACCCTGCATCCTGAAGCACTTTTCTTGATCTCTTCAAACAGCTCTGTAGCAAATGGTGTGAGGGGCCTATCAGTTTTGTCAATTACTTGAAGCACATTAACTATTCTCCTCATGCAATATTCTCTGATGTATTCTAAGATGGTGATGATTGGTTTATCTCTACCATCTAGAATCTTAGAGTTAAACACCTCACACATGTTATTTAATAATACGTCTGATTTTCCCCTTCCTACAAATATAACACAAGGATTAAAAAAACATATAAGCACACATATACTAAAAAAATAGGAAATAACCTGTGAAATGTGATCTGGACCAGTGTTTAGGGTCTATCTTAGACAACCACAGATGTGCCTTTGTGTTTATTCTTTTGAGTTCTTCCATTGTCTTCTCAAAGTAGACAACTGTTGTGCTTCTTGCTAGTTTCCATAAGATATCTTTATAAGCTCTCCCTTTGAATGTAAGTTGCATGTTTTCATGGATGTGTCTAACACAGAATCTGTGTTCAGCACATGGAAATAACCTAGACACAGCTTCAAGTATTCCCTATGTCAACCAAACAACATTCATTAACATGTATTAACATTAATTATTAACAACATAATACATTAACAAAAAAAACTAACCTTTTGTCTGTCACTCATGAACACAAAATTGGACATTGGTCCAATGTCCAAATCTTGTCCCAACAATTGCAGGAACCATAACCAGGAGTTGTTATTTTCTGCCTCTACAATGGCATATGCAACAGGGTATATGCCATTGTTATTGTCAACACCCACTGTTGTTAGAACTTGACCAGGAAATGGCCCTTTCATAAAGGCACCATCAACCCCCAAAAGATCTCTACCAATTGCCTTAAACCCTGCTTTTAAACTGCCCAAGCAAACATAAATTCTCTTAAATTGTCTTGTAGTTCAATCTGGATCTGATGTAGGCTCAACTTCCAATCTAATTGTTGAATCTGGGTTAGTTCTATGCAGTTCTTCAATATAATCTCTAAGATGAGCATACTGGGCAGTGAAGTCTCCATGTAACACATTTTGTGCTTTAGATCTGGCCCTATAAGCTTGCATTTTAGAAATCTCAAGCTGATATTTTCTTTGGAACTGTTCTTGGACTGCTTTGACAGGTATGTTTGGATTTTGTTCAATCTGCTCTACAAGCTCCTCAGCAAGATAGGTGGAAGTACAAGCCTTAATCACTCGGCTTTGAAGACATTTATGATGGTGGTTGAAGGTTTTGACCAACCATGTTTTAGTCTCTTTGTCAAGAGATATCAACGCAACCCAAGGGCATGTGTTTTGACTAGGGTTTTTCTTATGCCCCCTGCCCCCTTTATGTTTTTGTTCAATAGTCCTCTCCACTTTACTATTTTCAAATTCTGGCCCCTTGCTTTTTTTCCCTGGACTTTTATCATTTTTCAGTTGTGGCCCCTTGCTTTTTTTCTTCTCACCAGCCAATTTTTTCTCAGCAGCCAATTTCTTCTCACCAGCCACTGTCTTTGCACCTTCTTTTACACCATGTTTCACCTCCTCAGTCCCTAAACCACCTAAACATGCTACCCTGACCCTATCAGCCTCATCCTTAACTATTCTGAATTGTCGTCTGCTTTCGACTGTGTACTTCCTTATGAATTTCTTAACCTCCTCCTTTGTACTAAACATTTGTCCAACATAGAAATCATTTTCTAGCATGCTTCAAACTTTTCTTTCTTATGTTTGCAAGATTCTCATTAGAATCACTGCAACTATCAAAGTCATCATTGTCTAAAACATCCACATCAGATTCAAGGTCTGTTTTGTATCATCTACTACTTCATCAACCATGAACCTAAAATCTCTCATATCTACCTCCTCATCCATATCATTCATTTCATCTTCAAAATAATCACTATCCTCATCACTGTTATCCTCATCCTCTGTTGTATCATCCCTAACTTCTTCTTCCTCATAGTCCTTATCTGAATTATCACTAAGTTCATGATCACTAACTTGTTTAGCCTCATTAGCACTAAGTTCATGATCACTAACTTGTTTAGCCTCATTAGCACTAACCTTCACATCGTTAACATCTAAAGAAGTATTGCTTTGGGTTTGACTAAATCGTTGAACATTAGACATCCCATTTTCCAAATAAACATTAATGTACCTGTGACCATCCCTAACAAAAGCAACCAACTTCTTAATATCTTCATCATTACTTAATAATGTAAGTCCATTATCAAGGTCATTCATTGATGGATCAGAAAAGTGAAAGTAATGAGGCACATCATCGTTATAACCTAGCTTATCCCTAATCGACTCTAATTGTGCAAACCCAAACCTATCACTGTCAAGAAAATCAAAGAAATCTTGGTCATCATTCTTATAGATTCGTCCTGGAGGATCAGTGAAATACCCTACATGATACAAGTGTATAGAGAACAACGTTGGATAATCACCTACAATGCAAGTTACAGAACATGATCAGTGACCAAAAACTCAACTTAATTTTGACCTAATACACATATTTGGAGTGAAGAAGTATTACCGTATATAAGATCTAGTGCAAAATCATCATCAGGACCACGAACTTGAATCGGATCAGGATCCATTTCACCTTTGTTACAATCGATTGTGAAGAAGATGAGGGTTTATGATTTCTTGTGGTGGAATTTGATAGGTTTATAAGAAATGGGGGTAATCTGATATTGATATGTATATATTTGTTTGTTGAAGGAAATAAATAATAAAGGGTTTAATATAATATTCATTGTAAAAGGGGCCAAAGGAAAAGACAGATATGCCCTCACGTGCATCGCACGTGGGGCAACTTAACTGACTTTTTTGACTAGGTTTGGTGTAAAGGCTGTGATGTGTAACAAAACGTGAACGTAAAGGTTGGTTTTGGCGGATTTCATAGTGAAAGGTATAAAGTGCAGTTTGGGGTAAACATAAAGGTTGTTTTCTGCAATTTTGTCTATAAATAATGATATTAATTAAATAATTCAATACAGTAATAAATTTTCCGTCACAAATGCGTAGCAAGTTGCTACGCATTTCCTACCCAATAATTAATAATAAAACTGATTAAACATTAAAATATAATTTTTAAGTATAATAATAAATGTTTCGTCACAAACGCGTAGCAAGTTGCTACACATTTCAGACACAATAATTAATAATAGTATTAGTTAAACATTTAAATATGATCCGAATATAATAATAAATGTTTTGTAAAAAACGCGTAACAAGTTGCTACGCATTTTTGACGCAACAATTTATATTTAAATGAATTCAACATATAAATATAGTTCCAACAAATAAATAATAGTTCCGTCGGAAATGCGTAGCGAGTTACTACACATTTCCGACACAATAGCCAATAACGATAATAATTAAACGTTTAAATATAAATCAAATACAAATATAATTCATCCGTCGTAAGTGCGTAGTAAGTTGCTACGCATTTCCGATGCAATAGTTAGAATTAGTATTTCTGTCGCTATTGCGTCACAAATTGGCCAAAAAAATCAAGGCTTTCTTTCTGTAGAAAATGCGTAGTAAATGTGTTAGAATTTGTGACACATTTTTTTGCGTAGGAAAATTCCGTAGTAAAATGACTACTTTTCTAGCAGTGAGTATAAGATAAATATTTTTATGTATTACGTATTTATCTATATTGATGTATAGATTAATAAATTGGATATACTAATATGATATAATAAAAATATGTATTTATTTGTTGTTGTGCATAAATTAATAAATTGTATATTAATATGATATAATAATAAGAAGAAGAATATTAACAGTAATATTAGGCTACACGGCATGGGGGTCGGCCCGGCCCGTCGCGGGTCGGCGACGGTCCAAACACCGTGCCGCCCCCATCCGTCCCCGTCCTCTCCGGCTGAAGTTAGACGTTGGCGACGATGCAATTGTTGTGCCCCCCCCCCCCCTTAAAATATGACTGTTATATTAAAAAAAAAATAATAAATTTCCAAATTTTGAATAAAGCCAAACGGCTATATTATTAAATTTTATAAATTTTACATCCATTTTCACTATCAAACACCAAATTAACCTCCACAATTCACCACTTTCTCCTATAATTTTTACACTCTCTTCCACTATACTCTCAACCTTCTTCCACATAATTTTCATGGATCCGTTCAACAACCCGGATACTCCCAACACTCCTTCGAACAACCCGAATACTCCCAACAATCCGACCCAACCAAATGTTTTTTCGGTTCCGGGATATTATCCAACGCTAGAACCGAACCAATTCTCCCAATTTTCATCGAACGCGTTTGCTTCATTCCAACATTCGCCCAACCATTCACTCAAATGTCCCAAAATCAAGCTCTTCAACAAATGATGATGCGGGGTGCTTGGAACTTTCCACCCGTTCAACCTCAACCGATCCCCACACCCCCCGTTCAACCCCAACCGATCCCCACACCCCCCGTTCATTCCGAACCCGAAGACGATGTGGAGATTGTGCCCGAAACCCAACCGCCTAAAGGGAAAGGAAAACGAAACAAAGGGAAACAAGTAGCGGGTGATCAAGCGTCGAAACCGAAGGCGATAAAATGGACCCCAATCGAAGAAGAAGCCTTAGCCAAGGCTTTCATTGGCACTTCCGACAACCCGGTAAAAGGTTCGTATTTTTTTAAAGTTTACATCTTTTTAAAGTTTACATTTTTTAAAGTTTAAATTTATAAAGTTTACTTTTTTAAATTTTTTATTTCTTCACAGTAGGTTTATATTTAAGTTTTATAGTTTTCTTTTGGTTTAAATTTAATAGTTTTTAAGTTTAGTTTTTAATTAGGTTAAACAGTTTTAATTTTTTTTCATAACAGTAAGTTTTTTTATTATTTTATATGTTTTAAGGTTTGTTTTGTTTATTTAATTTTATTTGTTTGTTTTTTTATAGGTAATAACCAACCGGGTGACGGGTTTTGGTCCAAGGTATTGACCAAGTTTCTCGCCATGATGGACCAAGGCCCGTATAGAGATATCGACTCGGTTTCCTCGAAGTGGCGAAAATTGAACTCGAGCGTTAATCGGTTTTGCGAAGACGATAAACTTAAATGATGACGCCAACTATGACGAAGACGAGTATAACGTACGTGAACCCGAGCGTCCACCGGGCCGAGACAAAACAAAAAAGGAGCGGGCCAAGGGAAAAGGAAAGGAAACGGTGGACCCGAACATGGTTGAGTTTATGGAACACCTAAAAGTGTACAACGACATCTCGGCCCAAAAGACGAAGGCGAAGGAGCGGGCCGTCGAAAAAAAAAGTCGTGCATCGGACGAAAAGTTAAAAGAGAAGGTCCGATTGTCAAATGAGAAAATCCGAATCTCCGATGAAAAAATTCGGCTTAAGGAATGGGAAATAATGACGATGAATGTCGAGGACGAACCCGAGCCGAAACGTTCGATGTTGAAAAAACTACAACACGACATCATGAAAAAGCATCAAATTATTTAACTTTATGTTTATTTTTATTAAGTCTTTTTTTTTAAGTTTATGTTTTTTTTAATATCTATGTAATGTGGGTTTAATATTAATGAAAATATTTTATTAGTATATTTGTCAAATGTTAAAAAAAATAAAATACTAAAAAAAATAAAAAAAACATAAAAAGTGGTGAAGGACTATGACTAGGATCATCCTACCATGCCTTCTAGTTTTGGAGGATGGACCATCTTAGAGAGGAATGTGACGTGGCGCCTACGTGGCGGATCATCCTCCAATGATGGTCCATCACCATACCATGTAGTCTTAAAGGAGAGCATGCCACATGACTTTTAGATATAATTTTAAGGAGAGAATGTCATGTGACACTAACATGATTCTTTTATTAGTATTAGATTAGAATCCCTGATAAAGAAATTTTGGTTCAGTCACTAGGGTTCCATAGGCTATGGATCAAAAATATAGTTTAGCTGAAAATATGCAACCAAAGAAGATACAGTCTTCTAAATAAAACAATGTTTCCCATAGTATTGTGTAATGTATAGTGTGAAGGGAGAGATTCATACAATATGAGTACTTAATTACACTTTGAATTTCGACTTTGTTTCCCACAATATTGGAATGCTTTTTGTGACTAAATTGTTAGCAGCGGTTTTGTGACGATTGCTATAAAATTCGATTTAAAAAAAAATTACGACTGAATTCCAACGCATATTTAGTTAATACTACCATGTATATAATTTTTTTTGAAACTGTTTTTTGTTTTATCAATTTTTTCTTAGGCATAAATGTATTTAGAACTATGCGTACTCGTCTATGCATCAGTACTAATAAAACCAAAAACTGTCCATATAGTATACCAAAAATTTACCGCATGTCTTTTATTTTTTGAACAAATTACAAAATGTCTAACATCAATAGTTTTTTCATCAGGATTACAGCATGAAACCTAAAGAGCAAAAGCCAAAAAGAGTGAACACCTTAAAATTATACACAAAATTTTTTGGTTATCTTGTTGTATGTTTTCCTGATTTATACTAAGTTTTGATAAGTCTTCTAAACTAATTGCCGTTAAAAATCTAGATAGTGTGTGTAGAAACATTTTAAATCTTAATAGATTTTTTTTGACTGAATATGTTTCTATGTGATTCGCGATCTACAAGACTTTGTGTGTTGGCTTCATATAATCTTGTGAGATTTGCGAAATATATGTTAGATCTTCAAAATGCATGTCCTTCTACGTCGGTGGCGAAGTTTGAGATTTCTGACCGGGGGTAGAAGTCATCGGATCTAAAAATTTCTATACAATCGCGGGGTTGAAAACGTATATACCCAAAAATTTCTATACGAAAACTACATACTCTCCACTACTGATCGAAAAGTTCGGGGGTCGGCCGCCCCCTCCCGCCCTACTTAACTTGCGCCCATGTTCTACGTTAATAAGTAACTGGATTCTTGACTCACTTCAAGGCTTAGATTCTATGTATCAATACTGAAGTGCTTGCTTGAAGCATGTACTAATCAACTTAAAAGGTATCACTTGGTATAATCAAACGTGGTGAGTGTAACATGTTGGAAATTTGTGAAAATAGCATTTTTCACAAATATATGATTTTTTCTTATTTTGGACTAGAAATAAATATAAGAAAATGAGCGAGTTTTATATATTTATTTATGGGTTTGTATTCTGTGCTGGAAGAGCTTCACAACGAACTAAACCACGTCCAAAACGGAGCTAAGATGAATGAGATATTGATGCTCAAACTTTGGTGTTTCAAGCATAGAATGCTGAAAAAGTGGGAAAGTAGAATCTTGTCCCACATGGGATGAGAGATGAAACTTAAAGGGGTATTTAAGTGGGAACTCTCCATCATTATTGTTTCATGGAAGCACACACTAAGTGTACTCGCGAAGGGTGTTCCGTACCCTAACTTGCACACGCGCGCGCGCGTGGAATTGGCGATGAGGCGCAATGTGGCGCTTTGATGGCGCGTGCGCGTGGTAGAGCACAAGGGCTGCTAGGACCTGGTGGTTGGTGACGTGGCAAGTAGGCGCGCGGTTGCGCACATGGAGCATGGGCACTGATGTGACGTGCGCGGCGCACCAAAGTGAGCCAATACGGCGCGCTGTGTGGCGTGCTCGTATAGGCTCACAGGTGACGTGGCGCACGCGCGCATGAGCATGCAGACCTGCGTGCGCACCAATGTGTCTTGCGCGCACAGAAGCTTCCAGCAGTTAATGTCAGTGCAGTTACATTTCAGCATTTGAAACTGACGAGTCAATGCTTTTGACTGAGAATTAAATGACGAGTTAAAGTGCATTGAAGAAGTTTAATGCAGTTTAATTCACCCATTTAACTCATTTTTTTCAGTTTCTTCCAAAGATCTGCAGTATAAATAGGTGGTCACCCCTACTGTAAGAATACACCGAAATTCACCAGCTAATACAATCTTCTTCACTGAATTCTTCTTCATCTTCAAGCAGCAGGGTATACATTCGGGTTGGAGTCAAGACCGGCAGTGCAACTGCTTCGAGCTGTTGTATCCTGGAAACAGACGTGTTCTCCTGGGAGACACGAAATTTGTTTTAAGAGAACGGTGTCTAACACGATCCTCAGCCAAGAACATTTTTATTTTTTCTTGTAATTCTGTCTTGTTTTTATGTTTATTTCACTTGTAACCAGTTCTGTTATCTTTATGCTTTCCTAATTTCTGTTGTAATTCAAGTTAATAAATTTTTATTTATTTTTCATGAACAGATTCCTACATAACATATACTTGGAGAAGATTCATCATGACAATCAAAAGGGTTAATATGACTTACACTTTGAGAAGCTCGAGCTCATCGAATGTAACAAACATAGAAACTTAGAAAATATAAACATAATTTCTTTATATTTCGGATATTATGTATGTATGTTAACTTAGGTTATGTGACTTATAATTATATGTAATTATGAACCGGTATATTAGAGTGGTTATGTTGGTTAGGAGACACCGATTCAAAGGGTAGTTTCCCTCCATCTTTAACCGCTCATAACTGCCATTTATATGTTATATTTATATGTCTCACTACTAGAAAATGCACCTATCTTGACACGCGAACAATGACACACACTCATTTTATAACATTCAAAAGCGTGTGTCAAGAAAAAAATGTCATGGTTTACAAAATTCAATAAATTTATGACACTCTTTTTTCTGTGTCATCTTTTTAGCGTCATAAAGAAAAAACAAGACCATTTTATGACATTTGAAAGTGTGTGTCAAGAAAAAAATTTTAACCGCCAAAATTGTCCCTCAATTCAATCACTGCAAACATAGAACAAATCAAGTTTATTGTCATGAATCCAATCTATCATAATGCTTCCGCTGATTATCAATCCGATGGCCAACAAAGTGGTATCAGAGCGGGTTATGTTAGCGATGATGATCTCAAGCCGTCTTCAACAATGATGCCGTGTAAACACTGCACTGAAGAGAAGCGCTAACGGAGATGGATGCAGAGGCGGTGCTACTGCTGTAATAAGCCTGGCCACAAGATTTCAACATGTGCAATGAAAGAAAATGATGAGGAAACTCAATTGCTCCGTCTGGCAGTAGACACAGGAACGCAGAAACTACATGACAAAGATCCTGAACAACAAAATGGTCAAAGGATGGAATACATAGTGGTTGGCACCGACGGAGGTCTATGGTCGGAAATATGGTATGTTAGTAAAACTCTTAAACATCACTATTCTAGCAATATGGATATGTTCAAACGTATAAAAAACATATCAAGTGTTGAAACGAACACCAGAGAAAATCATTTCTTCTTCATAAGGGGCATAGGGGTCACTGAAATCGTATCAGGGATGGAAAAGATCCGTATTCAGAGTATGTTTTACACTCCGGATATTGATAGAAACGTATTAAGTTTAGACCAACTGATTACACAAGTTTTCACCGTTAAGTTTATCGAAGACAAATGTAAATTGTTTCCCACATTCAGTGTTCCACTGTTTAATAAGAAGAGTGATAAAACTAGAATGACTAAAGAAGAAGAAGTTGGTATGTTAGACAAAGAATTAGTGATAAGCAGAGAAACGGAACATGAAAGATTCAAAACTGAATTCTTAAATGATTACTTTGAAAGTTTGAATGTATCAACGAACGAACCGGACTGGAACGTTCTGATACTTCAAGCAATGTCTTTCAAAGAATTCAATGACTGTAAGGCACTGTTAGACATGTTAGAGGATGAGGATTATGTTATAAAATACAGATATCATCTCGATATCAAGTTCAATGAAATGATAGATTGGTTTCTGAAAGTTAAGTTAGAAATATTCACAAGACCCTTGCCGGCATATGCTTCGGAAAACAGGAAGGTGTGTTTATTAGATTTATACATGAGTGTCAAACGAGAAAGGGGACACCGGATGGTTACTGAAAACAATCTATGGGCAAAGATTGCCAAAGAGATTGGTTTTGACTATAGTGAAGGTGAATACATGAGGTTCCTACATGCCATGTACTTGGATGTGATGATCTACTATTACAAGTACAAATCGATACAAGAAAAAGCACATCCGAAAGAGGAGATCAAGACAGTGACCGATCCAAGGCAAAGCAAAAGTGATGAAGTCAAAATGGAGGGGACAGAATCTGTGCAAGCAGACGGAAACTCAAGAACCAAAGAAGTTGTAGAAAATGAAGCTGATCACTACGCATTCTTCACTGGCAACGATTGGGAAGGGATAAGGAGGATGCACACTAGAAGAAGGTTCGATTTTAAAAGGCCAAAAGCTGTTGTGGATGATGCCAATATCAGCGTTTTAACACACTCTCGCAAACGTTATTATGTTTAGGGGGTGTGTTATAAAATATAAACATAATTTCTTTATATTTCGGATATTATGTATGTATGTTAACTTAGGTTATGTGACTTATAATTATATGTAATTATGAACCGGTATATTAGAGTGGTTATGTTGGTTAGGAGACACCGATTCAAAGGGTAGTTTCCCTCCATCTTTAACCGCTCATAACTGCCATTTATATGTTATATTTATATGTCTTGCCGGGAACTATTCTTGGCACCAAGAAAATTTTAACCGCCAAAATTGTGCCTCAATTCAATCACTGCAAACATAGAACAAATCAAGTTTATTGTCATGAATCCAATCTATCATAATGCTTCCGCTGATTATCAATCCGATGGCCAACAAAGTGGTATCAGAGCGGGTTATGTTAGCGATGATGATCTCAAGCCGTCTTCAACAATGATGCCGTGTAAACACTGCACTGAAGAGAAGCGCAAACGGAGATGGATGCAGAGGCGGTGCTACTGCTGTAATAAGCCTAGCCACAAGATTTCATCATGTGCAATGAAAGAAAATGATGAGGAAACTCAATTGCTCCGTCTGGCAGTAAACACAGGAACGCAGAAACTACATGACAAAGATCCTGAACAACAAAATGGTCAAAGGATGGAATACATAGTGGTTGGCACCAACGGAGGTCTCTGGTCGGAAATATGGTATGTTAGTAAAACTCTTAAACATCACTATTCTAGCAATATGGATATGTTCAAACGTATAAAAAACATATCAAGTGTTGAAACGAACACCAGAGAAAATCATTTCTTCTTCATAAGGGGCATAGGGGTCACTGAAATCGTATCAGGGATGGAAAAGATCCGTATTCAGAGTATGTTTTACACTCCGGATATTGATAGAAACGTATTAAGTTTAGACCAATTGATTACACAAGTTTTCACCGTTAAGTTTATCGAAGACAAATGTAAATTGTTTCCCACATTCAGTGTTCCACTGTTTAATAAGAAGAGTGATAAAACTGGAATGACTAAAGAAGAAGAAGTTGGTATGTTAGACAAAGAATTAGTGATAAGCAGAGAAACGGAACATGAAAGATTCAAAACTGAATTCTTAAATGATTACTTTGAAAGTTTGAATGTATCAACGAACGAACCGGACTGGAACGTTCTGATACTTCAAGCAATGTCTTTCAAAGAATTCAATGACTGTAAGGCACTGTTAGACATGTTAGAGGATGAGGATTATGTTATAAAATACAGATATCATCTCGATATCAAGTTCAATGAAATGATAGATTGGTTTCTGAAAGTTAAGTTAGAAATATTCACAAGACCCTTGCCGGCATATGCTTCGGAAAACAGGAAGGTGTGTTTATTAGATTTATACATGAGTGTCAAACGAGAAAGGGGACACCGGATGGTTACTGAAAACAATCTATGGGCAAAGATTGCCAAAGAGATTGGTTTTGACTATAGTGAAGGTGAATACATGAGGTTCCTACATGCCATGTACTTGGATGTGATGATCTACTATTACAAGTACAAATCGATACAAGAAAAAGCACATCCGAAAGAGGAGATCAAGACAGTGACCGATCCAAGGCAAAGCAAAAGTGATGAAGTCAAAATGGAGGGGACAGAATCTGTGCAAGCAGACGGAAACTCAAGAACCAAAGAAGTTGTAGAAAATGAAGCTGATCACTACGCATTCTTCACTGGCAACGATTTGGAAGGGATAAGGAGGATGCACACCAGAAGAAGGTTCGATTTTAAAAGGCCAAAAGCTGTTGTGGATGATGCCAATATCAGCGTTTTAACACACTCTCGCAAACGTTATTATGTTTAGGGGGTGTGTTAGAAAATATAAACATAATTTCTTTATATTTCGGATATTATGTATGTATGTTAACTTAGGTTATGTGACTTATAATTATATGTAATTATGAACCGGTATATTAGAGTGGTTATGTTGGTTAGGAGACACCGATTCAAAGGGTAGTTTCCCTCCATCTTTAACCGCTCATAACTGCCATTTATATGTTATATTTATATGTCTTGCCGGGAACTATTCTTGGCACCAAGAAAATTTTAACCGCCAAAATTGTCCCTCAATTCAATCACTGCAAACATAGAACAAATCAAGTTTATTGTCATGAATCCAATCTATCATAATGCTTTCGCTGATTATCAATCCGATGGCCAACAAAGTGGTATCAGAGCGGGTTATGTTAGCGATGATGATCTCAAGCCGTCTTCAACAATGATGCCGTGTAAACACTGCACTGAAGAGAAGCGCAAACGGAGATGGATGCAGAGGCGGTGCTACTGCTGTAATAAGCCTGGCCACAAGATTTCATCATGTGCAATGAAAGAAAATGATGAGGAAACTCAATTGCTCCGTCTGGCAGTAAACACAGGAACGCAGAAACTACATGACAAAGATCCTGAACAACAAAATGGTCAAAGGATGGAATACATAGTGGTTGGCACCAACGGAGGTCTCTGGTCGGAAATATGGTATGTTAGTAAAACTCTTAAACATCACTATTCTAGCAATATGGATATGTTCAAACGTATAAAAAACATATCAAGTGTTGAAACGAACACCAGAGAAAATCATTTCTTCTTCATAAGGGGCATAGGGGTCACTGAAATCGTATCAGGGATGGAAAAGATCCGTATTCAGAGTATGTTTTACACTCCGGATATTGATAGAAACGTATTAAGTTTAGACCAATTGATTACACAAGTTTTCACCGTTAAGTTTATCGAAGACAAATGTAAATTGTTTCCCACATTCAGTGTTCCACTGTATAATAAGAAGAGTGATAAAACTGGAATGACTAAAGAAGAAGAAGTTGGTATGTTAGACAAAGACTTAGTGATAAGCAGAGAAACGGAACATGAAAGATTCAAAACTGAATTCTTAAATGATTACTTTGAAAGTTTGAATGTATCAACGAACGAACCGGACTGGAACGTTCTGATACTTCAAGCAATGTCTTTCAAAGAATTCAATGACTGTAAGGCACTGTTAGACATGTTAGAGGATGAGGATTATGTTATAAAATACAGATATCATCTCGATATCAAGTTCAATGAAATGATAGATTGGTTTCTGAAAGTTAAGTTAGAAATATTCACAAGACCCTTGCCGGCATATGCTTCGGAAAACAGGAAGGTGTGTTTATTAGATTTATACATGAGTGTCAAACGAGAAGGGGGACACCGGATGGTTACTGAAAACAATCTATGGGCAAAGATTGCCAAAGAGATTGGTTTTGACTATAGTGAAGGTGAATACATGAGGTTCCTACATGCCATGTACTTGGATGTGATGATCTACTATTACAAGTACAAATCGATACAAGAAAAAGCACATCGGAAAGAGGAGATCAAGACAGTGACCGATCCAAGGCAAAGCAAAAGTGATGAAGTCAAAATGGAGGGGACAGAATCTGTGCAAGCAGACGGAAACTCAAGAACCAAAGAAGTTGTAGAAAATGAAGCTGATAACTACGCATTCTTCACTGGCAACGATTTGGAAGGGATAAGGAGGATGCACACTAGAAGAAGGTTCGATTTTAAAAGGCCAAAAGCTGTTGTGGATGATGCCAATATCAGCGTTTTAACACACTCTCGCAAACGTTATTATGTTTAGGGGGTGTGTTAGAAAATATAAACATAATTTCTTTATATTTCGGATATTATGTATGTATGTTAACTTAGGTTATGTGACTTATAATTATATGTAATTATGAACCGGTATATTAGAGTGGTTATGTTGGTTAGGAGACACCGATTCAAAGGGTAGTTTCCCTCCATCTTTAACCGCTCATAACTGCCATTTATATGTTATATTTATATGTCTTGCCGGGAACTATTCTTGGCACCAAGAAAATTTTAACCGCCAAAATTGTCCCTCAATTCAATCACTGCAAACATAGAACAAATCAAGTTTATTGTCATGAATCCAATCTATCATAATGCTTCCGCTGATTATCAATCCGATGGCCAACAAAGTGGTATCAGAGCGGGTTATGTTAGCGATGATGATCTCAAGCCGTCTTCAACAATGATGCCGTGTAAACACTGCACTGAAGAGAAGCGCAAACGGAGATGGATGCAGAGGCGGTGCTACTGCTGTAATAAGCCTAGCCACAAGATTTCATCATGTGCAATGAAAGAAAATGATGAGGAAACTCAATTGCTCCGTCTGGCAGTAAACACAGGAACGCAGAAACTACATGACAAAGATCCTGAACAACAAAATGGTCAAAGGATGGAATACATAGTGGTTGGCACCAACGGAGGTCTCTGGTCGGAAATATGGTATGTTAGTAAAACTCTTAAACATCACTATTCTAGCAATATGGATATGTTTAAACGTATAAAAAACATATCAAGTGTTGAAACGAACACCAGAGAAAATCATTTCTTCTTCATAAGGGGCATAGGGGTCACTGAAATCATATCAGGGATGGAAAAGATCTGTATTCAGAGTATGTTTTACACTCCGGATATTGATAGAAACGTATTAAGTTTAGACCAACTGATTACACAAGTTTTCACCGTTAAGTTTATCGAAGACAAATGTAAATTGTTTCCCACATTCAGTGTTCCACTGTATAATAAGAAGAGTGATAAAACTTGAATGACTAAAGAAGAAGAAGTTGGTATGTTAGACAAAGACTTAGTGATAAGCAGAGAAACGGAACATGAAAGATTCAAAACTGAATTCTTAAATGATTACTTTGAAAGTTTGAATGTATCAACGAACGAACCGGACTGGAACGTTCTGATACTTCAAGCAATGTCTTTCAAAGAATTCAATGACTGTAAGGCACTGTTAGACATGTTAGAGGATGAGGATTATGTTATAAAATACAGATATCATCTCGATATCAAGTTCAATGAAATGATAGATTGGTTTCTGAAAGTTAAGTTAGAAATCTTCACAAGACCCTTGCCGGCATATGCTTTTGAAAACAGGAAGGTGTGTTTATTAGATTTATACATGAGTGTCAAACGAGAAGGGGGACACCGGATGGTTACTGAAAACAATCTATGGGCAAAGATTGCCAAAGAGATTGGTTTTGACTATAGTGAAGGTGAATACATGAGGTTCCTACATGCCATGTACTTGGATGTGATGATCTACTATTACAAGTACAAATCGATACAAGAAAAAGCACATCCGAAAGAGGAGATCAAGGCAGTGACCGATCCAAGGCAAAGCAAAAGTGATGAAGTCAAAATGGAGGGGACAGAATCTGTGCAAGCAGACGGAAACTCAAGAACCAAAGAAGTTGTAGAAAATGAAGCTGATCACTACGCATTCTTCACTGGCAACGATTGGGAAGGGATAAGGAGGCTGCACACTAGAAGAACGTTCGACTTCAAAAGGCCAAAAGCTGTTGTGGATGATGCCAATATCAGCGTTTTAACACACTCTCGCAAACGTTATTATGTTTAGGGGGTGTGTTAGAAAATATAAACCTAATTTCTTTATATTTCGGATATTATGTATCTATGTTAACTTAGGTTATGTGACTTATAGTTATATGTAATTATGAACCGGTATATTAGAGTGGTTATGTTGGTTAGGAGACACCGATTCAAAGGGTAGTTTCCCTCCATATTTAGCCGCTCATAACTGCCATTTATATGTTATATTTATATGTCTTGCCGGGAACTATTCTTGGCACCAAGAAAATTTTAACCGCCAAAATTGTCCCTCAATTCAATCACTGCAAACATAGAACAAATCAAGTTTATTGTCATGAATCCAATCTATCATAATGCTTCCGCTGATTATCAATCCGATGGCCAACAAAGTGGTATCAGAGCGGGTTATGTTAGCGATGATGATCTCAAGCCGTCTTCAACAATGATGCCGTGTAAACACTGCACTGAAGAGAAGCGCGAACGGAGATGGATGCAGAGGCGGTGCTACTGCTGTAATAAGCCTGGCCACAAGATTTCATCATGTGCAATGAAAGAAAATGATGAGGAAACTCAATTGCTCCGTCTGGCAGTAAACACAGGAACGCAGAAACTACATGACAAAGATCCTGAACAACAAAATGATCAAAGGATGGAATACATAGTGGTTGGCACCGACGGAGGTCTCTGGTCGGAAATATGGTATGTTAGTAAAACTCTTAAACATCACTATTCTAGCAATATGGATATGTTCAAACGTATAAAAAACATATCAAGTGTTGAAACGAACACCTCTTCATAGGGGGCATAGGGGTCACTGAAATCGTATCAGGGATGGAAAAGATCCGTATTCAGAGTATGTTTTACACTCCGTATATTGATAGAAACATATTAAGTTTAGACCAACTGATTACACAAGGTTTCACCGTTAAGTTTATCGAAGACAAATGTAAATTGTTTCCCACATTCAGTGTTCCACTGTTTAATAAGAAGAGTGATAAAACTGGAATGACTAAAGAAGAAGAAGTTGGTATGTTAGACAAAAATTAGTGATAAGCAGAGAAACGGAACATGAAAGATTCAAAAACTGAATTCTTAAATGATTACTTTGAAAGTTTGAATGTATCAACGAATGAACCGGACTGGAACGTTCTGATACTTCAAGCAATGTCTTTCAAAGAATTCAATGACTGTAAGGCACTGTTAGACATGTTAGAGGATGAGGATTATGTTATAAAATACAGATATCATCTCGATATCAAGTTCAATGAAATGATAGATTGGTTTCTGAAAGTTAAGTTAGAAATCTTCACAAGACCCTTGCCGGCATATGCTTCGGAAAACAGGAAGGTGTGTTTATTAGATTTATACATGAGTGTCAAACGAGAAGGGGGACACCGGATGGTTACTGAAAACAATCTATGGGCAAAGATTGCCAAAGAGATTGGTTTTGACTATAGTGAAGGTGAATACAAG
This sequence comes from Helianthus annuus, assembly GCF_002127325.2. Lineage (NCBI taxonomy): Eukaryota > Viridiplantae > Streptophyta > Magnoliopsida > Asterales > Asteraceae > Helianthus > Helianthus annuus. The sequence goes on from NC_035443.2 coordinate 150,087,751, forward strand.
AGGTTCCTACATGCCATGTACTTGGATGTGATGATCTACTATTACAAGTACAAATCGATACAAGAAAAAGCACATCCGAAAGAGGAGATCAAGGCAGTGACCGATCCAAGGCAAAGCAAAAGTGATGAAGTCAAAATGGAGGGGACAGAATCTGTGCAAGCAGACGGAAACTCAAGAACCAAAGAAGTTGCAGAAAATGAAGCTGATCACTACGCATTCTTCACTGGCAACGATTGGGAAGGGATAAGGAGGTTGCACACTAGAAGAAGGTTCGACTTCAAAAGGCCAAAAGCTGTTGTGGATGATGCCAATATCAGCATTTTAACACACTCTCGCAAACGTTATTATGTTTTGGGGGTGTGTTAGAAAATATAAACATAATTTCTTTATATTTCGGATATTATGTATGTATGTTAACTTAGGTTATGTGACTTATAATTATATGTAATTATGAACCGGTATATTAGAGTGGTTATGTTGGTTAGGAGACACCGATTCAAAGGGTAGTTTCCCTCCATCTTTAACCGCTCATAATTGCCATTTATATGTTGATATTTATATGTCTTGCCGGGAACTATTCTTGGCACCAAGACAATTTTAACCGCCAAAATTGTCCCTCAATTCAATCACTGCAAACATAGAACAAATCAAGTTTATTGTCATTAATCCAATCTATCATAATGCTTCCGCTGAATATCAATCTGATGGCCAACAACAAACACATAAATGATATTTTGCTGACCCTTAGGCCAGTGCGACTTACACTAAGAAATATTCTTGATCACTTGTGGTTAATTAGTGTTAATGTTCCAAATTTTTTCTTAGTGAAAGCTACCTATTTGACGAACATAGGATCAACTATTACAGTTTTCATTATTAAATAGTTAAGACACATCTTTTGATTTTCTCAAAGGACTTCTAATAACTTGTGGTGCTAGAATGAGAAATTAATCATAGAGTTTGTAAAAACTCATCCCTGTTAAAAAGTTAATGACAAGTTTCGATATCACATATCTATTAGGAAATATATACAATACAATCAAGAGTTTTATTTCTTAATTTATTCAATCATTAATGAAGGCAAAAGGTTGCAAATTTTATTATCAAAAGCTTAGTTGATATTTAGGTCTTTGATCAGGAAAGAAAACTCCAAAATGCTTCTCAGTCTCTTTTCCTGGTTTCATGTTTTCATCAAACATTGCAAACAAATACGTCTCTATAGATCTTCCAGGTCTTGCAGGCGTCCCTGACGAACTTTTCACATGTGAAATCAAGTTTCTATAGTAAGTTCCCGCATTTTCAGTTGTTGCTACATCTCCTTCGGTTGATGGCCATCCACTCTCCGACACAACGATCTCAACATTGCTCCCACCAAGATGCGATTGAGCCGCAAAATAAGCATCATACATGGCGTCAAAAAGGTTAAAGTACGGTCGACCTTGATTGCTAGCTATAAGCGGGTGTTGATTTGGTAAATAATGCAAATGAGAGATCAGGCAACATAGGGGGACCAACATGAGCAAAGTAAGGATATATATTAGCAAGCATTGGTGAACCATTTTGGGCTAGAAATGTGATTATTGGTTGGAAAAAACTCACACATTGTCATCAAACACACCTTCACTAGGTGGATATGATTTTTTTAATAGGCCCATAGATCCCAGGAGACCATGAATTCAACCCATCAATCAAGAACAAAATAATAATCGAACAAAGAACAAGAAGAGAGGGATAAACCCTAATACACAATCGTATTAATAAATGAACAATAGAACCTGATTGTTACAAGATGCAAGATGCAAGATTCCAGATTACAATAACAAATGAAAATCCTAAACTATTTATAGACTTCAATGGGTGCGAGTTTAGAGTCGTGTCCTTTCACGAATAGTCACGTCTCTAAAACATGTGGTTGAGAATGACTCTAAAGAGTTGCGTCTCTTGATCCAAAAGTCACATCTCTTCTTGTCTTCCTTCTGGCCGTCGATCTAGAGGTGTGTCTCCAAGAGACACATTGATTCCTTGAGTGGTGGTTACGAACTTCTGAAATGACATAATCACCCCGTGAACTTTATAACCGCCTTGTAACCGACGTCTAAATAACTTTAAACTAGTGCATAATCAACCCTTGCACTTCTCGTCAAACTTTGATCACACAATTAAGGCCAACAGTCAAAAAGGTTAAAGTACGGTCGACCTTGATCGCTAGCTATAAGCGGGTGTTGATTTGGTAAATAATGCAAATGAGAGATCAGGCAACATAGGGGGACCAACATGAGCAAAGTAACGATAGATATTAGCAAGCATTGGTGAACCATTTTGGGCTAGAAATGTGATTATTGGTTGGATAAAACTCACACATTGTCATCAAACACACCTTCACTAGGTGGATATGATTTTTTTAATAGGCCCGTGTAAGTTGCGATCAAGACCTTGATATCTTCATCGAGGCCTACGGCTTGAAGGGCGTTATGAACATTATTCATTGCCGGAAGCACGAAACTGGCGAACCCACGAGTGTTATCGTTATTTGGATCGACTTCATTCCCCACAGCGATGTATCGAAAGTTGACATCACGGTAACTTAAGACGTTGTCTCTAACCCAAGTGGTCGCGACATTTGGATCGGTGAGGGACTCGAGAGAACCATTTGGGATGTCGAGAATGAGTTGTATATCGGTTTCCCTAGCGCGCGAAGGGTGGCTGGATTAGGAGCGTAGATTCGCATCCTAGTTATGCCGTTGGTTGTGTAAAGGTTCACCACATCTTGTTGGGAGGGCAAGTTATTGCCGAATTCCCCATAGCACACACCAACTGATTGTGCATCTGTTTTCAACAACCACATAATTATTCCTAATCAATCATAACAAAAAATTCAGACAATCATATACTAATGCATACGCGTACGCATACGCATATGTTTATAAGTAGGAAAGTTGATGCCATAAGGTTTAATTTTTGGATTTTTTTGCATTAAGATCTAACCATATATATAGTGACGAGCTTGGGTGGTTACGGGATTTAAATAATACAAGTGTAAGATCATATTTTAAAATTGTTTATTTTCTGTAATTATATATATATATATATATATGGAACCCATTAAGTCTAACCAACTTTTAGAATAATCTTAGCCATCTAAACTCATCAACTTTTGATCTTGACCCTTTAAACTCAAATAAAAAACTGTAATATTGGCAGTTCAGGAAGTTACCTCTCCTAAAAGGAAGTTTTGAACGGTTTTCTTGATTTAGTCTCTCCCACGTCGTCTCCTACCCACGTTCCTGTAACTTCCCATGTACACTTCCTTTCAAAGCAATCTCAAACCTACATTTTTGCCCCATTCCCCTCCATCCATCGCTCTCTATCCAATTGCGCTTTGAAAAGTAAAACTGAAGCATCGATTTCTGGCAACACAACATGTCTTTGAAGCACCGATTCCAAGAATCACGGCTTCTTTACCTCCGAAAATGTCAAAAGCATGGCCTTAGTTCTCCGGCGACGTGAAGATATCTCGCTGATCAATGGAATAAATGTCTTCTTTGCTTGTATAAACACACTAATCTTCCACCTTCAACCGTGAATCATCATCCCTAGATCTCAATAAAGATGGTAAGTTCTTTTAATTTTCAACTTCTAATTTCTGGTTTTGAATCGATTAATTCTGTGATTTATTTTGTTAAGATAACGCGGGATGTTTATGTTCCTCCATAATCCAATATAAGCTAAACAACGAGTTGTTATTCTGATTCATGGGTTTTAGAATTTAGAAACAGTGGGATTAGGAATGTGGTTACTGGTTGAGTGTAGACAAGGTGTTTGATAAAATGCCTGAGTGAATGTTTGATGTTTGTTTGCTTGTGTTTGGGTTGTGTGATTGTGTGTAATGGTTTGTGGGTTGCAGAAAGTGGAGAAGCTTTTATCGAAGGTTGACCAGTCGCCGAAAAGGTCGATGATTGATGTGCTTAGGCCGTCGATGAGGGCGTTGATTAAAGATGGTCTTTCAAAACATTCTGATGTTGATGTGAAGGTTGCAGTTGCTTCCTGCATAAGCGAGATAACGAGAATTACAGCTCCTGATGCACCTTACGATGATAACCAAATGAGGGTATACCATGACATGATACACACAACTTGATATTTACATATATGTTTATGTATATTGTATTGTATTCTAAACTTTTTTTTATGCACAGGATGTATTTAAGTTAATTGTTTCTACGTTTGAGAGTTTAGCTGACCAGTCCAGCCGATCTTGCCAAAAGAGCTTCAATTCTTGAAACTGATTCGAAAGTCAGGTCATGTTTCATCATGCTTGATCTTGAATGTGATGCGTTAATTGTGGAAATGTTTGAGCATTTTCTAAAATCAGTAGGGTGTGTTATAGAGTTCTTAGTGCTAAGTTATGCTTCATTTTCGTAACAATATGTAATTATATATTTTTGAATTTCAGGGACTATCATTTAGACTCCGTTTTTCCATCGATGGGAAGTATATTGGTGTTGGTTATAGAAGAAAGTGAAGAAATTCCAGTTGAGATGCTCAAACCACTACTCGCTCATGTTAAAAAGGATAACACGGTACGAGGTTTACGACATCTTTATTGTCACACCCCTAATTTACACGTGTCACCGGTGGGCCCGGTGGGGGATTACGTGACGTAGTTGATATCATCATATGTCAAACAACACAAATTATAATGCACAGCGGAAGCAAATGAAAATAGATTTATTTCAACTATTAATTGTAATATCAAGTATCACAACCAGTCAAAATAGATCCACAGGCGGATCGAAGAAAAAGAAAGAAATTGTTCAACAGATATATGCATCCCAAAAGCTTGCTAGACTCTACGATGCTAAGGAGAAACCAGCCTATTGCGTATAGCACCTGCACTTAATCTTTTTGGGGAAAATACGTCAGTTTGCACTGGTAAATACAATTTAACTGACTCATTTTGAAAATATTTAAAAATTGGTTTTAAATGCACAAGGCACAAAACATTTTATAACTTGGGAATATTTAATCAGAGTTAAACTTGTAAAAGATTTACATGTTTGTTAACCGCTCATTCGCCCGAGTCGTATCGGGTTTAAGGTTAAATGACACACCACATGGTATAAGTCCGCGGCGGGAAGCCAACGTTAATAACTTAAAAATAATGGACATAATACCGGGTGTACGCCTACACCCGGGTGTCAAGGTCGTGGCCAAAAAATGATGCCAAGGATATCCGGGACATGGTCATTAAGCTCCCAAAGGCATAAAAACAAACAACACCAAGTTTTTAAACGGGTCCCATTGATAATACCCAACTACTAATGAGATGGGGTCAATCGCCCGACCAAGCGGTATTTTATATACCGTACCCCCAAGCCCGTATAAGGGAAAATAAGTTAAAAGTATTTACCTGAGCAAGTATAACCACAATTTCAAAAATGCACGTGTCTTTTACTAGGCTCCTATTCTGGAACGAAGGTTATAATAACCTATTAGAATCCTAACGGGTCTTTTAACATAGCCTAAGCTTAGACCGGTTAGTTTCGAAGAATAAATATGGTTTAATCGCGAGGAATGCGAAAACCGGAAAGGAATGTGATTTAGACCCTACAAGCTTGGATACTTGTATTAAACTAAACACATTCTGTATTTTGAGACTTAGATGATATGGTTTGACCCGTTTCGGCTAATATGCGTGAACTAGTCACATAAACCGATCCGAACGCGAAAGTGCGTAACGAGTAATCTCACAAGTCATATGCAAGTTTTCCTGAGATTATATGCACCAAATATATTGTAATATCAGTAAGGTATGTCCAAATATGCCCCAAATGTTTTTATACGCCAATTACGCCTCATAAGGGCATTTTGGTAATTTTACATAGGCTAAAAAGGGTAAAAACGGAAAGTCTGAGTTTCCAACTTTATCTACTGTTATAGTATATATTTTTATAAAATATATCAGTAGGTATTAGACCTTTTATATAAAAACTCGTTCTGACATATACTATGTCGTAAAAATGCCTAAAAAGGCGATTTGGAGCCATTTCCGGGTTTTAAAAGGAAAGCTGATATTTTTATATTTCCAGAAAGTTCAAAATATCATATTTAATATAACAAATCAGTAGGAAAAGGTTTGGGGTCAAAAGGTTATGTAAAACTCATTTTAGGACCAAAAAGGGTAAAACCGGCATAAGCCGAAATAAGCTTAGACCCTATAGTTATGCTCAGCCTAAAAATGAATAAAAATCTTTAAAATTCCCAAAATATTATTATATAACAGTGGGTATAAAGTTTTGGTATAGAATTCGGGTTTAGATAGGTTCTGCGTTAATTACGCTAATTGTTTATTAAGAAAGCTTCTAATTACGCTAACGAGCATAACTCTTAATCTAGACCTCAAACTGATGTCAAATTTTGGGGACAACTTTATATTTCAGTAACTAAGGTGTCTACCCTTTTACATTTTCAAAAATTATAATTTTTGGACATTCGGGCATAATGGTCAACATATGGGCATTTAACGGAAACATGCATATGAACAAGATATCTAATGAACCACATTGTATAATCACAGGAGGATATACTAACATGTTAATAGGTTCAAAAGAAGCTCTAAGGTATTTTTAATCTTAACTAAAACGGGTCAGAACTGAAAGTCAAAGCGAAAGTCAAACTATGCGACTTTCGGTTCCGAACCGGGTCTAAACAGAAAATTGTCGAGTTGAACATGTTGGAACATGTTCTTATACTTATTACCAAGTTATATTAATGTTCAAACAGGTTACATACAACCTACATTGCTTATTATGCGTTAATCCGAAATTAAGCATTCTGTTGACTTTTTATAATTAGCTTTGACTCGACAATTATCATGCTTAGAGTGGGAATCTGGAAACACCCTTTTAAGGGTTTGTTACCCACTTAATTACCTTCCTAAAGGTATCTTTAATTCGTGATTAGACAAAGCACATTATGCTTAATCACGAAGTCAAACCTTAACTACGACGGTTTGACTTTTACTTAATTAACTAAGCTAGAAAGGATTAAAGATGGTTAAGGACACTTACAAGAGTCCTAAGATGGATTAGAGAGCCTAAGAAAATGTGTTGGTGACCAGAGGAGTTCCAGAGAGCTTTTAGCCAAAGTTCCAAATGAGCAAGTTCATATGGTCACACTTCAAGCTCTTTATATAGTGAACTAGAAGCTCCAAGATCTTGACAAGCAAGTCTAGGGTAGTTACAAGATCAACCCAAATATCCCTAAGGGTCTATATACTGCCTAGGAAGCCCATAGAATCAGAATTTTACGTTTTAAGTCGGTTAAAGGGCTGGACAGGCAGCTGTCCAAAACATACTGCCAGCGACGGTCTTACGGACTGTAAGCTTGAGGCCTTACGGTCCGTAAGGACCTCTTGCGGACCGTATGCTACATGATTTGCGGTCCGTAACAGACTTTACTGAAACATGGTTCAGGTGCCCACCTTACGGACCGTAAGCCTAGGGCTTTGCGGTCCGTAACCGATCCATGCGGAACATTCCCAGGTACCCTGCTTACGGACCGTAAGCCAAGGGCCTTGCGGTCCGTAAGCGATGGCCAGAAGACAAAAGTTTGCAAACTTTTAAGTCTTGACCATGCAACCACAATACCCGAAACATGCTATCTCTTTTCAGATGTGGGGCCTTCAAGACCAGCCATTGCATGCCTTACTTCTTCTTACATGTTCCCCATTCATATCAACCTATTAAGGGACTTGTAGTTTGACGGAGATTCAAAGAAGTGAGTCTTGGACTTTCATAGGAGTTGGCCAAGCTTATAACAATTCTTATTCATAAGAATTTTATTTAATTTATGAGTAGTAACAACCTATAATTCCATAGCCCTTAATAAAGATGGAACTTTATTTATTTGAGGGCAACCGGTTATCGAATGAGATGATCATCAATTGATTTAAGGATCTTGGGATTTATGAAAATTTCGGGTCGCTCAGAGGTGATTTAATAACGTGTCGCCCTTGGGTCGTTCAGAGGTATTTTAAATAACATGACGCCCCTTTTTATTAGAAATCCTACCACATATCTCTTTATTAAATCCGGTTTTTCTGACACGTCTGTCACACATGACACGTGCCTTTATTCTAATGGACAGGAATTTTCGAGGTGTTACATCCTCACCCCCTTAAAAGAAATCTCGACCTCGAGATTTACTGAAACAATTGAGGGTATTTCTCCTTCATCGTGGATTCTAATTCCCACGTATAATCAGGACCTCTGCGGCCCTCCCATTTGACCTTGACAATGGGTACATGCTTCCTCCGAAGCTCCTTTACCTGTCGGTCCTCAATCGATACAGGTTTTTCTATAAACTTCAAGCTTTCATCAATATGCACATCTGTATGCGGTATGACTAGCGATTCATCAGCCATACATTTCTTCAAATGGCAGATGTGGAACACATTGTGAATACCACTAAGCTCTTCTGGTAAGTTCAACTTATAAGCCACTGATCCTACACATTCGATGATCTCGAATGGTCCAATGTATCTTGGGCTTAACTTACCTTTCTTGCCAAATCTCATTACCCCTTTCCAAGGTGATACCTTGAGCAAAACCTTATCGCCAACCTCAAACTTGAGGGACTTTCGCTTACCATCGGCATAGCTTCTTTGCCTATCACGGGCAGCTTTTAGGTGCTCAGTGATTTGGGTAACTTTGTCAGTCGTCTCCAGGACTAATTCGGGTCCTGATACTTGAACGTCTCCTACCTCTACCCAACAAATGGGTGTTCTGCACTTCCTACCGTATAGTGCCTCAAAAGGCGCAGCCTTAAGGCTGGTGTGGTAGCTATTATTGTATGAGAACTCGATCAGAGGCAGGTGTCTATCCCAACTTCCTCCTAAGTCTATCACACATGCACGAAGCATGTCCTCCAGGGTTTGAATAGTACGCTCGCTTTGTCCATCCGTCTGAGGATGATAGGCTGTACTAAAATTCAGTTGCGTACGCAGAGACCTTTGGAAACTTTTCCAGAAGTGTGATGTATATCTTGTATCCCTATCAGAGATGATGGATACTGGTATGCCATGCAGGGATACTATCTTATCCATATACAGTTGGGCTAGCATGTCAGAACTGAAAGTTTCTCTAATGGGTAGGAAATGAGCTGACTTAGTCAGTCGATCAACTATCACCCAAATAGTGTCATTTCCCTTCGGTGTTTTAGGCAACTTGGTAATGAAATCCATTGTTACCATTTCCCATTTCCAGGTGGGAATCTCAGGCTGTTGCAGCAAACCTGACGGTTTCTGATGCTCAGCTTTAACTTGAGCGCACGTCAGACATTTAGCCACATGGGTGGCTATAGACTTTTTCAAGCCTATCCACCAGTAATTTGCCTTTACATCCTGATACATCTTGTCCGCTCCAGGATGGACAGAATATTTGGAACTGTGGGCTTCCTTTAGGATGACGTCACGAAGACCTCCAAAAATAGGAACCCATATTCTTCCATTCAACCTCAGGATTCCGTCTTTGCCATAGGATAACTGTTCTTCAGTCACTCCTAGCTTCTCATTAGGGTAGTTAGCTTCTAACACTGCTTCCTTCTGTGCAGCTAACAACCTTTCATGCAGACTATTCCTGACCTCAATGCTTTTGGCATTGATTCTGATTGGCTTTATCCTTTCCTTCCTGCTTAGGGCATCTGCGACTACATTGGCCTTGCCGGGATGGTATCTTATTTCACAATCATAGTCATTTAGAGTTTCCATCCAACGTCGCTGCCTCATGTTTAATTCTTTCTGGTTGAACAGGTGCTAAAGGCTTTTGTGATCAGAATAGATCACACATTTAGTGCCATACAAATAGTGCCTCCACAATTTTAGTGCAAATACAACGGCACCCAATTCCAAATCATGAGTGGTGTAATTCTTCTCGTGCACTTTCAATTGTCGTGAAGCGTAGGCGATGACCTTGCCTTTCTGCATTAACACACAACCCATCCCGGTGTGTGATGCATCACAATAGACTACAAATTCATCAATCCCATCAGGTAACGTCAACACGGGAGCGTTACTTAATTTCTGCTTCAACGTATCGAATGACTCTTACTGCTTAGGTCCCCAATTGAACTTGCTATTCTTGCGAGTCAGCAAAGATAGGGGTGCAGCAATTCTTGAGAAATTTTCGATGAATCTCCTGTAGTATCCAGCTAAACCTAGGAAACTGCGGATTTCCGTAGGCGTCTTTGGCTCCTGCCAATTCATGACAGCTTCAACTTTAGCGGGATCCACTTGAATACCACGCTCACTAACCACATGTCCAAGAAATTGGACTTCTCTCAACCAAAACTCACATTTGGAAAACTTTGCATATAGCCTTTCTTGATGAAGCAGCTTCAGAATACTACGGAGGTGTTTCTCGTGATCAGCTTTACTCTTGGAATAAATGAGAATGTCGTCAATGAAGACGATGACGAATTTATCCAAGTAAGGTTTGCAAACGCGATTCATGAGATCCATGAATGCGGCAGGTGCGTTTGTGAGCCCGAAAGGCATCACTAGGAACTCGTAGTGGCCATAACGAGTCCTAAACGCAGTCTTGTGCACGTCTTCTTCCTTAACCTTCAACTGATGATATCCCGATCTCAGGTCGATCTTGGAGAAGTAGCTTGCCCCTTGAAGTTGATCGAATAGATCGTCGATCCTGGGTAGAGGATACCTATTCTTAATGGTAACGTTGTTGAGCTCTCGGTAATCGATACATAGACGCATCGAACCATCTTTCTTCTTGACAAATAGAATTGGTGCTCCCCAAGGAGACGAACTAGGTCTAATGAAACCTTTAGCTAGCAAATCGTCTAGCTGCGTTCTTAATTCCTTCATCTCCGTTGGCGCTAGCCTATAAGGCGCTCGAGCAATAGGTGCAGCTCCAGGAACGATATCGATTTTGAACTCTACTTGTCTGTCTAGCGGCAAACCAGGCAGTACTTCTGGAAAGACTTCAGGATATTCGGATATAACGGGAATATCTTCAATCTTGGGCTTTTGCTCATCAATGGTTACTTGTGCCATATAGATGACACAACCATTCTTCAAACATTGGGATGCTTTGAGCATAGACATTTGCTTAGGCAATCCATGACGCGTATCTCCTTGAATGGTGAGAGATTCACCAGATGGAGTCTTGATTATTACTTGCCTTCTACTGCATACGATTTGGGCTTGGTTATGCGATAACCAATCCATGCCCAATACTACATCGAAACCGGCTAATTTGAAGGGTAATAGGGATAGAGGAAAAGAGTGGTTCCTAATGGATATAGCACATCCATCTAACACGGTCGAAACTGTTTCTAAGGTACCATCTGCTAACTCTACCTCATACTTAGCATTAAGGGCTTTAACAGGCAATCCTAACAGCTCACAGAATTTACTATCCACAAAAGACTTATCTGCCCCAGAATCAAACAATACTCTTGCGAAAACGTCATTAATGAGAAACGTACCAGTTATGACGTTATCGTTCTCGATGGCCTCTTGAACATTCATTTGAAAGACCCTGGCATTGGTCTTCTTTCCATCCTCCGTCTTCTTGGCATTCTTTGGGCTGTTAGTCTTGATGTGCCCCTTCTCATTGCAACTGAAACAAGTTGCATCCTTTAACTTCTTGCATTCAAGAGTCCGGTGTTCAGAAGACTTGCATATCCCACACATCTTAGACTGGGATTTCTGTTCAAACCTGCACCTCCCAAAATGGTGCTTTTGGCAGGTCTTGCATTTGGGCTTATCGCCCGACCGATGCTCGTTCCTCCTGGCCTTAGAGCCCTTCTTACCGTCATGGTTTCCCCTATGTTTCTTGCTCGATCTACGTGAATTATCATCTTCACGTTTCCTCTTGTCAGACTCTATATTTCTCAAAGCTCTCTGTCTCGCTGCATCCTGAGTGAGAGACAGAGATAAGTCGGTGACAGATCGAAATGTAACAGGTCGCGAGGCCTTCACACTGGCCTTGATTTCAGGGGCCAAACCCCCAATAAAACGCGCGATACTTTTTGGTTCGGGGGTTACCAGATAAGGTACCAATCTGGATAAGGTGTTGAAACTGGTGAGGTATGCTTGGCAATCAAGGTTCTTCATAACCAAGGATAGGAAATCGGATTCAATACGCTCAACCTCATGCTGAGGGCAGTAGTTTTCCTTGATAAGAGCAACAAACTGCTCCCAAGACATACTGTACAGGGTAGCTTTTCCAGAAGCCTGGATCAATGCTCCCCACCAGGCTAGAGCCTCACCTTTGAAAGACTGGGATGCAAACTTAACCATATCCCTCTTAGCACATCCACTGATGTCTACTACTGTCTCAATCTCATCAAGCCATGTCATACAGTCAACTGCCCCTTTCTCCCCTGTAAACTCTCGAGGTTTACATGACACAAAATACTTATACGTGCAACCCTTAGCACGTGGGGCTTCATCAACCACAAGCTTCTTGGGGTGAACACTGTTTTCATTTGAGGAATGACGATCCTCATCTTTCTTGGGTTTGGGAGGAGTAAGTGGCGGCTTGTTGCGAATCTCGGAATGATTCTTTGGTTTCGCATGTGGTGCAGACAGAGTTCTACTGCGGGTTTCACTGTACTCACTGTACTGTCGCGCTAAGGCTTTCTCAACTGCTTCATTCACAATTGCTTTTAATTCGGTACTAGTCACTAGGAACTTTGCATCATCACGGTTCTCAACCGGATGGCTATTGGCTTCCTCTGATCTGGTCATGTAGCTTCAACGCTACATATAATTAATAGACGAAATTTTCACTTAAAGGTTCTTTATAGTATTTTATGTTTTATTAACCAAGGTTTTAAATTGCCATTTTAGGTTAATTTATTAAAACATTAGGATGTTGTTATTATCCTATAATACTTTATTATTAGCACATAAGGCCTAGTCACAAAGACAGTTAAGATATTTAATAACCAAGATTTTACAGTATCTAGGTGTTTTAGGTCGAATCATAATTCTCTACCATTAATTAACAGGGAGTCATGAGCTACCACTGTCCTTAGTCACGGAGGACATTTAATTATTGCCCACGGGCACTTCACTTTCAAAGAAGTGGTTAAATAATTTTAAGGGAATTTAAAATTAACCCAAATATACATGGCCCGTGTGACTTTACTGATTCACAGTTTGCCAAGAGCATTAACATACTAGTTGTTAATGATTGGAATCTATTATGTGGGTTATACCATCTTGGCCAGGTTTGAATAACACAAAGGCTAGGTTTTACCTCTAAGATTTTTTTAGTAATTAACGCAGATTAGTCCTAAATTGAGATGTTAATTATGGATCTTAACCTAATTATGGAACTACCATCTTGGCCTTGTTTTATAAAGCTAGGTCTTGGTTCACTTTAGATTTTACCAATTAATTATAATGGCAGATCCTTTTAAATATTTCATTTATTTTCATAATTTATGCATTCAATTAATAAAATGAAAACTTAACTTAAACATCTCACAAATTGTTTTTAAGGCAGTACAATAATTGCCCAAACGGGACTTCTACTAAAAATAAATAAAAATGCCCACGCAGGGGCGGGAAACAAGAACAAACCCACGCAGGGGTTAACTAACCAAACTTGCTCACGCAGGAGCGGAATACAAACCACATGCTCACGCAGGAGCTGAATACTGGAATAACAAGTCCACGCAGGGACTGAATGACAACATAAATAAAATAATCAGGGTTTTCAATGACCCCTCCTCTTCGACTTCCCCTTAAGCAAGTCTGACAGCCCTTTGAAGAAACCTTGCCGCTCTCTGCGGTCTTCACGAACTTCCTGTTCAACTTGGTTTAGCCTCTCAAGGACTTCCTGCTGAATCTGTGGCTGTGGCGGCTGATACACCGGTGGAGGAGGTGGCTGATGCTGGTACCCATAAGTCGGGTAACCAGTAGTCCATGGCCCTCCATATGGTCCTTCAGGATGAAGGGCATTGTAATCCCGAGCTACTTGATACGGATCTACCTCCGCATAACCATAGTGGTAGTTGTAGTGGGTGTGCGCCGGCTGCTCGAATGGGTTGTATGCCGCTGACCCAGCATACGCAGAAATCGGGTTATCGAAACCCAAAGGTGGTACCACAGGTACTGAGTTGACATCTGGTATAGGGATTGACGGACCACCATTATATGGGTCCTCTTCCTCCTGAAGTGGCGGATAATGGCTGCCACTTGATGGCTGGGGAGTACTAATCCGAACTCCACCTCGCACTGACATCCGTGCGTTCGACCTTCTTCGCCTCGGTGGCTCCGGAGGCGGCTGCTGCTCCACTGGCGGTGGTGGCGGCGGCGTGACTGCCACAAACTGTTGACCCACCGAAGGATCCTGTTGCTGCTGATGATGCGAGTGTTCAGACGGAGTGAAATACCAGTCAATGTTTCGGAACCTCTCCTCGTAGCTGTCTGGACCGCGATAAGGCGATCCGTGGAAAGATGATCCGTCTGATATCTCTATCGGGTGGTTGGGCGTCCCCGTAGCAGGCTCCATAGGGTCAGTATCCTCGTCCATATCGTTATTCCCGGAGAAGTGGTCTTCCGGTCCAAGTGGGTTAAAACCCACGGGTTCTGGCAAAAGGTTAGCCGGGTTAAATCGGCTTTGGAAAACGGGTGTTGGGTCGCCAAAAGAATGGTGAGAATTGGATCTCTGAAGAGGTATGAAAGCTGGCGGCTGGTTGTTGGGCTCGTTTTCAGAATGGGGCCCAAATGAGTGTTGGTACGAAGGAGAGGAGCTAAGGGATACTGATCGCCTTCCTGGTTCGACATAGAGCCTCCATGGCTCCTGCGGGCTGGTGCTCATGGTGATGGAAGGAGTACGTCGATGCGACGGCCCGGCCTCGTGATCATGTCCTGACACGGGTCCTTTGCCTCTACCGCGAAGGAATCTGGGTGGCATGATGACCTGCATACGATAATCAGACAACAACAACAATATAATAAAAGACTCAAAATAAAACAAAACAGAGTTTGTCCTATGTTCGATGTCTAGACTCGGAACTCGAAGAATGTGCAATTTGTGCACTGAGATTAAACACAAAAGGCTAGTGTTTAATTCACTCAGTGTTGGCTCTGATACCAACCTGTCACACCCCTAATTTCCACGTGTCACCGGTGGGCCCGGTGGGGGATTACGTGACGTAGTTGATATCATCATATGTCAAACAACACAAATTATAATGCACAGCGGAAGCAAATGAAAATAGATTTATTTCAACTATTAATTGTAATATCAAGTATCACAACCAGTCAAAATAGATCCACAGGCGGATCGAAGAAAAAGAAAGAAATTGTTCAACAGATATATGCATCCCAAAAGCTTGCGAGACTCTACGATGCTAAGGAGAAACCAGCCTATTGCGTATAGCACCTGCACTTAATCTTTTTGGGGAAAATACGTCAGTTTGCACTGGTAAATACAATTTAACTGACTCATTTTGAAAATATTTAAAAATTGGTTTTAAATGCACAAGGCACAAAACATTTTATAACTTGGGAATATTTAATCAGAGTTAAACTTGTAAAAGATTTACATGTTTGTTAATCGTTCAGTCGCCCGAGTCATATCGGGTTTAAGGTTAAATGACACACCACATGGTATAAGTCCGCGGCGGGAAGCCAACGTTAATACCTTAAAAATAATGGACATAATACCGGGTGTACGCCTACACCCGGGTGTCAAGGTCGTGGCCAAAAAATGATGCCAAGGATATCCGGGACATAGTCATTAAGCTCCCAAAGGCATAAAAACAAACAACACCAAGTTTTTAAACGGGTCCCATTGATAATACCCAACTACTAATGAGATGGGGTCAATCGCCCGACCAAGCGGTATTTTATATACCGTACCCCCAAGCCCCTATAAGGGAAAATAAGTTAAAAGTATTTACCTGAGCAAGTATAACCACAATTTCAAAAATGCACGTGTCTTTTACTGGGCTCCTATTCTGGAACGAAGGTTATAATAACCTATTAGAATCCTAACGGGTCTTTTAACATAGCCTAAGCTTAGACCGGTTAGTTTTGAAGAATAAATATGGTTTAATCGCGAGGAATGCGAAAACCGGAAAGGAATGTGATTTAGACCCTACAACGGCGTGGCCGTTCCAGCAATGGGGGATAGATATGGTTGGTACTTTTTCAGAAGCCCCGGGAGCAGTGAAGTTCATCATAGTCGCGGTAGACTATTTCACAAAATGGGTGGAAGCAAAGGTGCTGGCGTCAACCACATCTACCGTAGTGCGAAGGTTCATCTGGGAGCAAATAATTTTTTGGTTCGAGCTACCCCTAAGAATTATCACCGATAACGGAACAAATTTTGCTGCAGAAGATCTCCAAAGTTGGTTCAAGGATCTGCATATTGAACACACCTTTTCCTCGGTTGCGCACCCGCAGGGAAACGGTCAAGTGGAAGCGGTGAACAAGAGTATCGTGGACAGTATCAAGGCACGGCTGGGGACACAACGAAGAGGCTGGGTTGATGAGCTACCCAGCATACTATGGGCCCATAGGACGATGCCGAAGATAAGTAACGGAGAAACACAGTTCCATTTAGTCTATGGGTCCGAACCTGTGATACCGGCAGAGATTGGCCTGCCATCTCCAAGAATGCTCTCCATGAACATGATCAACAATGAGGAAGAAAGAAGGTTGGACCTAGATCTTCTAGAAGAAAGAAGAGAGATGGCGGCAATAAACGAGGCGAAATATAAGACCAAACTGGAAAATTACTATAACACTAAGGTCTGAATCTGCACGTTCAACCTCGGAGACTACGTCCTAAGGGACAACGAGGCGTCCAACGCCGAGAAACCGGGAAAATTAGCCCTCAAGTGGGAGGGCCCTTAGTTGTGGATAAAGTCCTTGGGAAGGGAGCGTACAAGTACGCACACTTGAGAACAAAGAAGTCCCAAGAACATGGAATGCTCAGCAATTGAGAAAATGTTACATGCAGATAGTCGCAATTTCTATCTGTACTTGTAATGGCTGCGCGCCTACACATTTAACTGTAATACAAAAAGTGTTGGCTATCTTATCTCATGCGAATTTTTGTTACAACTGCATATATTACTTCGGGCATACACGAAAACATCAATGGCTCTGAAATAGGAAACGTTGTAGACCTCCAAGGCTCGTCACAACCAAGTGCACAACCGGGTCAAAAAACACGACTAAAGCCTGTCACGCCTAATAATACTTCGTGCCCACATAAACACAAAAGCATCGAAAGCATGGTAAAACAAACATTGTAAGCCCCCCAAAGCTGAGCACAGCTGGGTCAACACAATAACCTGTAAATCGATCACTTCGTATACACGAATCAAACCTTGCGCTAAACGACAGAACAAACGCTGTAGAGTTTTTCAAGGCATAACACAACACTGTGTAACGCTGAGATAACTAACACAGCACAACCTGTCAGCGCCATCATTCATTCGTGATACCTAATCAAAGTAATGATACATGCACAAATTGTAACGACAACAAAATTCACAACGAATAAAAGGCAAAACCTACAGTTAGCATAAAAACATAATCGATTGTAACAAAATGTTAACAGACATAATAACCAAGAGTAAATCGTTCACGAAGCTTAAGGTAAACTGTTTGATAAATTGTCAGATGATTACAAGGCTATCAAGCCCATAGACGGCACGCAGGCCGGAAACCTTCATTCCTAGTGGCTAGTGTCGGCACCCCCGGCTTCACGCTCTTCATCGCCAGGAGCTTTCCTTAGCAATGCAATACCATTAGGTTTTCGAGATAATTTCCCAGCAGCCTTGATAATACCAAATTCAAGAGATTCGAATTCTTGTTGCTTCTCAGCATAGCGAGCAGCACAGTCAGTTTTGTACAGGTCAAAGCTTTTCAACGGTTCCTTTGCCTCAGCAGCTGACCTACCTTCAACACAACCTTCCTTACGACCATGTGCATATGCAGCTTCACCAAGTTCATACATGTACTTGGCTAGTTCCTCGGACCCTGCTATATGCTCAGAAATATGCAAAGATAATACACACATAAGGGAAGCAGCAACGACCAATTAAAAACGAACAAGCAGAATAAACAAAAGAAACAATACCAAGGGAACTGCGCGTGCGAGCAACCATTTGCAGTCAGCAGAGATTTCCTCAACCAAGATCTCAGAAGCTTTATTTTCAGCAACCTTTTCAGCAGCGAACTTCTCCAACTTGGCTATACATTGGATGTATTCCTGCTCCCTTTTCTGATGCATAACACGTTCCACTTCGGCTTCATCACTTATCTTCTTCTTCTCTCCTGACAACCTGACAATGGCATCGCACTGGGTTTGCAGCTCTTTGTTTGTTCGCTCACAAGCAACTTCCCAGTCCTTTTGCTTGTGCATCGGCAACCCTCCATGCCAAACCCTTCTTCTCTGCATTGAATTTTTCTCTCTCTTCAGCGAACGCCTTCTTCACATTTTCAAATTCAAGAATATCCTCCCCCATCAATTGCCACTCCCGGGCGATCTCTTGAGAGGTGGCAAAAAAGTTGACCCCAGCATGAATATGATCATCCAAGAGATCTAACTGGTCGCGTCTTTTTTGAAACAACCTCTCAGCAGGGGGGAGGGACAGGGAAAATAATTCACGACAGTTAGCGAGCTCAGACATACGGGAACCTTGGGTCAAGTTCCATCGAGGGGCGTGTGGAAGATCAGCACATGCTGGATTGTGGGTATCCCAGGACCCACCCTGAACATGTTCATATTGTGGGCTATGGTGAGTCCCAGAAGCACCGCCTTGGCCAGAACCCCGGACAACCTTGGTGTAAACGGTATGATGGGGAGTGGCCTCACTGGATTCCTCAACAACATCATCACCTCCACCAGTAGCACCAGCTCCAGCAGCACCAGCACCAGCTCCAGCATCGCCACCACCCTCCCCAACCTGTTCAACATTTGCGTCGTCTTCTTTCCTTTTTCCCCGATCAACAGGTGGAGGAGATAAATCAAAAGTCCTAGAAGGTGGAGATGTAGGAGGCGTAATCTGCGAAATATCAATCTTGCGAGTTCCCTTACCCGATTTCGCACCTGTTTCAAAACAAGCATGATAGTTACAAGGAAGAACGAAAGATAAAGAGCAAAAAACACAAATGAAAAATCTTTACCTTGAGAACCAGAAGCATCATATATCTTCTCCAAGAGATTACCATGCTTTGCGCTAAAGACACCCAAGTCAATCTCTGACTCTGAGGGTGCAGGAGGAGTTTCCTTTTGAAGCTTAGACTTTTTGGCGGCAAGCGCAGCAGCAGCTTGTTCATCAAGTTCTTTCTTCTTGTCTTCAAGAACCTTTTTCTTCCTCATGATCTCCGTCAGAGTCTCATCTTCATCGGGATCACGCTCAGTGCGCTTCTCTCCTGTGCCTAAACCAAAGAGCGTATCAGAAACGACAACATGGTCCAAGAAAAGGTGGTTAGAAGGTTACTTACGAGGAGGTTCAGTAACACTTTCCTTAACCTTCTTCTCCTTCCTTTCAGACTTATCCAACTTCTTCTTTTTTCTGGTTTCTAACCGCTCAACAGTTTCAACCGGAGGATCAGCACCATCACCAACAAGCTCATTCACGGGTTCGTTCGTAGACCCTTGCGCCGGACTTGCATGCGGGGAACGAGGGATTAGGCCTTCACGTGATCTATCAGAACTCTCACTCGAGAGGACAATAACCTCCTCTCGAATGGGGTCAGTAGTATCATCAAGCTCATCACCATCATCTTCACCTAAGATAGTATTGGCATAAGCAGCAAAACTATCGCTGGTAGGGTGCAAGAAACGGTCACGGATCTGATCCAACCACACAGGCTTCCCCTCAGGTAGTATCACTTCGACCATGGCACCAGCAGCCTTCAGATCGAGAACATTCAACAAACTATACCTAACTGTAAAATACAGGAACATGAGGAGGAGCATAACGAAATCAAAGAAGAACACAAACGTAAATGAGCAAAACTAATACCTTTCCCCTGATAGCCATAAACAGGGATACCCCTAGGGTTCTTCGGGACCCACAGCATGCTCATACCAGCCCCCACCAACGCCCTTTCCTCAAGTTGGGAAATAGAAGTGGCTTTCCGCGTCAACGTCTTGTACCACTCTTGCTCAGCAAAATCTATAGAGACATTTATCTTGGGAACCCCTTCACTCTCTGCCCGGTAATGCATATCGACCGGAATGACTCCACGACGAATATAGATAAACTTCTGCTTCCAATCATGAAGACTCTTCGGTGGGTTAGAACTACAAGGCTTAACCCCATTGGTCCGGGAGTTAAAGGAGTAGAAGCCATTAGTATAACTCACAAAATAAAAAACATTAAACATCTCGAAGGTTGGCTCAATACGGTTGGCCTTGCATGTAAATTCGAAATGTGTAAGCCGAGGTAACCCTAAGGCGTTAATCTGAGAGATATGCAACCCATAGTTTGTCAAAACCTCAGCAGTGAACTTCGTCATGGGAAGACGAAAGTTACCCTCTCAGAAGTAGGAAGCATATAACGCCATATATCCCGGTGGAGCATCCAGAGCAGTGGAGTTAGGAGTCGAAAACTGAGCACCCCACTTGGGACGAAAACCCATATCTCTAACCAGATTCTGAAATTCTTCTTCCTTCCAATTAATCTCAGCACGATCATGGCCAGGAGGATTCCTAGGTTTGTACTTCCTCTTTTTGGTGGAAGGATTCACCCTAGTTGACATAATTATAAAAGGATGAATTTGGAAAAAGAAGAGATAGGATGAAGAAGATGAGAAGAAAAGAATGTTTGAATTTTGAAAAAGTGAAGAAAATGGGGAAACCGCCACCTATTTATACCAATCGCATTAAATGCGATGGGTAGTGGGCCGTCAGGAATACAGGTGGACAACCAACAGGGAAAGGACACGTCAGAAGGGAGAGAAACCGTCACCTCTTTTTTCGGAAAAGTGGGCGACACACACCTGACAACGTGGCGAAAAAGCAACTGACACATCTGAAAAGGCGACTGTTCATCTCCGCAAAGACAGGGACACCAGACAGTCACATCAGTTGTCTTCATTCCAAGAAAGGAAACTTCTTTCAGAAGGAACCATGATACGCCATGCGCCATGCGTCCACTTGGCTCAGCTTTATATGGTTACCATCATGCACCACTCGCCATGCGTCTAGTTGGCTCAACTTTATAAGGTTACCATCATGCACCACGCGCCATGCGTCCAGTTGGCTCAACTTTCTAAAATTGCCATCATACGCCATGCGTCGTGCGTCCAGTTGGCTCAACTTTATAAAGTTACCATCATACGCCATGCGCCGTGCGTCCAGTTGGCTCAACTTTGTAAAGTTACCATCATATGCCATGCGCCATGCTGCGTCCACTTGGCTCAATCGCGCAAGGTAACCAACATGCATTCTAAAAAAAGGGAGAGAGATAAAACAACAACTACCCTTATAAGTCCAGAATCCCTCCTAGACGATCAACTAAACTAGAAGGCACACTGGACTGGGGGACTTGAAGAGGTATGGTCCCAACTCCACATCCACATGGCAGGGACCACATCACTTTTTCAGTCCAGCATGGCGCCTACATCAGCAAGCAAATCCAGAAGCTTCTGCAAGCTTCTGGAAGACGTCAAAGTGGCACCAAAGATGGTCCTTCCGACAGAAAGGACAATTCGTGTCACCAATCAACGAGCGCCATGTGGACCTACAACAAATCTGGGAGCAGACCGACAACAGCAGTACGTTTTCTCCAGCACGGACGATTATTGGCGCGCCACGTGGACCACTATCATGGACACAGCAGAGGAGACCAAGAGGATATTCCCCTTGGTCAGACAGTTGGCGCCCGATAACAGCTGGCAAGGTTGCTCCTCCCTCGTTCACCCTCCGGCTATAAATATGACCCTTCATCATTCAGGTTATCCATTCTATTCTCCACACTTTCACTCACAACACACACTGTTTTCTTTCTCAGAACAGTACTTATTCTCACACCTGAGCCCGGTTAAGAGGGAAACCCCCATATTCCCCTCTTAACGGGCTAACAGTGTTACTGTTTTGCAGGACCCTAGTCATTTGGCGAGTAGAGAAGGAGATTGAACCCACAGAAGAGACAATCCAGCTAGTTAACCATCGGTGTTAACCAGTGTTTCATCAGCAACAATATAGGTTTATCACGTAACCATCATGTCATTGTAAGTTACTTTTAAGCCTGACAAATCGGGTAGGTTTGGGCGACGGGTTAAAATGGGTTTCGTTTATACGCGTTATGAGAACAGTGAGTTCAGGTCAAAACACACCATCTCAAAAAAATATCAATTTGGTTATGGACAAACGAAATAAGCCAAAATGGAATTAGAATGAAATGAGTCGGTTAACAAAAAATTATCAAAATAGGTTCATCCGCTATATTCAAACGTGTCTATGACAATGGTGTCTAGGGCGGCGGCGACGACGACAAGGGTGGCGGTGACCGGGTAGTGGTAGTGGTTGTCATGGTGACGTGGGTGGTGGGTGGTGGGAGGCGATGGCAGCAATGGTGTGTCCACCGCCATTGCGGCGGTGGGTGCGGTATTGGTCGAGTGGTGATGCTGAAGTCAACGGAGGTGCTATTGACGACAAGCATGCATGCATGTGGTATGGCCATTTGGACCGTTAACTGAGTGAATTCAAATTGCTCGCGCTTAACTAACTTGAGACTATCCAAATATATAAACCGATAACATTTTATTTTGTTTTTGCTCAAATTTGCCCATTCCTCAAAGAATACTTCATGATTGGCAACTATCTATACTTTAATTATTATGATGATCAACTAGCAAACTTGAAAACATTTTTTTTGTTTAATATTTCGAACTTCAAATTAACATTTCAAGTAAAGAAAAAGCTAATAATCAAATAGTTAGTACTTTGTAGAATTTTAAATGTGGGTATAACTTTAGAGAAAGTTTATATAAATTTGCTTAAGTTATGAATTCTTAAGCAAAGTACTCGCTTACAATTGATCAATAAAAATGAATATAAAAAGAACTAGTTAGACCTTTTTTTTATAGTAAAGACACTTAAAATCTATGCAGTATATCGGTGATAATTGGTTATATCGGTTATATATCGGTCCCTTAGTAAAATATCGGTGTTAAATATCGATACCGATATTATCGGCGATATTAACCGATATAATCGATATATCACCGATATATCACCGATATTTGACCGATATGACCGATATATCACTGATATATCACTGATTTATTGGTGTTAAATTGCTATATATATAAATTCTGCATTATACTAAAATTACCGATATCCCACCGATATCTCACTGAGATAACCTATATTTCAAATATCGGTGGACCGAGATATCCGATATTTTACCACATTAATTATATAGCTTAAAAGATACAAAATTTGTATATCTCGACAATCATGGTTATTAAATAACATATAAAATAGAGCTAGAAATACAGAAATTCATACATTAAAGAAACCACCAAAAGTTATGTTATGAGTCATCTATGTCGTGATAAATAACAAGATCATTTAAAACCTTTGCTTTTTAATGGCCGTGAAACATAAATATATATTTACTTTGAAGTCCAACTTTTTTTTTCGGCCAACGAAACCAAAACTATCATTCCGGAAAAAAAAACGTCAACCAGCAAGAAACTAGCACATACATCTGAAAACGACCCCAAAAAAAAAAAACAAACAAGTAAACATTAACCCATACTATCTATATTGAATCGTTTCCATTTCTCCCAAGACAAGCTTGTGCTTCTCGATCTACTCTTTATCCAAAGATAAGAGAGAGTTATGGACTCTTCGACAATGTTTGGGCCTGACGCAGGTTTAGCGTTGAAAATTGCATTATTCTTAGCTCTCCAAATGCTCCAAAGAATCGTATAAACAATGGCTTGAATCACTCTTTTCCTAGTTTTCGAGCTGCCCATGATTTGGTGAACATCTAAAAGATCCGAAACATGGAAAGCAAAATCAGTGGCGGAGCCACTAGTACAGAAGTGAGCATTAGACGCGGTTAAAATAGTTTTTAGTCGCGGCGACTTAAAATGCCGTGGCTAAAAATGTGTTGTTTATAAGACGCGGTTTGCTAAACCCTGTCTTAAAATAAACCACCGACTAAAAAGATGTTGATACTTTTATGGAAATGTTTTTAGTCAACATTATGAACCGCGACTTAAAATCGTTTTACAATTTTAGGAAAAGTTTTTAGCCAGTGTTGGATGAACCGCGACTTAAAGTCGTTTTACAATTTTAGGAAAGATTTTAGTCGGTGTTGGATGAACCGCGACTTATGACCAATGTTGTTAGAACGACAAATTCTGCTGTCAAATTTCAAACAAAAATCTGTAGTAAAAAGGAGATATGTAAAAATGACATAATATGCAGTAAAAAAATAACCTGCACTCCAACATAGACGTCAAATCCAATCAATTATTTATATATTCAACGTAGTCAAATCCGGACAAGTAAAAAGCAACCCAATACACATTCAACCCGAAAGTCTACAATATTAATTGGTAAAATAACAATTCACTACTTAATCTATTCAAAACCATAAACAAACTATATTTAAACTAAGGAATACCCAACCCGTCAAATAAAATTGGCATCAATTCCTTCAACGTCTTTTTTATATCTTCATCTATAGCCTCTTTCGTGTCGTTCCACGTCTAAAAAATAGAAAATATTATAATTATTAGAAATTAGTTAACATCAACGAACAAATTGTTACAAACACATAACTACTCGTATGTGTGTGTGAGCATTTTTGCGCATGTTATCTTGTATATACTTATGCACATCTAAAAAATAATTAAGAAATAGACTTACTTTGGGAAATTGTTTTTGATACACATTGACAAAGTCGAACATAGATTGAAGAAGTATATAGCCGCATTCCCATGTCTTAGCATTTTGATTGCACTACAATAAATTAACAATTATTACTTATTCAAAATTTTTGAAAATCAAATTAGGAAATAGAAAACAAACCTACATTAACCATATCAAATGTGGGTTTTATTGGCAACAAGGCGCTTTCAATCACACTTGTAAGACGATAGTGGCTAGGATTTGTATTGCCCTTTAGTGAATCTAAAATATATACCCGTCATACTTTTATGGCAATAATGAACAAAGTCCATTGTTTTAACAACTTTGTAAGCGCGTCCATGGTCTGTTACTATAGCTGCAGAAAGAAATATGAAAATGGCAATCAAGGTTCAAATAATAGCATAAGCTTATCTTGACAATTAAAAAAACATGGAGAAGAATGAAACCATGAAACACTTCACCAAACTTTGCAAAGCATTCTTGGAGCCCTCCATCAATTGTACGTTTGCTAAGACCAGTTAAGAACAACAAAACCTCACTAAGATGCCTATAGCAGCACTGAATGTCACTAAGATGATTATTGCAGCATTAAATGTCAGTTGACCAAAACAAAATAAAGTATCAAACAACCAAAAGACATGATCTTAAACACCATAATATTTTTTTCAATATAAATTTAAGACAAGGGCAAGTCATATTCCATCACATTTTCAATCTTTAGGGCGAATATGTAATTCAAACCATAACTGAATCCATATACTTATCTGCTTGCTAATAAGCTCTTTGAAGATGATTTTGAATCTGCAAGCACCAAGTAAGTTAGATGCCTTTAATATACTCAATAGAAAACTATAGAATTTGCATACACTTAAAATGGATGAGAGAAAAATAGATGCAAAAAAGAAGGAAATTCACATTTTGATAGTTCAGTTACGGTCTAAAATACTTTGGTGTATATGTAAATTTATAGAAATAAAACCAAAACATACATAACATAGAAGTTTACATCTACAAGAACTAGTGGGTTTTACGCACTTCGCGATTAGTTTTTAGTCGGTATCGGTTTAAACTATTACTATTGGTTTGGTTTGTTATAAACTGGTATGATACTGGCACATGTTTTAAATCGATTGGAAAACCATAAAATTGATTAGCAGTGTAACAACCCGCACGTTCGTGTGTTGTTACTACTCATTATATTCGTTACGCCTAGCACCAGAGATTCGGATCATAATGTACCTATATCGCGTATATCGCTATGTCGCAGTATTTTCGCATAATTTCGCATACTTTATCACTATCACATCACATTGTACTTGCTGACAACCACGAAGATGTCGAGTGAGGACCAATTCTACCCTCCTTGATAGTCGTGATGTGTCGCAGTGCAACTCAATACTCAAAAATGCACTCGCAGGCACGCGTAACTCGATTATCACAGGATTTGAAATATGGTATATGACCCAAATGTGACTAATTATAATAAATACATGAAAATGTGGATGTGAATGTGTGACCAAACTATCGCAACGCTTAACAATCAAAACGAAACGCCGAAACACTAACCATCGGAACCAATCGATCGAGTGACAGCTCGACCGGATGGTCACCCTATCGGAGTGCCGCCCGATCGGACTGCCACCCGATCGGTGACCCACCCGACCCGTGACACTCCAGCACCTCCACTCCTCTTCACCTATAAATAGCACTTGTCACATCACTTGAACAGTGATGTGATAACTCCCACTCGACCAGCACGCTTTGGGGCTTCCCTCTCTCGATTTCTCGTGATTCTTGTAAGTTTTCAACCTAAATCTTGTACTTCTATGATCTACGCGCACTCCTACACCTTTCTATCTTTCGAATCTTAACTTTTAACCATGAAATCACCGGATTTGAGGTGTGCTAGGATGATGTCATCATAGAGTTCTTATGAACTTCCTATGTTGGCTTCAATCCACCAAGAACAACTTAGATCTGAACGATTTCCACATAAATAAACAAAGATCATGCATAGATCTGAACATATTCATGGTGAAAAAGGATTGAAAGAGGGTTTCTAACTTT
Organism: Helianthus annuus; assembly: GCF_002127325.2. Lineage (NCBI taxonomy): Eukaryota > Viridiplantae > Streptophyta > Magnoliopsida > Asterales > Asteraceae > Helianthus > Helianthus annuus. Next base: position 150,114,717 of record NC_035443.2, read on the forward strand.
CTTTCAACTCTTTTACATTCAATGCACTCAAAACCGATGGAAATCAGATCTTGTTCTAACCTCTACTCGTCCTTAGTGTTGTGTTAGCCCAAGATCTAGATTCTATCCATGAGACCATCGATTTCAGGTTAAGCAAGAACAACTGACTTGAACCGGTTAACTGGTTGAACTTGGGTGATTCCTGTTCGACCGGGTCACTTGGGTCAAGATGGGGTTCTGTTGTTTGACATGTTATTGAACAGTCTCGAAAAAACACAAACTACCAAAACAACCAAGTGAAGAAGACGATCAGGTCGACCAGGACGGATTGCCATCCGATCGGATTACCGCCCGACCGGGTTGCCACCCGATCGGCTTTCACCTTGGGTCCCACACTTAAACTTTATTTCAGACTTCAAGAGTTTGAACATCGAAAGGACTGTCGCCCGATCGGGTTGCCACCCGACCGACCGACCGACCGACCAACCGACCCTGTGATGTTTGAACTCAACACGAACAATTTTCAACAAGTTCAATACATTACCAGTTCGAACAGATTGCCGTGAACTTGTTCTCACTAAAGTGTCCTACCAATCGGGTTGCCGCCCGATCGGACCGCCGTCCGATCGATCGACTTGAAAGGTAGAGATACTTCTCTGTTTTCAAAATGCTACAACGGAAACTTCAAAAGGAAAGCCATCATACACAACACATCTTTCCCAAACGAGGTAGCAATCCAATCGAGTGGTCACCCGATCGACCGGCCACCCGATCGACCGACCGCCCGATCGGATTGCCACCCGACCGGAGTACTGTTCGATCCAATGACACTTTACACCGTTTAGCGCACTATTCGGCGCTTACGCTATCAATCTGTAATCAGGCTATTCTCAGACGCGCTCCTTCAATTCAACCAAGTGGTGTTTACTTGTTGAGCACCGACTGTGAGTATACTCGAACCCCTTTTTATCGCATTTTGGGTGTAACATACGTTCCTATTAAATCAAATTTATCAAAACGAATTATTCAATCAAACTGTTTATCACTTGCAAATAACTGTTATGCATATTTATACGTGATGCTAAGTTGTAAAGAATTGTAACTTGGGGTTATTGTTCTCATACCAATAACCCCTTTCCCTTGAAGTCTACCCAAGTGACGAGATTGAGGAACATTGATACTTTTGACACCATCCAAATAACCTGTGAATAAGTTAAGCATTGCAATATTAATTAAATTTTACAAAACTAAAATATTGTAAACGTTATGATATCATACCTGTGTAGAACTCATTCACTTCTTCAGAAGTATATCCTTCAACAATACTACCCTCGGGCCGATTACGATTTTTTACACAACCATTTAAGAAACCCATGTATCTTTCAAAAGGGTACATGTAGCGTAGAAATACAGGACCGCAAGCCTGAATTTCTCTTACGATATGCATCACCAGGTGAACCATCACATCGAAAAGTTTGGTGGAAAATACATCTCATGTTCACAGAGTGTGACGATAATTTCTGTTTGCAAACTTTCTTGTGATTGTGGATTTATTATTTTCGAATGAATCGTGTTGAAGAACGGATAAAGTTTTGTGATTGTATGTCGGATCTTTTCCGGTAACGATCCACAAATTGCAATAGGAATCATATGTGTCATCAAAACATGACAATAATGAGACTTTATACCAAACAATTTATAGTCTTTCAATGACACCAACCTTTTTATGTTTGCAGAATAGTTGGATGGAACTTTAATACCGTGTTCACAAAACATTTTTTTTTCTTTTGTTGACATTGTATAGCACGCCGGTGGCAGAAAAAAACCCTTAGGTTGCGCAACAGGATGGAGCCCTTCACGTATTCCCATTTCTTGCATATCTTTACGGACATTGATCCCATCTTTAGTTTTCCCAGGAATGTTTAACAACAAGCCAAGCAAGCTCTCACATACATTTTTCTCGATATGCATAACATTTAAGCAATGTCTAATTTGTAAATGCTTCCAGTAAGGCAAATCCCAAAAGATAGACTTTTTTTTCCAAATGCCTGGCTCCAAACGAGATTTTTTCCCCAACTCGACGTTTAAATTTCTGACTTTTGAGAACGCATCAAATTGTTTCCTTACTTTTCCATGCTCTGGTTTTCCCTCAAACTCCAGAGCTTTGTTCCGGTAATCATGATTGATTGGAAGGAATCTTTGATGTCCCATGTATACGGTTTTTCTGCAATTATTTAATCACATTGAACTCGTGTCATCTTCACAAACAGGACTAGCAAGTTTACCTTTGGTACTATATCATGACAAATTACCATATGCTGCTGTAAAATCACATATGGTGCAAAAAAATCATGGCACGCAAATCAAAATATTCTTTCTTATAAGAATCATACACGTTTACACCTGGACTCCATAGGGTTTTAAGGTCATCTATCAATGGAGCCAAATAAACATCAATTTCATTACAAGGTTGTTTCGGACCCTGGATCAACAACGACATCATTATGTATTTTTTTCATGCATAACCACGGTGGAAGGTTGTAGATGCAAAGAAGAACCGGCCATGTACTGTGGCGACTGCTCATGTTTCCGAAAGGGTTGATCCCGTCCGAACTAAGTCGAAACCGATTGTTAAACCTGAGGTCGTTTACACAAGTGAACCAAGAACGCACAACTCCAATTAATACTCTTGCTTACAGCCTTTTATCAAACATAAACCAAAAGGAAACAAACCTTTTTTCTTATTCAAAACTAAACCTTGCTTATTTATAAACCTAAGCTACTATCCTAATTAATTACAAACTTACTACAACTAGGAAACATGCCTTTTATCTCTATCCATATCATACTTAGAAAATTCAAATAATATATATATATATATATCTCCATTGTATCATACTTAAAAGGGGTTTTTTAATTATATTTTAAGTCAGGGTTTGTAAACACTGTCTAAAGCTATGTAAGCATATTTTAAGTCAGGGTTGGTATCAAAAGACGCGAATTTTATTAGTGTTCAATTATATTTTAAGTCAGGGTTTGTAAACACCGTCTAAAGCTTTGTAAGCATATTTTAAGTCGGGGTTCATATCAAAAGACACGAATTTTATTAGTGTTTAAAGGATATTTCGTTAGTATCCTGATGTGATGAGATTGTGTGTGTATATTTAGACGGGGTTATGTGCATTACCGCGTCTAAAAACAAAATTGACACCCGTCTAATGGTTACTTGTGTACTAGTGAGCTTGACCAAAAGTTGCGGGGAGCGGAAAGTCATGAGACCAAATTTTTTTTCCTCTCGCTATGTTTTGGGTTATATGTTCAGGTCGGATATTCGATTGGGGTCGGGTTAAACAATAATAACTTCAATTAAAACTAAATAATCTTCATTCATTCAAATGAGGCTCTCTTATTAAAAAAAAATGCTATATATTGTTTAACAAAAATTAAGACCAAATATTTATAATGATGCAAGATAAATGTTAAGTACCTGAACGAAGAATTACAACTCAGCCCAACGATTTTTAAGATAAATGTTAAGTACCTTTAAGACCTTTAAGATAAAAAAAACCCTCCACTTTAATTTATATATAAAGTAGTAACAAACTTTACTTAAATTTTAGCTTGTTCACGTTTTTTTAACTCAATACGAAAATATGTATAAATATTTTTGACAATAAACTTGGTAGGGGCAAGGGAATTTTAGGCAAAATAATTGGCGATGGCAGATCTATATAATTTTAAAATTTTCGGACGTAAAAAACAGAAATATTACACTTATAATCAAAACATTCGGGGGCAGGTGCAACCCGATTCCTTAAAATTAAAAGCTAGGCCACTGAGCAAAATACTCCTCCGACTTCCACCATTAATCACTCTCCAAATTTGGAGTATAACAATTATATGTAAATCCATGGAAGTTTATAAAGTTTAAGATCGTTTAGAAATAGGATCATAAGCTATGAATATTATATGTCTATCTACCTTTTTATGTTAAGTATAACTATATTGTTTCGTTATATTACCATATCTGAATACTCTGATTTTGGAAACGTATATACCTAAAAAATTTCTATACGAAAGTACTGTTTATAACACTACACATCGAAAAGTTCGGATGGGGGGGGGCCCTCCCAGACATACACTAAGTTGCGTCCCTGTAACATTATGTACTCAATACTTGATCATGAACGTGAATTTGGAGGGCTTCACATATACGTCATTGTGTAAGGGGCTGTTTGGCAACTTCTGAATAGTTAAGTGCTGAACAATAAGAGGTCCGAACCATTAAGTGCTGAACTGGCAAGATGTCTGAACCATTAAGAGCCAATATAATGCTTAACCCTTCAGAGGCAAATGTCTGACCAATTCAGATTAGAGGTCTTAACCATTCAGACTTTGTATAATACTTAACCATTCAGAGGCAAATGTTTGAACCATTCAGACATCTACTCACGAAACAAACAGACTGAACCATTAATAGCCTTATTAAGAGGTAAACAAACAATCCATAAATGCGATGTGACATTATCTGTGGTGCTATGGTCATTGAATGTATGTGTATATATGTGTGTGGGGGAAGATTCATTTGAGAAGAAATTTAATGTGAGAAGAAAAAGAAGAAAGGACATAATGGTAAAACATTAAATAGTTTATAACTCCTCCCATTAATTATGTTATCTCTAATTAATAAAGCAAAAAACATTTTATCCTACACATTTCAATATTTATCCTACATGTATCTTACACTTACTATAATTTACCCTACGCATATCTAAATTTATCATACACATTTAAGAATTTATCCTACGCATATACTAAAATTTATCCTACGCATGTCGAAAATTGTCCTTCACCCTAAATTATTTTATCTTGAAAGAGTATATTTAAAAATGAGTTACAAGTTTAATTAGTTACTAATTAATTACAATTAGAAATTTACTTATATGCTCTTATTAATAACATTAAATACACATATTAAAATGAAGTAAATGAAGCATTTCTATTGGTTTAAAACTTATTCTTTTTATTCTTAAAAAAATTTTCTTCTTATTTGAACCTTCCACTGTATGTGTGTTAATATAGATGAAAAATCATGTGTGGCACACCCTATCGCACATTCGGAACACCTGGTTCACTATATATATATGATATATCATTTTCCTTGTTGCTTGCTTAGGGTATAAGGAGTGGTTAGATGATTGAGAGTGGCAAACTAAAAAATCAACCAATGAGAGTGTGCCATGTCAAAGTGGTAAACTATGTTCAAAAAAGTGTTGGCAATGGTTAGACACTTGGTGAAGTGGTAAACTATTTTTTTAACAAAAGGAAAAATGTGTGATTGGTTGAGATTGGAATGGACCCCACCCCACACACCTCCTCTCTCTCTCCTATCCTCCCTCCCCGCATCGTTATACCATCACCGCACAATAAATCAAAATCGGCAAACATCTTGTTGGTGGTGGTTTACCGCGTCGGTAAACTCGTTTGCCGATCACCACTCCGGATACCCTTATATTATGTTGCTCGTATAGGTTTTTGTATTGTTAGTCTATGCCATGTTCTATTTTCATTTTGTTAGGCTTAATTAATAATTGAGTTAATTACACAAATGAGTCCTTTGGTTTATAGCTAGTTTCGTCTTTGGGTACTAACTTTTTTTTTAACAGGTTCAGGTTCTTTGGTTTTGATTTTGTAACATCTTTGAGTATTGAGGCTAAATTTTGTTAAATTTTCAGTTAATATTAGAAAAAATTGACTAAAATACCCTTTTACTCAAAAGAAAAATTACAGGGACTATTCAAGTAAATTTCCTAAATTTAATAGACTGGGGTGGTTCGTGTAAATTTACTTAAATCAATTAAATCAAAATAAATAAATAATTAAAAAATGAACTAAAATCCTTCGTTCACACCTCTGATTTTCCGGCACCACTCAGACCACAATCGCTGACCCGGCGACCCCCACCTCTTTACATGCACCAACAGCAAATCGAGCCACCTTCCAACACTCCTCGCCACCCCAGACTTTGATTATAACTCCCAAAAACATTGATTACAATCCCGAAACAGATCCCGAAACGCTAGACCCACTGCTCTGTTTGTGGCACGTCAATGGCAGCACGATGTTCCTGTTTCCTTGTCGTGTGGCCATCAGTTGCAGCACGTCAATGGTTTTATTCACCGATCACCACTGGTTTAGTTAACGACGGGTGAAAATACTTCAACTCTATGAGAGATTGTGGACTAGAACCAGAATTGCGTGGTGATATCCAGTGTCGAGAATTTAGAGAACAGATGCAAGAATTTGGAGAAGAATTCTTGGTGCGTGTAAGATCTATAAATATGTTGAATTGGCTGAAGAAGCCACTAGCGAAATAAGATTATAATGATGGAAATTATGTACTGTTTTCAAACATATATTCCCAAGAAAGTAAGTGGGACAAAGCGGTGAATACCAGGAGGAAGGTAGATGAAGTATCCAAAAGTGTTTTCTAAATAGAGATGCAATTAGTTAATTAGTTATAATAAAATTAATTGAGAATAACAGTGTTAGGAAACTTCATTTGTAAGTATTGAAGAAAATCTCAATCAACTAGATCTCTGAAGAAGATAACAGTCCTGAAGAACACAACAAGATGGAGAAAAATAGTTGGGACACCCGAAAAGCAAAGTATCTACTACAAAGAATCTCAAGTTGATAAAGAGTTGATTTGGATTATCAGAGAAGGTCATTTCTGATGGATCTGATGATATTTCTGATGAAATATCACCAGTTTCTGACAAATTCTGATCATCAAACTTTCTGATGATTTGTTCACCAGAATTTCTGATGAAGTGGCTTATCAGAAATTCTGATGACAGACCCACTTGTCTAAAATCACAACTCTATCCTGCCACCCATGACTGAAGCATGACATTATTGGTTTTCATGATTACAAATGCAACTTGAACGATGGATTCAATGAATATGTCAAATTGCTACTTTATGCAGGACTTATTGCATGAATAAACAATTGTTTATTCATGCCCACAGCCGTCTATAAATAGAAGGCTCGAGAGGCAGAAGATACTTGAGGTTGAAGCTTAGCATTCACATACAAACACTCAAACTCCAACTGCTCTTCTCTCCCACAGAAATCAAGATTCATTTGTATTAGATAATAATCTTACAATCACCTTGTTAAACTAATTTGTTTCAAAGTGATATAAAGTTGATAATTCTGTAGGTCTTGTTTCTTGAAAGTCTGATTTCCATTTCTGCACATCTTTTTCACATATACTGAAATCACTTGCCATATTACGTAAAAAGAAGTTGTTAAGGCCATACTGGGTCCAACAATTGGTATCAGAGCAGACTGAATAAATTATTTTCAAACGATCAATCGCTCTTCTATTTTCTAAATATGGCCAGCTTTCAAAACGTGGAATAATGCTTTTAACATTGGTTCTATGTCCAAACCTCCGGCTCTGGTCAGAGAGGAATACCCCCAATGGAAAATCAGGATGGTCAATTTCCTTAATGGTCATGACCGAGCTCTGTTTCAATCCATTGAAAGGGGTCCACATATACCAATGACTGAAATACCAGCAATTCCAGCAACTGACCAAACACCAGCAATCCCTGCCTCTCGTGCTCCAAAAAGTGAAATAAACTGGAGACCGGAAGACAAGGATCTGGTGGTTAAGGATGAAAGAGCAAAATCACTCTTAATAATGGCCATCCCTAATGACATATTTTCACAAGTTGATGCTTGTGCATCAGCCAAGGAAATATGGGATCAGTTGGAAAATCTTTGTGAAGGAGGAGAAAGGATGAAGAGAAACAAGAGAACAAACAACGTCTCATCCTATGAAAGGTTTAAAAGTTTACCTAATGAAAAGTTAAATGATACATATCAAAGGTTCACAAAACTTTTAAACGAGCTAAAGAAATTTGGAATAACTAAATCAAATGATGAAAGAAACATTAAATTTCTTGATGCTTTGCCTAGAGAATGGAGAAGTCTCACAATGACTTTGTCCTCAACCTTAGAACTAGGAAACACGAGTCTTCACGACTTATATAGCATCTTGATCCCCAGAGAGGAAGAAATATTTGAAGAAACCATTCAAAGAGGGGGATCTTTAGCTCTTATCTCTAACTCACAAAGACAAACAACTTCCAATGATCCACAACCATCAAACAGCCAGGCCTTTGAAACTTCTGATTCATCATCAGATTTTTCAGCCTTTACTGATGTAATAGCACTGCTCACCAAAACATTTGAGCAAAGGTTGAGGGGAGGAAGCCAGGGGTACAAGAGGAGTGATAGAAGGAGGATGGATGATAGATCTAAAGAAGATGTTAGATCTAAAGATAAGGGAAAGGCTGAAGTGGTGTGTTACAAGTGCAAGCAAAAAGGTCATTATGCATCTGAGTGTAAGACCAAGAAGCTGAAAGATGTTGCTTACTATGAAAGGAAGCTTGAGGAAGCTAAGAAGCAACAACAGCAAGTCAGCTTAATTGCTGGAACAGATACATGGCTATCTGATGACTCTTCTGATGAAAAAGAAGAAGAAATGGCCAACTTCTGTCTCATGGCACTTTCTAATGACATACCAGAGACTTCAGGACAACAGGTAAGTTTAGACAATCTTGATCTTGAACACAAGCTAAATGAGCTCATGTCAGATTTTTTAAACTTGCAAGTTAAACATCAATCAGATGGTAAAAAAATCTGATGAGTTGCAGAGGACTTTGAATAAAATCATTCTTGAAAACCAATTATTGATAGAACAAAGTTTAGATCAAAGAGCTAAAATTGAGTTCTATGAAAATGAAAGAAGAGATCTTTACAAGAAAATCAATGATAAAGAAATTAATGTAAGAGGTTTTCAAGAAGCAAAAGAATTCATAAGTTTCATAGAGTCCACTCCAAAGAACAAAGGAGAAGGGTTGGGTTATGTAAGAACAAACAATAACAAACCCACTGTCTTTGTAAAAGCTACTCAACAGACTTCTGATAAATACTTATTAGAATCTGATTCTGAAACTTTCAAATCAACATGTTCTGAATACTCCTTTGATAAGCCAAATTTTTAACCAAAAAGAAGTGAATGCAGTCAAGAGTTTGTAAAAACTCCAGAAGTAGTTCACTCATCTTTTCAAAACTATCCCTACATTCCATCACAAGAAGGAAAATCAGAAATTTCTGATGATTCCTGTATGTGTGTTGAAATACTGAAGCTTGTTCAACACCATCTCCAAAAGAAAAACAAAAATTCTGTTAATGGCTCAGCATCCAACAGAAATTCTGATGAAAGGTCATCTAGAAGAATTAATAAAACCAGAATATCATCAGAAAGTGTACCCAAGCATGCATGGGTACCTAAATCCCTCTAATCATTTCATTTCAGGACCATCATGTGCAGCAGATCTGGTACTGCGACTCAGGAAGCTCCAAGCACATGACTGGAGATAGGAGCTTACTCAGCAACTTTGTCCCAAAGCTGGGTAAAATGGTGAACTTTGGAAACGGAGTTAAAGGAAGGATAACGGGATACAGATGTATCAGGTATGGATGTTTGACCATTGAAAGAGTAGCTTATGTTGAAAGCTTAAAATATAATTTGCTGAGCTGTGGTTAATTCTGTGACAAAGGTTTTCAGGTAACATTTTTACCAGAAAAATGCTTGCTAATAGGTATGGATGATAATAAAGTATACTTGAGTGGGAAAAGGATAAGACAATCAATTTATTACTTTGACTTCAAAGAAGAAAATGAACATCCTAAACTATGTTTATTTTCAAAGATTAACAAAGGAAGTAGTTGGTTGTGGCATAAAAGATTAGCTCACTTGAATTTCAAAAACCTAAACAAATTAGCAAGTAAAGGTCTGGTAAAAGGGTTACATTTCATATCCTCTAAAAAGGATAAAATTTGTGATGCTTGTGAGATGGGAAAGTCAAAAAGAAGCTCTCACAAGTCAATTTCTGAATCTTCCATTACACAAAATTTGGAACTTTTACACATGGATCTGTGCGGACCCATAGGTACAGAAAGTTTTCTGGAAAGAAATATATACTAGTAATAGTTGATGATTTTTCCAGATATACATGGGTTGAATTTTTGAGAAAGAAAAGTGAAACATCTGATCTGATCATTAATTTTATAAAGAAAATTGAAAATCTGTTAAAACTAACAGTAAGAAGGATCAGATCAGACAATGGGACAGAATTCAAAAATTCTAAAATTGAAAGCTTTCTTGTAAACAAAGGAATCTCTCATGACTTTTCTTCTCCCAGAACCCCTCAACAAAATGGGGTTGTTGAAAGAAAAAATAGAACCTTAGTAGAAGCTGCCAGAACAATGCTTGCATATGCCAAAATGCCCTCTCACTTTTGGGCAGAAGCAATTGCAAATGCATGTTTTACTCAAAACAGAACTCTCATCAACAAAAGGCTGAACAAAACACCCTACAACATAATAAATAATAGAATTCCAAGTGTAAAATTTTTACATACATTTGGTTGTAGATGTTTTGTTTTCAATGATTTTGAAAGTCTTGAAAAATTTGACAAAAAAGCAGAAAAAGGTATTTTTCTTGGATATTCATTGTCCTCAAAAGCTTATAGAATTTTAATTCTTAATACAAGGACAATCAGAGAAAGTTTATATGTCTCATTTGATGACTCATTAGAGACTGAAGTTTCTGATGAATACATGAAAGAAATAAACTTTTATGACAAACAAGAAAATTATGAGCATCACTTTGAAATAATATCAGAAGATCTTTTAGAACATGATAAAGCTTGCACATTTAAATCAACTGAAATATCATGTACTAACCCTGAAGAACAAGCAAATAGCACAACAGAAAATCAAAATTCTGGTGCTTTACATGAAACAGAGGTAACCGAATAGGGGGAAACTTCAAATCCATCAGAACCAACGGTTGTTCAAAATAGGTTGAGATGGATCAAAGGGCATGTTCATTCTGATATCATTGGCAATCCAGCTGATGGTGTGAGAACAAGATCTGCAACTGCACATGAATGTGCATATGCTGGGTTCTTAAGCACAATAGAACCCAAATCTGCCAAAGAAGCTCTGAATGATCCAGATTGGATACAAGCTATGCAAGAAGAGCTGGATCAATTCGAAAAGAGCAAGGTGTGGGATCTGGTACCCCAAGCCCAAAGACAAATTTGTCATAGGCTCAAAATGGGTATACAGGAATAAGTCTGATGAAAATGGCATAATCACAAGGAACAAAGCAAGATTAGTAGTCAAAGGTTACTGTCAATAAGAAGGTATTGATTATGATGAAACCTTTGCACCAGTAGCTAGATTAGAAGCTGTGAGATTTTTTATTGCTTATGCTGCATCCAAGGATTACAAAGTTTATCAAATGGATGTAAAATCAGCTTTCCTAAATGGTAAAATTGAAGAAGAAGTTTATGTGCAACAACCTGAAGGCTTTGTTGATCCAAAATTTCAAAATCACGTTTATAGATTAAACAAAGCCTTGTATGGATTGAAGCAAGCTCCAAGTGGTATGAAACATTATCAAACTTCTTACTCAATTCTGGATTTACCAAAGGTACTATTGACACCACACTGTTTCTCAAAACACACAAAAATCATACCTTGTTGGTTCAGATATATGTTGATGACATTATATTTGGATCAACAAATGAAAAATTTTGCAAAAAGTTTCAAAAATTAATGACCAGCCATTTAGAAATGAGCATAATGGGTGAATTAACCTTTTTCTTAGGTTTACAAGTCAAACAAAGAATTGATGGAATATTTCTGAGTCAATCAAAATATGTCAAAACAATTCTACAAAAATATTCACTTGAAAACTGCTCTGTTTCAAAAACTCCCATGGCAACAGGGAACAAATTGGATTCTGATAAAGATGGAATAAGTGTAGATATTAAAACCTATAGAGGGATGATAGGGTCATTATTATACTTAACTGCAAGTAGACCAGACATCATGTTTGCTACATGTTTTCAGGCCAGATATCAATGTGACCCTAAAGAATCTCATTTAAAGGCTGTAAAAAGGGTTTTCAAATATCTAAAAGGCACGTCAGAACTTGGTCTCTGGTATCCAAAGGATACAAACCTTGAATTAATTGCATACACAGATGCAGATTATGCAGGGTGTAAGATTGACAGAAAAAGCACATCTGGTGCTTGTCAAATCTTGGGGGAAAAATTGGTATGTTGGGCAAGCAAGAAGCAAAACTGTGTTGCCACATCAACAGCAGAATCAGAATATGTAGCAGCAGCAAGCTGTTGTTCACAAGTGCTGTGGATGCAAACTCAACTGGAGGACTATGGAGTAAATCTGACAAAAATACCAATTTTGTGTGATTCAAAGAGTGCAATTGCAATAACAGAAAATCCAGTTCATCACTCAAGAACCAAACACATAGATGTCAGATATCACTTCATAAAAGATCATGTGGAGAAAGGTAACATTGAAATGTATTTTGTTCCAACTGAAAACCAAATTGCTGATATATTCACAAAACCTCTTGATGAAAAGAGACATAATTTTTTGATCAGCAAACTTGGCATGGTCAACATAAGAGATGAAAATGTTTCAGAAATAAAAGCAAAACAAAAAGAAAACCAAGTTGATAATCATCAAGTTACTGAGAATGAAAGGACAATTAAACAAAATTCTGATGCAGAAATTCATCTATCTGATGAAAAATCAGAAAATTTAATAAATCATCAATAAAATGTGATGATTTACCAGAAATTCTGATTTACATCAGGAACCTTTGTTTAACTGTGCATAATAATCAGTAATCATCAAAAGTTCATATCTTCATACATATTCCATTTGTATAAATTCTTTTTTGTTGTTTAAAAAAAAGGAAGGGAAACATGACATGCATGAAGATAAAATTAAATCCAAAGAATTCAACCATCACAAATTTAAAAAAAAAAGGAAAAAGTTTTTTTAACATGCAACGTCATTCAGTTATAAGGAGTTTAACAGAAACACGTAAGCACCAATATCATTAGGAGCTATGAAAGTAGCCGCCCACCTATTTGAATGCTTACTCACACAAAAGGCTTAGTAGACTGTCATATTCACTGCAATAGATATCGTCTTAAATGAAGAGAAGAAATTTTTTTTGTTAATATGAAACCATCGTTTTCACCTATAAATATTAACAATCTGAAAAAGACATTCTTCACAACAAAATATTCTTTTCAAAAGCCTACTATCAGAAAAAATTCTTATTTTCAAAATGAACCACCCAAGATCAATGGAATCCAACCAATTTCCTCTCATACTTCACGAACATCATAATCTCAGACTAAGATCCAACTTAGAAGGACCTGCATGGGAGGACTGCAGGTTTGTGTACAATATGATCATGAGAAGTCCCTTGGGCTTTGCCATGTCTACACATGTCACCATATATCCAGAATTTCTTCAGGAGTTCTGGTGGAATGCTCAAGTTGTTATGAGTGGCACTTCTATGTGGATAAGAAGTGAGGTTATGGGGGTAGAAATCACCCTAAAAGAGGAAACACTCAGAGATGTCCTCAGATTAGGTGACTGTCGAAGGATCACTATATTGGAAAAGGCAGAAGTGCAAAGGACCTTGACGTAAATGGGCTACAATTCAAGCAATGTGTCAAGGCAAATTTGCAAATCTGGGTTCATACCACCTTTTCAATATTTGGTAACACAGCTGAGTGTCTGCTTTTCGAAAAAGATAGGACACTTTAATGAGCTGTCTTACAGGATGATGGAAGTGGCGCATGCTATTGTACAGGAAAAACCTTACAAATATGCTAAGTTTCTCATGAGAGACTTAGAAGGAAACGTCCATGACCGTAATCCTTTTCTGATCTACCCTCGTTTCGTAACCAAAGTAATCACAAGTCAACTTGACTTTGGTGGTGTGAGAAGTTGTTATACAAGAGCTGAACTAGCACTTCAAGAAAACTTAAGAGTTGCTTCCCTGGTTCCGTCACCCTTTCATACAGGGAGAATAACCAGTCTCTGGTTATACGTGTAGTGCATGTATAACGTGTTGGATGAAGATGATGAGTAGATAGGTCTATCTATGTTTGTTTTAACTTGTTAAGTTTTTTTTTTTTTTTTTTTTTGTTCTAACCCACTTTTGTTCTGTAATATATTCAGATTTTCTTAATTAAATGTTAGTTAAATATGTCAATAGCTCCATGGGGGACTAAGAAATCTTGTCTGATGATAACAAGGAAAATCTGGTAAGAATCAAATGAAAACTGATAGGATATGATAAATCATCAGAATCTGATAAAATTTATCAGAAATTTCATTAAAACATCAGAAATCTGATGCAAAACTGAATTACTTTTTAGATATGTTTCTTTCAATTTTTTTATGAGGACTGGAACAAGCTATATGAAAGAGACTTCCTAATACATCAGAACAAAAATGCGGAGTTCACAAGGTCAATTGAAGAAAAGGCTTTTGATTGGACCTATTCTAAAATCAAAAAGGTGTCCCACCTAAAAAGGTGCAAGTTGGATACTAGTGTTTATCGTTTAAAAAATTGTTGGAATCTCTAATTGTCTTGAATGAGATATACATTAAATTAGAGATAACCCAAGGGTTTTTCAAAAACGGTTACGTCTTTAAAAGATTAAAACATCATTAAGGTGTCATAAAACACCTTGAATACAAACAACCCACAAAAAACACTCAAAAATCTCTGTCTCAGCTCACTATAAATATACCCTCCAACAACAGAGACGTTCACCTTCAATCTCAATTCTCAAAACCCTAAAAGCCCTTTTCAAAAGCAAAAACCCAAATCCTTAATGGCTGCCTCAAACAACAGTCCACCTCCAACTGAACACTCTGTTCCCCTAATCACCAAAGCTGAATATCTTCCTTTGAAGAACAACAATGAAGCAATGAACACCAACATCGAACAATATGATGTGAAGTGTCAAATTCTCATTGAGTTTCTGATCAGAAGCCCAATAGCTCATGCTCTTACAAAGACCAGAGAGGTACCAGAAAGATTGATACAACAGGTTGTACACACTCTCGAAGCTCATAGAACAAATATGGAGCTAACAGCACATGTATGGGAAGATATCTTCATCAAAATCACACCAGAGAAAATAAGGGAATGTCTGGAACTACCCTTAAATCAAGAGTATGAAGATGCACCACCAAAAGAAGACATGTTTGAACAACTTGATGCTGTAATGGGATACAAGGCGAAGATTTCAAAAATCAACGAATTCAAGAAGAACAAGCTACCTGCCTTCTGGCAAGTATTGATGGAAATATTGAATAAATGCTTATCATCCAAGATCAGAGGTACGGATCAGATAAATATGAATATTCTAACAATCATGTTCAGCCTTATAACTGGGTTGAATATTGATTTTAGAACAGAAATATTTAATCTGATCAAAAGATCAATTCTGACCAAAACCGGAAAGATAGATTCACATCTACCATTTCCCAGATTTTTATCCATCATAATTTCTGATGCTTTCTCTGAAAGAAATCTACAAACTCCAAAATCAAAATATATGTGGAAATCAGAAATTATGAGACCCTGGAGTGCTGCAGGGTCATGGAAGTCAGACTTTGATGTACCTGTTCTACCAGAAAACATGATGGATCTTGTACAAGAAAATTCATCATACAGAGCAGAATACATGAGAATGTTAAGCAGGCAAGAAGAAAATAAAGAAGGATTTGAAAAGGTGTAACCCATGGAGCATGATGCAGAAGAATCAAGCACACCAAGAATAGAGCAGCAGGATGAATCTAATCCACATCTTGCTGATAAAGATGTGCATATGACTCTTGCAATAGAAGAACATCATGCTGAAGTTCACACATTAGAGAAACAGGTGCAACAAAATCTAAACTCAATTTATTTTATACTTTTGGAAGTGATTCTGATGAATCAATTCAACAAAGATATGAAATATTACAAAGAAGCACTGTTTTTACAAAACAAAATGTGAGTGAAACAAAAGACCCATTTTCTGAGTCAAACTCTGAGGAGGAAAATGTGGTAACAACAGGTGGAGATCAGTTCACTGATCAAGGAAACCTGGATGAGAAAAATAAAAGTTTCTCAACAACTCATGGAGAATCTGAAAAGGTTCAAGGATGTGAGGAAAACCAGGACTTGAATTTGTTTCAAATTTCTGGTGAGGAAACAGAGAATTTGGATACTTCCAATCCTCTTAACCTCAGAACATCAGAAAATGTGTTTTCTGGTGGTGTTAGAAGGGAAACATCTGTTGTTTCTCCTATTTCCCAAAAACAACCATCTATGTCTCCAAAACAACTTCATAAAGAACTTGAAGATGAAGCAGCTGCTGAGAAAACAGTCATGAACGAAAAACTTGATCTGATACTGGAAAAAATCAGAAATAAAAAATCAGAAGTCAAAGCTCTATCAGAGACTGTCAAAGCAGTGCAGCTCTTAAAGAAATACAAAAGTCATCAGAAAACAAAGGAACCTCTTCAGAAATGGAAAAGGGTCTTAAAGAACTGCGTGATATCAAGAAAAAGATGACAGAAATTGCAACTGCTGGAGAAAGTTCAAGTTCAGGAAGGCTTCTTGAAGAAATACAACTGCTCAGAGCCAACAACAGCAGTCTAACTGAGGCTTTTGAAAAGTTGGTACTGGAATTAAGTGAACAAAGAAGCAAAGAAAATCAGGAGTTTCAGAAGATAAAGAAGCAAGAAGAAATAAACAGTCAATCTCTTAGTAACATTCATTTGCTAGTAAAAAGATTGCAATACAATGTTGCCACACTTGCAAAAGTTGATCTTCATAAACTAAAGACTCCAATTCCACAAGAAAGCCAAGCAAAAGAGTCAGAAAGTCCCCAACATCACCCAGAAACCATCAAACAAGAACAAATAAAGCAAACAGAAGCTGTAACAGTTCAAAAAGAAAAACAGACCATGGGTCCACCACCAGATAAACAAAAGTTACCCATGGGTCCTCCACCAAGAATATCAAAGGCAGACACTTCAAGTTTCCAACATAAAGAATACACTTCAGCTCATCCAACAACTACAACCATCACTGGAGAAACAGAATTTAGTATAAGGATGGACACAAAAGAGAAGCGGAGAATGGAACATGAAGTAACCTCTTCAAAAAGGCCAAGAAAAATAATGAAAGAAGACTCAGAAGGCAAGATCAAAGAATCAGAAGTGCTGGAAGGTGATCTACACACAATCATGTATCCAGAAGAACATCTGAAGCACTACTATTGGAAAGGTCCAGAAGACAACCCAACAAGGCCACTCTCACCAATGAGTGAAGGTATTTATGAAGAAAGAAAGAATGGTAGCCGGGTGATATTGCACAACAAATTGACCAATCCAATAGTAACAATTGAAAGAGTTGATACTTTGACTACTGGAGGAGGCTTACTAGGGATTGAAAGTCAAAACAAGTACACCCTAGTCAGAAAAGACAAAGATGTTCAAAAAGTTACTGATGCAGACTTGGCTGATGAAGTTCATCCAATGGACATAGTCAAGATGAAGAACATCATTGATGAATGGAAAGGTGGTTCAGTAGTGATCAGAAGAGCCCTTGACAGTGTTAAAAATGCAGGAGCGAAATTATACAAAAGAGCAGCATTAGCAGACTTTGATCTGTGTATCAATTTCGAGTATAGCACTAAGGTGTTAATACCTCCACCCAACACAACTATTCCAGCTGAAATCCCTTCAAAATTGGCAAGAATTGGTGCAATCTTTGACACACCAGAAATCTGTGCAGTCTTCAAAGATGCTCATGATGAGAAAGCTCTATTCAGAATCAGTGAAATTTGCAGGTACTCAAACCAAACTTTAAAGTATATAAGAAACTGCATAAATGAAAAACAAGAGCAACTGAAGATGAAAGGAAAGAACAATGAGCAGCTGAGAAAGAAAATTGAAGATTGTATTGAAGATTGGATGGAAGCAAGAGAATGGTACAAATCGATGTACAAGGCAACTCAAAAGATAATGGATCACAAAAAGAAGCTGAAACCAGGAGACAAACACAGAGGTGGAGTGAAGATCAATTGAATGAATTGATGAGATAGAAATTTTTTTTGAACAATACTTAGAATTTGTTTTTCTGTTTATTTTACAATGGTTGGATGGTCTATGCTTTAACTTGTATGTTTTATGCTTTATGTTTGTGGGACATAGTCACTTGATCATTTTTTTTCTTCAAGAATTAGTTGTTTACATTTGGACATAGAGATAGTTCATTTTCTTACAATACTTAGGGGAAACTGTTAGGAAACTTCATTTGTAAGTATTGAAGAAAATCTCAATCAATTAGATCTCTGAAGAGGATAACAGTCCTGAAGAACACAACAAGATGAAGAAAAATAGTTGGGACACCCGAAAAGCAAAGTATCTACTACAAAGAATCTCAAGTTGATAAAGTGTTGATTTGGATTATCAGAGAAGGTCATTTTTGATGGATCTGATGATATTTCTGATGAAATACAGTTTCTGACAAATTCTGATCATCAAACTTTCTGATGATTTGTTCACCAGAATTTCTGATGAAAATGATGAAGTGGCTTATCAAAAATTCTGATGACAGACCCACTTGTCTAAAATCACAACTTTATCCTGCCACCCATGACCGAAGCATGACATTATTGGTTTTCATGATTACAAATGCAACTTGAACGATGGATTCAATGAATATGTCAAATTGCTACTTTATGCAGGACTTATTGCATGATGCCCACAGCCGTCTATAAATAGAAGGCTCAAGAGGCAGAAGACACTTGAGTTTGAAGCTTAGCATTCACATACAAACACTCAAACTCCAACTGTTCTTCTCTCCCACAGAAATCAAGATTCATTTGTATTAGATAATAATCTTACAATCACCTTGTTAAACTAATTTGTTTCAAAGTGATATAAACTTGATAATTCTGTAGGTCTTGTTTCTTGAAAGTCTGATTTCCATTTCCGCACATCTTTTTCACATATACTGAAATCACTTGCCATATTACGTAAGAAGAAGTTGTTAAGGCCATACTTGGTCCAACAAACAGAAAAGGTGTTTTCTATCTTCAAAGATTCACGGGATGCAATTAGCTATAATAAAATAAACTTTCATTAAGGTCGGCCTCTCGCCGTCGTGCGGTTGGGGTTGGGTGTAGTCTTTTAAGTAAATTTAGGAAATTTACATGAACAACGCCTTTAATTTTTCTTTTTAGTAAGAACAACCCTTGTAATTTTTCTATTGTGTAAAAGGGTATTTTAGTCATTTTATCTAATCTTAACAGAAAAATTAACAAAAGTTGGCCTTAATACTCAAAGGTGTTACAAAATCAAAACCGTAAAACGTGAACATGTTAAAAAAAAAGTTAGTAAACAAAGGCGAAACTAGCTATAAAACACAAGACCCATTTGTGTAATTAACTCTTAATAATTACTCATTTCAACAAATTTTTAAACCTTTTCATTTCACCTATAATTATCACAACTAAACTAGCTAGCTAGATTTCTTTAATTACGGTATAAATTTAGTTTTTTTTAATGGATGTACTGTTTACATTTTCGTTGATAGAAGATTTTACTACTAGTTTATAGACGTTTTACTAGTAGGTTAGGATTTTTTTTGTCAATTCGTTTTGTAAAACTTAAAAAAATATAATCTTTGCAATGTATTTTACCTAATAAAAACCTTATATATGTTCTTAATAAGAGTAAAAGAACATCATAATTCAATTAACCTTTAAATTAGTTATATAGTTCTTATTAACTTTCTTCAATCAAAGCTATATAATTTTGTTTAAAAAATATATAGATTATATAGGTTTTGTGTGTAAGATTTAGCCTTTCCGCCGCCCCCTCCTCTTCCTCATCCTTCTTTTTTTAGAAAAAAACCACATTCTTTGATATGATAAGTATCAAGCTTAAGTACAAAATCTTTACTTGCCTTAATTGTTTTACAAATATATAAATAGTATAGATGCGTGTTTTTGTTGATGCAACAAATAATAGACCAAGGATAGTAGCCGGGCTGGTTAGGCAAAAGGGTTGAAGGGTCCAACTTTGCCTAACGCAGGTCGTGGGGTCCCCCCACGTTTGCAAGACGTGGAGAGAGGTTCACAAGTTTAATCTCGTTGTTTGCTCGAGATGCTCCACTGAAATGTGTTCAATTTCGGGTGTGAGAGCAAAGGGAATGTGTGTGTTGAATGTGAAAGAAAGTGACTTGCTTGAAGCAAACACTCAAGAACAATGACTAGAGATTCGCCAGGAATCAGAGCTGATCTCGGAATGTTTTCACACTTAATGAAGCTTCACATTTATAGGGAAAGCCATTGCTCAAAGAGGAAGCTATTTGACTAGTGAACATGCTTGCAGTGGGGGTTTTGCCCTTTTTGGGGTTGAAGTCTTTTGACTTGCGGATAAAAGGCTGTGCTCTGTGGACTCGTGTTACTTTTGCGGCTGGAGAGTTTGGTGAAGCAATCAAAGATGTGACTTCCTACTGTTCACGTACTGTTTTATCTAAACTCCTGGATTTCCAACCTTTGAACAATTTTAACCTTTTAAGCTTTAATGTGTTCAAGTCATTTTATTTGGTCTTGGGCTACCCCAGTCATTAGCCCACCAAGTCAGAGGTTTTTGGAAGTGAGCTCAAAGACTTCTGACTTTTACACTTTTGCTTTTATTGCTTAAAGGCTTGAAGGCTTGGAGTCAGTTGAGAATTTTTTGAATTTTATTTTTTGAATTTTAAAAACTGACAACTGATTTGATTGATGTGTGGCAGTTTATAGGTCGGCGGTTTTTGCAGAGGATAGGTTAATAACTGTTATACAATCATAACTTCTATTTGGGTTTTATTTTCATTCATTCAAGGCAGACAATCAATTCTTTCATTTTCTCTCAACTTTCCTCCACATTTCCTTTCAATTTTTCAGGTTAGTTCCGGTTTCCTTTCTTTGCTTTACTTGTTCTTTATTTTGATCATGGGTGCATGGAAGGATCTTTCCGTTAGCTTTTCACGCCTCACTCAAGAGGAAGTGGAGAACTTTTGCATTGATTGGGGCCACTGCTACAAAAAAGGGCATTTGCCACCAAATCAATTGAAGGAAATTTATCAGGATCTATCTCAACCGCCTGGTGGATTTAGTTAGAATCGGTTTGTTCAAATTCTCGTAGCTTATAGTTGTTTGATGCTTGTTTATTGTTGGTGATAAGTTTAAACGGTTATTTGATTGTTCTGCATATTGTTTTTTATAGGAATTTATGTTCTTATTTGGTGAATTAGGTTAAAATTGCAATATGAAAATTGAAATGAAAACTCGTGGTGTTTGTTTGTGACCGGAAGTTGTAATGCTAGGTTTTTGGTTGAAGGAATTAGGAGAAGTATATGATTTGACATGAATTGTACTATTGTAGGAACTGCTGGTGACTGTTTTAGTTTGTGTGTTGAAATTTTAGTTGCGTTTAGTGAAGGAAAGAAGGTGAAATGTGGATTTGTATACTAATTGTAGCTTTTAGAATTCGTAGGGCTGGATATTTCTTATGAATCGTGTAGATGTTACATTCAGGTTGAAGTATTTGTACATTGATATCAAAAGTTTTATTCTGATGATTTATAGAGAATAAAAATGTTTAGTTGACGGATGGCCATTATAAGTGTCAACAGTTAAGACAATTACATCAGTGAGAAGATCATAAGTGGAAACTTTATCAGTAGTAACTCAATTATGTCTAACTCGCTAAAATGGTTTGACTCGCTAAATCAGTAGTAACTCATTTTGATGATTGTTTTTGTAACTATATTACGCAGGAACTCCATCTGATTACAACAAAAATATTGAAGAGTGGCCTCGGAGGTGGAGCAAATGGAATCTTGAGGTTTGATGTTGAACAGAAACATGCAGCCAATGCTGGCAAGTGATTTGTTACTCTTTAACTATTCTTATTTTTTGCTTTGGGTATTCTCTTACTGACTGATGCTACACAGGGCTTTGCATGCAATTATAACTGTTGTTAACTAATGAGGATCTTTACCCAGGTACACGTTTCTTGTATAAACATTATAAAATTCTGATATGATTCAGGTTTTAATTTATTGATGTAGCCGTGGGCTCGTTCTCTGACCATCTCTAAGGGAAGTATATGTGTGCAAATGGATTTGTTTGCAATTCTTTGCGAGTTTGATTAAAGATAAATATGAGAGAGGCTAAAATATGTAATGTTGTGATAATGTATTTCTTGTGTTGCCAAGGAGTACATAAACTCATTGTCTTGAGTTCTGATCTTTTTGGTTATGGATGAGCTTTTGATAGTCGAATTGTGTGAATATACCATGGAGTACGTTTTGCATCTTGGATATTGTTTTGATTGATAACTAGATATCAGGAAATCCGTTTGTGCGAAGCTGCAGGTTGAGAATTGAGATTTATTGGGAATCTGTTAGATCATGCCCTGGTAAAACAGAGAATATCATGTGCAACTATTATGATTTAGACGGCAGAATATAAGCATTGTTTATATGGACAAGTATTTAAGAATATGGTTCTTTTTTATGTAAACCAACTTCATTAAGGCTGGGCGATTGATGTGGATTATAGGCTTACGCTTAGCCTAAGCATTGAATGTGTAATTGAACTGTTATCGCCTATGATTTTAAGAATCCTTTACCAGTTTCTTTAGTTAAGGCTCCTTAATTAGCACGTAGGAGTTAAGAATCCTCAGCCATTTCTAATGA
Organism: Helianthus annuus; assembly: GCF_002127325.2. Taxonomy (NCBI): domain Eukaryota; kingdom Viridiplantae; phylum Streptophyta; class Magnoliopsida; order Asterales; family Asteraceae; genus Helianthus; species Helianthus annuus. The sequence continues at coordinate 150,137,444 of NC_035443.2, forward strand.
ACTAGTCTTGATTCTTGAGTTAACCATTTCAAATAATTAATTGTATTTTATTTATCATCAAACTTTACTAAACTTGTGTTAGACAAGTTAGCTTATCTCAAATTGAACAGAACTTTCAACCTTTTGACAAGGATAGTCTTGTGTATTTTTACTATCTATAAATATTTTAAATTGAAATGAACCACTTATGGTTCTGCGTATGGACTGAATGTTTGGCCACAAGAGGACAAGATACTATCAAGATTAACAGTAAATGTATATAAGTAGTGGAACCAAACTTACTGTAGTGAGCTTACACTTGTCTGCATTATGTGTTTGGTAGCAGTCATTCTTTCCAAAGTTGCTAAATTTTGAATATTAACTTATTGCTAAAAATCTGTAGTAAGATCTTTGGAACAGAAGGGAGAAAAAAAGATGGTCCACAAGTCATGCCTAGTGACAAGGTTTATGAGTACATATTCTTTCGCGGAAGTGATATCAAGGTATCTAAGTTGGAAGATATTTGACTCTCTTTTTTCTACTTGCTTGTTTGTATTTAGGAGGGCATGTATCATGATTGTTGTTTTTTTAAAGCTCCCTATTTTTTAAAAGAATTAGTTAGATATTGATTTTCGCCGTTGTTTACAGTTGAAAAAATCAATTATGATTGATTCAAGTGCAATTAAAGTCGAGGGACTAAACACGTATATCATTCAAGTCTCACAGCTTTGACTTGATCTTTATTACTGACTGATCCTCATTTTATAATGTTGTTTCCCTAGGCGTAAGGCACTGTTTTATGGGAGTTTTATCGGTGAATCTAACTCTAATTATTATGCTATTTAAATATGGAAGATTGCAGCAATTATAGCACAAGGAAAAGAAACTCGTAAACCAGCTCTCGTACATTTTGTCTCTAGTGATGAGGTAACAATCCACTTTCACATTGATGTTGCTTTCATTATTTGATAGTACACTTCAACTTATAACATCTTTTAAATAAATAGATTCGCTACAGAGTGTAGAGTAAATTGTAAACAGGTCAGATCGTATGGAAATCAACACCGATGAGTTATTTCTATATTCAACTACCAACATAGAGGTAATTGTTTCATAATTTGCATAATTTTATAAATTCGTTTGTGGTTTCATGAACATGTTTTATAACTAGTGATAATTTTAGGAGATTTTGGGAAAAGCTCAGGCTCTCTCTCCATGTGCTCTAAAAATCGATTCTATTAAGACGATCAGGAGTTACTGGTAGTGGGCTGGAGGTATTTACAGTTTTTTGTTCTATTTTATAAATTTACGCTCTTGAAACATCCATTTTTTAGATTTAATATGATATCAATTTAATTAATAGCTTTTGATCTATTTGTTTGAGATTTGTTGTTTGTAGACTGTAGTTGCTGTTAAACAGATCTATCATCTTGCCCCTGCATTGCAAGATGATTTTTATTTGAATCTTGTTGACTGGTCTTCGCATAATATGTTGGTTGTGGGATTAGGGAATTGTGTTCTTTAGATTTCATATGAATTGTGTTTATTGGTCTTGTTATTAATAAAAGAAGGGCGTATTCATTCTACCATGAGTCTTGATGGACTGGTAAATTTTTTATGGTCTCGTTGGTTATAGAACATTTAGGTAGCAAAAGTTTGGGCTGAATTGAATGTAAAGGTGAAAAGATTGGCTGGTTGTGTTACGGGTCAAAAAGGGGGTCGTTTGGTTTATTTAGGTCTAGTTAGAATTTTATAAATAGTTGATTTTTCAAAGTTTAGATATCGTGTATTTGTAAGTTTTTTTTTTATATCAATAAGGCTTATGTTGACATGACTATGCATTGGTGGTTTTGTAGGTTGAGAAGTTGAACGAGGTTAGCAAAGGTTGGTTATCAAAGAGCTTGTTAAGAAAAGGAAGAAGATAAAGAAAGGTTAATGGAATTATAGCAGAGGTTATCAAAGTGTATATATTTGTAACATTTTGGATTTGGATGTTTTGATGTTTGATTATTTGATGTTTTGATTTGGATGTTTGTTATTATTTTGAAATTTTATGGTTGCAATTTTTAAGTTCAGCAAAGAATACATATGGCAAAGAAATGACAGCTGGTATAAAAAGAAAAAAATTAGTAAAATGACAAGGCGGTAGCAAAATGGTGATAAAAAGCGGTAGGAAAATGAAGACAAAAAAGAGGTAGCAAAATGGTAGCAAAAACAAAAAGGAGGTAGCAAAACGGTGACAAAAAGCGACAACAAAACGGTGGCAACCTAATGGTAGCAAAACCGTAGCAAAAAATAAAATGTCAGCAAATAGGTGGCAATAGGGCAATTGCCACGTGTGCTTTTGCTACCGAATTTTTGGTAGCAAAACGGTAGCAAAAGGGCAATTGCCACCGTTTTGCGACCGAAAATGCGGTAGCGAATACCCAATTCTCTAGTAGTTGGCATTGGCCTTAAATTCAATCCGGTTGCACCGGGTTGTGATAAATCTGTTGATCAATGTCCCCCTGGTTCGATTGCTCTGTATTGCCGACATTTTGAGTTTTCCAACCTTCGTCATCCTTTTTCGCTCTTTGTATTGAATGTTTTGGAGTATTATCGTGTTTCCTTTGGCCAAATTCATCCGAAGGGCATGGTTAGGGTTTTACACTTCAAGGTTTTGTGCCTTGCCCTTGGTTATGATCCTTCATTGTTGCTTTTCCGTCGGTTCTTTCGTTTGGCAAAAAACGGTGATTGGTTCACCTTTGAAACATCCAAGGTTGATACTTGTCTCATTTCTTCCATGGTTACCACACTTGGTACTTGGAAAGATCGTTTTTTCTGGGTCTCTGATTCTATTATCCCCTTCAAAATGGTGTGGAGGCACCCGGACGCTGTTCTCAATGAATCGGAACCTTCCGAATCCAATTTAAATGATGCTTTTCTTAAAGCCATCCGAGAGTGCCCTTCAAGGGTCCGTCCCTTCCCTGAACATTTGCTAGTTCTATTAGGGGTTAGTAAATTGTGGGAAAAGGCCAATCGGGATCCGGTTCTTATGAGGAATGGCCAGGGTATGCTTTTTCCTTGTTCTGTCTTTTTGGAACATCTTTGTTTGGCAGCTTATTTGTTTTTTTGTTTTTGAAACATTTTGCAGTCATGTCTGCTTTGGACTTTATCAAAAGTGATGATACATCTGACGTTGCTTTTACGGATGCCCAAGCCGCTGAAGGAGATGATGCTGTTGCTAGGGGTATAGAACAGAGGTTTGAGGATGTTGGGTATGTTAGTGTCTCCAATGTTAAGGGTTTTTCTAAGCCTGCTGCTCCCAAGGCTTCAACCCGTCGATCTACTCACCGCTTGTTGAAGGGTGCTCCTCAATCCACTTCTTCTGAACCAGTGGAATTGAGTGATGACATTGAGGTTTCTGAAGATCAAGGTGTTGATGTAGATGTTGAGAAGGAAAAGAAATTGGTGGTTCATGGCAAGAAGAAGACTCCGGCCAAGAAGGTTATGGCTACTCCTGTTCAAGATTCCTCGAGCAGGGACGTTGAAGGGTTGAATGAGGATGAGGTTTATGTGCCTGATTGGTCTGTGAAGGTTGATGATAGTTTTAAGGATGCTGCTGTTTGTGAAGATGTGTTGAGCCATATTGCTCCTCCTTCGGTTCATAGTACCATTGCTGAGATGGATGATGACATGATGCTGTCTCGTATGATTTTAAGTACTTGCAACCTTGCTGCCATGCTTCCTCAAGGAGTTGCTCGTTTTCGTAAGAGGACGCATGAGTATGAAGAATTTTATAAAAAGAAGGAGAAAATGAAATCTTTGATGGCTGCGATGAAGAAAGAGATTGGTGGGTTTGCTGAGAAGGAAGAAGCCTGTATCAAAAAGATTGGTGAATTGACTAGAAGGCATGAAATTGAGATGGGTGATCTTAAGAAAAGCTTCGAAGCCGATCGGTTGAAGCTAAAGGGTGATAGGGAGGCTTTGTCTGTTCAACAGAAAGCCTTTGATGAAGAGAAGGAGGGCGTGAAGGCTTTGCTTGCTCAAGCCACCAGTGATAACCAATGGCTAATTGAGCAAGGTTTCCAGCAAGTTGTTACTTACCTTTTTCACTCCAAGGAGTTCAATTCCGCTCTTGGTGAAGTTTATACTAAATTGCTCAACTTGGGTAAACATCAAGGTCTCATTGCCGGTTACAAGCTTCATGAGTCTGGCCATTCTTTAGAAAAGTATCCCTTATATAGTCTTGAAGCTTATGAGGTCTTCAAAGGTTCCGTTGAACAGATGGGAGGCTGACCTACCCGTATGTTAATCAAGTTTCTACCTGTTTTGGTAAGCCTCTTACTGTCTTGCAGGAGCTAAAGCTGGACGGTCTAAATGAAAAAGTTTGTGATGAAGTCCTTGGTTCCCTTTCAAGAAAGCGGTCTTATTCGGGAGATAGTGATGATACCCTTTCAGGAGGACCTGCTGCTTCGAAGGATGCAAGCTTGGAAGCTTCAGCAGTGGGTGGTGATGGTGGCTTGAAAGCTAAGAAGACAAAGAAAGCAAAGAAGGTTAAGAGTGATGGATCTGGGGCTTCCAAGCCTCCTGCTGATGCTTGATGGACATTTGTAGCTTTCTTAGCACCTTTGAAAACAATTTGTGGTTTGTAATGTTAACTTAAACAATTTTAGGTTTCACAGGAACCCTTAAGGTTCTTGTTATGTGGTTGTGGTTAGGCCTGTATGGCCATTTGAACAATTTCTAAGCTTACAAGTCGTTAGGCTTGTTTTAACTTTGTTTGGATGTTTGGAAGTCTTTAAGGCTTCCTTTATTATGCTATTAAGTTTAACTATTTGCCTTGTGTTACATTTTGTTAAGGCAACTTGGTTGGCTTCAAGCCTTCAAGGCTTCTGGCTCTCATGCATGTAGGTTGAAGCCTTTGAGGCTTCTGGTTGTCACGTTTGCAGCTTGAAGCCTTCAAGGCTACTTTGGTTTCGTGACTTGGTTTGTATCTTTGAGTTTTATAACCTTTTTTGTTCATGTTGTTGTATTGTTCCTTAGATTATTTCTTTTCCTTGTGGTTTTGTCTTTGTTGGGTTTGTGTTGTCTTTATGTTTTTCATACCTTAAAGGGTCCAGTGCTGCAGTCACTTAGCCTTGGTATTTTTAACAAGAAGAAATAACACCTATCCTATTCATTATTTTTCTTATTTTCATTTGATTTCGTAAGCCTGTTTGTTGATTATTTTTCTAAGGCTTGAGGAACATTTGATGTAGGCTGTTCGAACCCGTTTATAAGACAACTTTGTTTTCAATAATAAGTCTCATGGAGTTGTATTGATCTAGGAACTCACCACTTATATAGGTCCATTCAACCCTTGAACCTATTGAGCGATGTGGCCTGGGAGCTCATCCCCTTACATGGCCCTTGCCATGGAGGTTTTTGCTAGGTTCTCAACCTGATTTTAGGATAGAAAGACAAATTTGATAAAACAACTTCATTCATTCAAGAGACATCGTGTTTACAAAAGGTGATCATAACTCTTGAAATACAACTTTGTAAAATACAAACCAATCTTTCTAGATTAGACATGGAACTTCTTCAAGGTTTTTCCATTCCAGTGTCTTGGAAGCTTTTTACCCTCTGAGTCTGCTAGCTTGTAAGATCCACCCTTTTGTGCTTCAAGGATGGTATACGGGCCTTCCCATTTTGGGCCGAGCTTTCCTTGGTTCTCTTTTTTACTAGCTTCATTGTTTCTAAGCACCAGGTATCCTGGCTTGAAACGTTCATTCTTGACTCTTTTGTTATAGTAAGCTTCCATTCGTTGTTTGTACTTGGCCTCTTAAATTGCAGCTTGGTCTCATGCTTCCTCTAGGAGTTGTAAGTTCAACATGGTCTCTTTTTGGTTTGTTTCGGGATCCATGTTAACGGTTCGTTGTGTTACAACTCCTACTTCAGCTGGAATCACGGCTTCAGACCCAAATACAAAGCAATAGGGTGTTCTTTTGTGGCTTGTTTTTTCGGTTGTTCTTATGGCCCATAGAACACTTGGCAATTCTTCAAGCCAATTGCTTTCATACCTTCCCAACCTGGCTTTGATTCCTTCAACTATGCTTCAATTCATCCTCTCAACTTGACCGTTTGACTGTGGATATGCCACTGAGCTGAAAACCTGAGCGATTCTGAATTCTTTGCACCAAACGCTGAAAGGCTTCTCGGCGAATTGCTTTCCATTGTCGGTAAAAAGTACTCCCGGTAATCCATAACGGCAAATAATGTTTTCCCAAACGAAGGCAATGACCTGTTTTCCCGTGATTTTTGCAAGTGGTTTAACCTCAGGCCACTTGGTGAAGTAGTCTATGGCTACCAACAAGAATTTTACTCCACCTTTGGCCGGTGGGAATGGACCAACAATGTCCATCCCCTATTTATAAAATGGCCATGCTGAGGTTATCGGGACAACATCATGCTTGGGACTCTTCGGGACTGGTGCATGAATTTGGCAGGCATCACACTTCCTTAGTTGCTCAGTGGTATCTTGGTGCATTGAGGGCCAAAAATACCCAAGGTTCATTAGTTTAGCAACCACCGATCTAGCTCCAAAATGAGCCCCGCATATACCTTCATGAACCTCTTTGACCAAATATTGACTTTGCTCGGGACCAACACATCTTAGCAAGGGTGCAAGGTAACCCTTCTTGTAGAGGATTTCACCTTGCAATACGTACTGCCTTGCCTTGATCTTAACCCTTTCAGCCTCTGTTTGATCAGCAGACAATTCACCATTTTTAAGGAATTTCTTGATTGGAGTCATCCAATTTGGATCTTCTTCAGTGATTACGTCTTGAACTTCCAACTCATCAATTGACGGAGCTTTTAACACTTCTACCAATACCTTTTTGGTAAGGTGGGCAAAAGTGAGAGATGCGAGTTTACTCAAGGCATCCGCTTTCTTGTTTTGAGACCTGGGAATTTGCTTGATGGTACATGTTTGGAAAGTGTTCAACAATTCTTTGGGTTTTTCTATATACCTCTTCATGTTGGGCTCCTTTGCAATGTAGCTATCATTCACTTGGCTTGATACCAGCAATGAGTCTGTGAACACTTCAAGCTTTTGGACCTTCATTTCTTTAGCCAGTCTTAAGCCGGCTATCAGTGCTTCATATTCAGCTTCGTTATTCGTGGTCTGAAATCAAAGCGAAGAGCATACGTGAATTCTAACCCTTCTGGGTTGATCAGAATGAGCCCAGCCCCTGACCCTTCAACGCTTGAAGCCCCATCGGTAAAAAGCTTCCAGGCTTAAAGGTCTGAGGGTTCAGTGGCAGTTGTGTTCACTTTAGTGATTGTTTGGTTTGGGACTTCTACAATGAAATTAGCCAAGACTTGGGCTTTTGATATCTTTTCTTGGGACATAGGTGATGTTATGTTCACCTAGTTCCATTGCCCATTTGGCTAATCGTCTCGAGTTTTCTGGTTTTTCAAGCACACTCTTAATAGGTTGGTCGGTGACCACTTGTATAGGGTGTGCTTGGAAATACCTTCGAAGCCTTCTAGCCGTTTGGACTAGGGCTAGAGCAAGTTTTTCCAGGGGAGGATATTTGATTTCAGCCAATTTTAGAGTTTTGCTGAAGAAATAAACGGGTACCTGAACTTTGTCTCTTTCGATGGTGAGGACCGCACTTATTGCTTTTTCAGCAACTGAAAGGTAAGCCGAGAACAATTCTCTCGTTTCTGGGGCTGCAATTTCAGGTAGGGAAGCTAGGTGTTGCTTCATCTGGTTGAAGGCTTCTTCAGCCTCCTCAGTCCATTTGAAGTCCTTGTCGGAGCAACCCTTGAGCGTTTTGAAAAAAGGTAAAGACCTTTCGGCAAATTTTGAGGTAAAACGCTTCAAGGCTGCAAGCTTCCCATTCAAGCTTTCAACCTCCTTTTTGCTTCGTGACGGTTTGGTTTCAAGAACAGCTTTCACCTTGTTTGGATTAGCCTTAATGCTTTGTTTTCCCACAATATGCCCCAGGAACTTACCTTCCTTAAACCCAGGGTTAAGTTTCATGTTGACCTTCCTTAGGTTCTTGAAGGTTTCTTGGATGTCGTCGAGCATTTGATATTCCATTTTGCTTTTGATCACCAAGTCGTCGACATATGCCTCCATGTTTCTACCAATTTGACTTGCAAAGGCCATGTCAACTAGACGTTGGTAGGTTGCCCCAACATTTTTGAGGCCAAAAGGCATCTTTTGGTAACAAAAGATCCCTTTGTCCGTGTGGAAGGCGGTCTTCTCTTCATTTTCTTCCTTCGTGAGGATTTGATGGTAACCCTTGTAAGCATCAAGAAAACACTTGAACGGGTAACCGGTGAGGGAGTCAACCTTGAGATTAATTTCTGGCAACGGGTAACAATCTTTGGGACAAGCCTTGTTAAGATCCTTGAAGTCTATGGACATTCTCCAAGAGTTGCCCGGATTTCGAACCATGACCGGGTTTGCAACCCAGTATTGGTACTTGACTTCTCGGAGAATGCCGGCTGACACAAGCTTTTCAACCTCTTGGCATGCAGCCAAGCTCCTTTCGGGTGCTAAACTTCATTTCTTTTGGACAACAGCCTTGACATCAGGTGGTATTTTCAACTCATGTTCAGCGATGCTTCGAGGGATGCCCGTCATATCTTCCGGGCACCAAGCAAAGACATCACTATAATGTGACAACAACTTTTCAAGATATGAGAGAGTTTCTTGTGAAAAGCTTGGATTAACCCTTATCCTCTGCTCAGGATACTTAGGGTTTATAATTAGCCTTTGTTTGCCTTCTTCACTTTTGGAACTTTCACCCTCAACCATATAGGCCTCCTGGGTAGGTCGAAGGGTTGCGATTCCCCTCTCGGTAGGAAATTTGACAGTGCCATGGCCAAGAGACACGACCACGTAGAATGCACACTGCCCCGGCCTTCCAATGATCACATCATAATTTGAAGGTATGTTGATGACTACAAAAGTGAGAGGTTGGACTCTTTTCTTCTGACCTTCGCTGAAACAGACATTAAGGCTCAGCTGCCCTAAAGGCTTGAGAGGTATGTCAGCAATACCTTTTATCGAGGTCCCGGAGGGTTGAAGCCTTGAACGCTCCTCATTGCTCAAACGGTTGAGGAACTTCTCAAACAGATTTCGGTGGCAGCCCCAGTGTCTATGTATGCTCTGCTTGTTTGTAACGTTCCCACAGTAGCCTCAACCACAAGAGGGTTTGAAAGAGAGTCTTTTTCTGTTGGAGGAAAACAAACACACTGAAGCTCCCAAGCTTCTAACCGTTGCCTTTTGTGTGGAACCTTTCCATCAAAATCCACCATGTTGACTTCCTTGCCCTTTCCTTCGACCATTTCGTCCCTTACTCCCTTCCACAAGTGAGCACGTTCCCTGGACTTCACAATATTGGGTGGAATTCTCGTTCTTCCTGCTTTTAGGTAGAGGTCTAGGAGGCCGAAAGTTTTGCTTAACTTCCTCTGTTGCAAGGATTTCTTGAGGGGTCTTGGTAAGGGGTGTGAAACTTATGCCTTTCTCCCGGTTAGAAGGGTTCCGGCCTTCAGACCTTTGTTGCTCTGAATCCTTTTGGCGTCTGTCATAGGAGTTAAAGTTCCCCCTTTTTCTAGTTGGGCTGTTGCCTTGCCAGCTGGATCCCCTTTTCCTTTGCTCTTTAATGTCTACTGCCTCCTCTCCCCGAATGTGGGCCTCTGCCCTTTCGAGAGCTTCTTCCAAGGTCTTGGGTAGGGATTTGTTAAAATCTCTTATGAGATATTTGGATGTAATGGCATTCATAAAACCGGCCACTCTCATCTTTTCGTCTGCCCCTACATATGTCAGACCTTCCTTCTTATATCTTTCTATGATCTCTCGAAGGCTTTCATCATCCCTTTGTTTTATCTGAAAGATTACTATAGCACCTTTAACGTACCGCCTCTGCTGGGAGAAATTGGCTAGGAACCCCTTGCTGAGGTCATCGAAGCTTCGAACGCTTTGAGCAGGTAAATCATTGAACCAGATTCTGGCTGATCCGATTCACCATTATGTGAATTACCTCAATTCACCATTCTCGTGCAAAAAACAATCAGAACTCCCCCTCACAACAAACTATTTTCCCATTATGATTTCAAAACACTTATGTTTGTTTTAATCAAAATGGTTTTTCCGGAAAAATTAGTTTGTGTTCCAACCATTTGTAGATTTGGGGTTATCTCATCATCTTGTTTTCTTCAAACCTTTTAAAGATTTATTATTTCCAGTTTGATCATAAACCATCAGTAGAAAATCAAGTACAAATTAATGTCCCTGATTTACCACTTATGAGGCGAAAAATCACCAAAGTGAAATTTCTCAAGAAATGTGCCAATTCATGATCCACGATACCATCTTGGGATCTCCGGCAAGTCAGGTTTTTCTATTTAAACAATTTCACCCAAGCCTGACTGACCTTGGGTGATTTTGAATTCTTGCTCAACAATGGTGGAAAATTTGCATCATCCATTGCTAAACTAGAATTCTCAACTTTTACCTCAACCAATGGCTCCTCTGGTTTTACCATACCAGAATCATTGCCTGAAGGTGGCTTGTCCGACTTTGATCTGTCAGATTCATCGCCGACCTTATCCTTTTTCTTCTCCTCTTTTGTCCCCAGATTTGTATCTGATGAATTCTTTTTGCTTGTTGTTGCAGCTGAGGGAGTTGATTCATCAGAACTTTTAATCTTTTTGTCCGGTGAACCCGAGGACAAAATCTTCTCGAGATACTCTCGTGCCTTCTTTCTCTTTTTCCTCAGTCTGTCTTTCTGCCCCTGAGAAAGTTTAACTTTCGTCTCTAGAACTTTCGGTTGTTGAACTTTTGGTTCTCGAACTTTTAGTTCTTCGGGCTTGACCTTGACTGGAATTCTTGCCACTTTCTGAGACATAACCCTTGATCTTCCCATTGATCTCCTCGGGCAATCTCGGGCAATATGACCTTTGATATTGCAGTTATAGCACCTCCTGGTCTCATATCTCCAGTACTGGCAATTAACAGCAATGTGTCCATGATAGCCGCAACTGTAACACATTCTGTTATCGTACCAGTTATCACCGTTATACCAAATACTCAAGTCGTAACACTGTTTGGCCTGGTGATATTCCTTCCTCAACTTTGTAGAATTTGACGCTTTAACACTGTGGTCTGACCTGCACCACTTATTACCAACATTTTTTGAGTTTTCATTTTTTATTTTTTGTAAATTTTGTTTTTGATTGGATGATCGATCCGATGAACTTTTATTATCTTTTTGTTTCTGTTCTGCTTTCTTCCTCAAAGGCTTTTGCTTAGAACATTCACCTTTTTCGGTCGATTGCAAAACAGTTTTCTGAAATTTTTCTTTCAAATTTAAAAACAATTTTTGTTTTTCTTTTTTAACATTTTCATCATCGGATGCATCATCACAATCTTCAACTTTGACAGAGTCAAAGTTTGTGACACAGTCACTTATTGGAACTGAATTGATCGGTTTTGGACAAGGAATATTCAACTTGTCAGATTTAGTCGCAAAACTGATCAATTTCTTTTCAAGTTCATCAATCTTGATCCTTGAACTCTTAGCTTCGTCTTCAAGCTTAGATATTCTTTCAAGATGAGACTTGATTGAATTTTCATTATCATTTTTCAAATTTTCAAGAACCGATTTTTCATTTTCCAAAACATTTATCTGTTCTTGAAGTTTCACTTCATTAGCTTTAAGATTTTTGTTCTCCAATTTTATCCAGAAATCTTCATTTTCTGATGATTTCTGTTTGCTTTCAAAGACCTTTTCATTTTCTTTCAAACCTTTGTTCTCTAATGTCAAACTGTTCACACTACCCAACAGTTTGCCATTTTCGACTTTCAACTTCTCACAAATACCCTGTAAGTCTAGAATCTGTTTTTCATCAGCTTTCTTCTTATTGTTCAACTTCTTGATCTCCAATGCTAAACTTTCTGCATCCTTCACAAGTTTGGCATTGACTGTCTTGAAGTTGTGACAATTTGAGCATACTGATGCAGACCTTGACGATTCATTCTTCACAGATTCTTTGACTTTTACAGCTTTTTCTTTCCTTTTCTCATCCTTGATCACCATCTGTTCTTCAATCCTTTTAATGAGTGGAGAAATTGTCAGTTGAGAAAATTCTCTAGAACTTCTCAAGTTCAAGACATAATCTTCCCATTCTTCTTTCGGCAAAGCACTGATAAATTTTTCAACCCACTCTTCTGGTTCTTTTGTAATATCTAAATCAGACATTGAACTAACAAGATGTTTGTATCTCTTAATGACACTCTTTGTACTTTCTCCTGGAAAACTTGAAAAAGAATCAAATTCTGTCTCTAATTTCCTTATTTTATCCATTGTTTCCTGAGTCATATTAAACACATCGAAACCCATGATTTCTTAACTCGGTTTTTCAAAACACGGCAACAAATAATCAAAAATTGGGCCGATATCTAAGTGTGTCGGTGCTTGGATAACTGTTGGGTCTTGGGTGGTGCAAGTGGGTTTAATGGTTGGTTCTTTTGGGCGGTGGGATAAAATTTGATTGGGTTGTTTTTAGCAAATGGGGCGGTTGAATTAAATGTTTGGACGGTGTACAGCAAATCAAAAACACCCTTTTTACTTTAAAAACTACCGACAACAAGTAGTGGGGTAATCTCAATTGCTTAACAACAACTACTGGGTCAGTGGCGGCGGGCTAGTGGGCTTCACATTGGACGGTGGAAAAGGCTTTGGTGATTGGTTAATTTGGGTGGTGAACTAATAGGCCAAAACAACAACTGAATTGTTTCTTTTGAGCGGTAATTTTATATGGTTGGGCGGCACAACCTGCTGACAATGATGACAAAAGAGCGGTTCCACACTGACTTAACAGCGAGCCATATTAGTCCACAAAAGCGGTTCACCTGGTTCAATATATGTAATTATGAGCGACCCAATATGTGTCATAAAAAACGATCCACCTTGTGTCAAATAAGCGGTTCAGAAGATTCCCTAAGAGCGATTCAAAGAAATGACATATGAGCGATTCCAATCATTCCCAATAAGCGATTCGAGATAATATTTCGAGCGGTTCCAGAAATGACGTCAGCAAACACGAACCGCTTTTAGAGCGAAAATTCAATTTTAATCACTTTTAAGCCGAATTAAGGTCTGAAAATTTCCAGGTTTTGTTAAGTCATGATTCCGCACACAATATGTAAATTTGAAGCGATTTTGACCGTAAAAAGTTGCGTTTCTCGAAAAAGAAAGGTGTAGAAGCAGAAAAAGTGATGAACACGAGCTGTATATGCGAGATCTCCTCCTCCTTGGCTCTGATACCAATTGTAGGACCGGTTTTTCGACCGTTCGATTGCGTAACGAACGTTTCACGTGCGGAATCCGTGAACGAACGTGACCGAACACATGATAACGTACTACTAATGTGATTCCATTGCTAAATTTGACGTGTACGGTACAAGAATCACAAATCTACAACTTTCTCTCTACTTTCTCTCTCTAGAAAGTCTTCTCCAAAAGTCTAACTTCAAATCTCTAAAATCTCTATCTAAAATCATGACATACCTCCTATTTATATGGTCAAGGCAACTTAATGAAAGTTCTCATTAATTACAAGTTTGCCACCTTGCCATTTCTAACTAAATATGACATTATGCGCTTGATTCCTTCCGGCTTTTCACTACGACTCGGATTGACGAAGGCGATAGACAAAATATGCATCAACACCGATAAGGGTTTGCATGAACATTAAACATAATTCAGCATTTGACCATTTCTCAATTCTAGCGGCACCAGTAAAGATCTGAAGACGGTCTTCAGGATCTTCAGTCCCATCATATGTCTTGATGTGGGACGACATTTTAATCTTCGTCTGAAAATCATAATCGGCTATATGCTGTGAGAAGCATGAGAGGTTACTCGGCTTGTAAGGCTTAGCCAGATCTTCTTCAACCCTTGCACCCGTGTTGTTGCTGTTATAGTTGTTCCCTTGAGTGGCCAGCACCTGATTAATAAAGTGCTGCCACGGGAAGCTGGCCATTATCTGGGCCATTATCTGGGGCATAAGGTTGAAGCCTTGAAGGCTTCCGGGTGCCATTGGGCAACCAACTCCCATAGGAGTGCTCATAATGGCACTTCGCGCCAAAGGGAGTACGGACAAAGTTTGTTCCCATGAAGTTTTTGTTGAGGGTGGAAGACTTGTCACTAGAGTCTGTAGGAGCTGGTCAATGGTCAGCTCATGGCCCAAAGGCGCACCGTTTGTAGCTGGTTGGGACGAAAAGAGAGGAAATGTTGTAGGATTCGGCCTTGTGGACAGATAGGGGTTAGGGTTTGGAGGAGGATTACTGGGACTAGCCTCATCCCTAGACACCAAAGGTTGTGAGTTTGCAAAAGGAGGGATGGGGGGTCTGGGAGATAGTGTTGGCTCCGGCTCATCATAATCTAAACGAATCCTCACACCCTTGTCCCTCTCCCTACTCACATATTGGGTGAGGAGAGACCTCAACTCAAATAAATTGATGGCGACCCCCTCAGGGGTAAGTTCAACATGTGATGGGGTGCTAAAGACACCGATATTAGGGGAAGGGACCCCTGATCTGGATGGAGTTGGAGTATTGAAAGTGAGAAACTCGGGAGTGCTCCCTGGTGTCGAGAAAGACGTTGGTATAACCACATGGGCTTGGCCAGTGCTTGGGGTAGAGGTATTTGGAACCTGATTCACCTCTCCCAGGGATCCACTTTCTGACATGGTAATTTCGAGAGGATGGAGCTACACTACTAGGTCTTTTGAAGAAAAATAGTGGCGTAGCCCCATGGTGGGCGCCAACTTATTGATGCAACAAATAATAGACCAAGGATAGTAGCCGGGCTGGTTAGGCAAAAGGGTTGAAGGGTCAAACTTTGCCTAACGCAGATCGTGGGGTCCCCCCACGTTTGCAAGACGTGGAGAGAGGTTCACTCGTTTAATCTCGTTGTTTGATCGAGATCCTCCACTAAAATGTGTTCAGTTTCGGGTGTCGGAGCAAAGGGAATGTGTGTGTTGAATGTGAAAGAAGTGACTTGCATGAAGCAAACACTCAAGAACAATGACCAGAGATTCGCCAGGAATCAGAGCTGATCTCGGAATGTTTTTCACACTTAATCAAGCGTCACATTTATAGGGAAAACCATTGCTCAAAGAGGAAGCTATTTGACTAGTGAACATGCTTGCAGTGGGGGTTTTGCCCTTTTTGGGGTTGAAGCCTTTTGACCTGCGGATAAAAGGCTGTACTCTGTGGAGTCGTGTTAGTTTTGCGGCTGGAGAGTTTGGTGAAGCAATCAGAGATGTGACTTCCTACTGTTCACGTACTGTTTTATCTAAACTCCTGGATTTCCAACCTTTTTACCTTTTAACCTTTTAAGCTTTAATGTGTTCAAGTCATTTTATTTGGTCTTGGGCTACCCCCGTCATCAGTTTTCAACACTTGTCTAAACAAGACATTTTAACTTAGGGGCTGTTTGTTTACCTTTTAATGAGGCTCTTAATGGTTCACATCTCTTATTGGTTCAGCACTTAATGGTTCAGACTGTTTGTTTCACGAGCTGATGTCTGAATGGTTTAGACATTTGTCTCTGAATGGTTAAGATTTATACTGAGTCTGAATGGTTAAAACCTCTAATTTGAATTGGTCAGACATTTGCCTCTGAACGGTTAAGCATTATACATGCTCTTAATGGTTTAGACCTCTTACTAATTCATCACTTAATGATTCAGACCTCCTACAAGTTCAGCATTTAAGTATTCAAATGTTGCCAAAGAGCCCCTTATTGATATTAGCATAACGTAATCAAATTCTGATTAAAAATAGTAAACATGCAAGTGCTTAGGGTCGTTAGTTTTTTTTAATGCGAATTCAAAAAAAAATGGCAGAACTAAACATTCAAGTTATAATATTTTCAAATAGGTCATCAAGTAAGAAGTTATCAAACACTACTACAGAAATAGGTATTTGCTAGGGCCAAATCCGTACCAAATCCGTTGCAAACTGGGTGTCTGCTACGGATTTGCTACGAATTTGGTCTGTAGCTACAAGTCTCGTCGCAAATTAATTTGCTACGAACTTTAGCTACGGAAATTATATTTGCGACGACTTTAGCTACAAAAAAGGGCGTCGCTATTTTAGCCACGGATTTGCTATGAAAAAGGTTGCTACGGAATTTTGCTATGGATTTTTAGCCACGGATATTTTTAGCTACGAAATTTTGCTACTAATGTTTAGCGACGAAGTAGATTTTGCTACGAGTGTTGGCTACGGAAATTTGCTACGTTTTTGCTACCATTTTTGCTACATAATTTAACTACGAACTTACTCTGGTTTGGCTACGAAAATTCGCTACCTTTTGTATTATTTTCGCTATGAATGTTAGCTACAAAAACTTGCTATCAGTTTCGCTACAGAATTTACCTACAAATTCGCTACGGTATTTGCTACCGGCTATGCTACATTGCTATGATTTTTATTGAATCTAGCTATATATTTTGAAAGATTTTCGTTATAGATTTTGAGATTTTTGCTACAAAATTTGCTACGAATTTTTACCCAAATTTTTTTATTGTAAACATTATATTAGAAACCATATATATATATATATATACACACACACATGATTCACACGAAAGATAAACATCCAAACTAAATTAGAAAAAGAAAATATCCAACTAAGTAAACAATAACAGAATAAATGTACAAATTATCCAAAAGGAATACATTCAATATTCAAAATAATGTGTTTACTAACATAACCCCATATACAAACTTGGTAGAAACTTGGCATATATTATTTACAATCGAAATCTCTTGTTCATTTAAGGATGTAACCTCAAGTTTCTTCAATTCATGTTTCTCTATTTTCTCTTGTTCCGGCCAACTCCGTCATTTATTCCTCCAAGCGTTGCACTAGTAACACATCATTGTTAATAACACATTAATACCAAAGATGTCACTTTTTAAACAAATAGTAATCAAGCGACTGCAAACACCTCATAGATCTGCATACTAGAATATCTTATTAATCGAATAATGTGAGGACATGAAACATATTGAAATTCAGGCCTTTAACAAACACATTGCTCCTCGTTTGATTAAGTCAACCATGGAACCAAAACCCTAGCAATGTGGAGCCTATCTATCAGAGATTATAACTTTTCTAAAGTGTTAGATTATTGTACATTACAAACCATAACATATCAATTTTTCTTGAATGATCCAGTACTCAACTCAAGGGTTGTAGTAACTAAAGATGAGCGCGGTACTAGTTCGGTACCGAAAGTACCGGTATGGGAAAACGGGGAAAAGTGGTGTCGGTACCGGTACCGAATACACCGGTTCGTTACCGGTATTTACCGGTGTTTTACCCGTAAATACCGGTACCGTACCGGTACTCAAAAACGAGGAAAATGGGAAGCGGTACCGAATATACTAAGTACGGTTCGGTACCGGTACGATACCGGTTCGGTTGTAGTAAATGATGAAATAATTACAAATGTAGAAAATTCATATGAACTATTCACCGTGAAGAAAAGTGGGAAGAATACAAGCAGCAGAGATCTTAGGTACTTTAAGTTCCCAAAAACAAGCTGCAACAAAATCAACAAATATAACATCATCACCAAGTATTTCATTAAATATTAAAGTAATGTGGTTCCTCCTTTATTCATCAATAACTGCAGAAACTTGGTTTTCACTATTTTGATGATGAAATAAGTCAAATATGGTCGTGGCAATTTGCAAAATTTACCCATTTTAGCCATTTTTGCAAATGGTTATAGAGTTGCCACATCTTGGTAAACTAAATAACAATGCTATTCTCACATATGACATAAAAAATTGTTAGATAATACCACGAATGATAACGATGAAATTTACATGAAAATAAGTGACAGATAATAAATAGAGAAAAGAAAATTTATGTTCATTGTAGTATTTGATTGCGTCTTCATCAACTGCTTCTTATCATGATTAACCTGAACATACAAAACTTACGATTACGCCAAAATCAAGAGAAATAACCATGTTAACACACATAATGTGGTGTTTAGTACACCACAAATCAACTTAAAACTCACCCAAATAACATGGTTTACGTCTACAATTGATTTTGAACAAAGAAAAAGTTTACGTTCGATTTGACTAAACTCGAAACCCAAGCGATTAGGGCTGTTGGTCGATGGATAGTTTACCTTCATAAGAAGTCTCCTCCCGGTTTCGTTCTCTCGACAGTTCCTGGCACCAGGCTAAAGTGGCAGGATAAGAAAAAATAAAGAGGGATTTGGGTGTGGGAACAAAAGGGTCAAAGAAAATTTGGAGGTATCAGTTGGTGAATTCGTGGTTTCAAACTAAATTAAATCTGGACTTGGAGGGAATCTAATAATTTGAGGGAGAAGAATGGGAGGGAATATAAAATTTTGGGTTGGAATTGGAGGGAACAGGTGATATAAAATTGAATTTTTAAACCATGTTTAAGTTATTTAATAAATTAAACACGACAAGGTATATATGTAAAATTTCATAAAATATAAGATTACGTTTTTAAAAAATATCTAAACTTATACATTATATTGTTACATTATAAGAATGACGTATGTAAAAAATCAATATAACAAATATATGTAAGTAAATTAATTCGAAAATAGGTTGATAGAGTAAAAAAAAAAAACTCATACGTAATACTTATTAATTTATTACAAAAATATGTTCTTGTTATTATTGATAATCTTCAATACTTCTTTTATTAAACTTTTTTTTTGTGAGTGACGTATAGAGGCCTGAATTGGTGCCATGTAGGGTGTACAAACAAGCTGAGTGTGGCATCCGAGAAAAATCCACAGTCATCTTGATCTACTATTTCATTTCTCTGAGACCGTGTACCTTTCAAGTTAGAGATGATGTGACAACCCGGATTTTCAAGGTCTTTAGTTGTGTATCATTTTCCTTCACATTCTGTTTTACGTTGTAACCATGAGTACGTAATGTGAACCGATTAATGTGTTTGTTTATAATTGATTGTTAAATGTTAAGTGTTTATGTCTTATAAAACTTAGCCGCACCTGAACCACACACTTCTTCACAACTACACACTAGTGTAACTTGATCTCGACCCAAACACCCCCCCTCACTTTGTGTTCGACTCTCGGCCCAAAACGGAGCCCAAAGCTGGGTCTGGCTCACTAGTTAGCCGCATGCACTCTTTGATTTTGTATGTGCTCCCCATAATGTTGCAACACACACAAAATAACAAACCCTAACTCCTTCTCTCCCTCTCGAGACCGATGGTAGTGGTTTCCTTCGAAGAACTCTCTTTTTCTCGTCCTAGCATACCCCTTCCATCTCACGGTTAGTGTGTTTACATGGTTTGATTCGAATTCTTGGTTATACTTGGATGTGATTATGCTTGTTGATTGATGTTTGAGAATAACTACAATCTAAGGTTGCTAGAAATTCGGTTAAATATGGCTTGATTGATGATAAACAGATTATGATGTTAATTGATGGAACTAGGGTTACGTGTTGTGAATATGTTGATGGTGTTTGTGTATCTTGATGTTCATTGTCTTCGGCTGGATTGATGATCACGTATGTTAGCAAACTAAAATTATGATCGTACAAGATTAGTGTATGCTTAGGGTTATGTGAATCGATGATAACGTTGTGGTTATACTAGTTTTGATGAATGACGGCAATTAGGGTTTATGTGAAGGTGTATAATTGTCGAAAAAGTGTTATTTGATCTGTTTGGAAGGTGATAAAGTCTTAGCTGATTTTACGGAATAGTTGTTAATAAGGGCTTGGGCCAGTTAAATTAGAATTACGGGCAAAATCAAAATTTTGAAAAGGGGGAAATCGTAATTTTAAATTGTGGGTAAAATCGTAACTTGTCTAGGCCAATGTGGGAGTGATGAGCAGCTGCTTGGCACTATTCCCCCTCATGGTCTTTGTAGTACTAGTTTATGCCCCTCCCTTGTTGCGGGGCGCTCGGCCAAATATTTCTCTACCAATTTAAACAAAACATTATCAAAGTTTTGCTAGAAAAGAAAAACAAAACTGATGAAAAGACTATAATTTTGAACTAGGGATAAATCGTAAGTTCAACTGGGTATAATCATAATTTGTCAAAAGCTACAACGATAACAACATTGTAATTTTAAACTTGGGGCAAAATCGTAAATTTGACTGGGGTAAAATCGTAATTTGTCGAAATCTTCAACGATGGTAAGACTATAATTTTGAACCGGGGGCAGATCGTAATTCTAAGTTGGGGTAAAATCGTAATTTGTCCAGGCCAATAGGGAAGCACCAGGCAGCTAACTGACTGACTATTCCCCTCCATGGATTTTATATATTAACTGCGGTCCAAGTCGTAATTCTAAGCTGGGGTAAAATCAAAATTTGTTCGGATCAATGAAGAAGTGTCAGGCAGCTGCCTGGCACTATTTCCTTCCATGGATTTTGTATATTTATAAAAACAAGTGCAAATAATATGAAAACGTTATAGAACTCAATTACCAGAATGATCTAATATGTTTAACTAGGGATGAGTTCGGTATCAACTGGTACTGAAAATCCTAAGAATGGGCACCGGTACCGAAAATACCTGGTACGGTACCGGTATTTGAGTGGTAAAACCAATAAATACCGGTATCGTACCAAACCGGTACCAAAAGCATCAAAAGTCGGTACCAAATATACTCGGTACCGGTACCCAGCACCATTTACTCATCCCTATGCTTAATTTAGTACATATTATTTGTATGAGATGGCTATATTAAATGTATTTATGTTTACATCAGTACGTGTAAAATTGACTTTTTTTAACTATTTTTAAGTAATTAGTATTTTTGCTTTTGATAATTCTATTGTATATGTTATTAATTATTTTCTAATATTTCTTTTATCCATTTTTGCTTATGGATTTTCTTGTCCTTTTTTTTGAATATTTATTTTTTTAGTTTCGCTATGGATTTTGCTACCACAATTATTAATTAATTTTAATTTTTTTTTTGCTTTTGCAATGTATTTTGCTATGGATATTACAATGGATATTAGTAAATTATTTTTGAATACTTTCTTTTTCTTATTTTGCAATGAATTTTTCTGTTGATTTGCTACCGATTTTGCTATGCTAGTTTTTAAGAATTTTTCTAGATTTTGCTACCAATTTTTCTATGGACTCTATTTACTTACCGATTTTGCTACCGTTTTTTTAAACCTCAGTTTAGTTAGTTTTTAAATATTTATTTTTATGATTTAGCTATGGACTTTGCTACCAATTTTACTAAGTTTTTATATTATATGTATTTTCACAATTTTGCTATCGATTTTGCTACGGATTTTATTTTACTTTTTTTTGTTTATTTTTAAATACTTATTTTCATAGTTTTACTACAGAATTTGCTACCGGTTTTGCTACATTATATGTTTTGTATTAATTTCATCAATTTTGCTATGGATTTGCTATGAATTTTGCTACGAAATTCATTTGCGACGGAAGTTCGTAGCTAATCCGTAGATAATTCGTAGCAAAATGTGTTCATAGCTAATCCGTAGCTAACTCGTAGCAAAATTTGCCACCATTTTTTTCCGTTGCGAAATTTCATAGCAAATGCCTCTTTTTGTAGTAGTGAAATCAACCACAAATTGGATTTAAATAATCCCAACTCTCTGTTATTGGCCAATAATAATCCCAAATTATTTAATCACCAATAATAATCCGAACTATTCACTTTTGTTTGTAAAATACTCCCAGTTAAAAAAACAATAACTAGGTTAAAAATTTGCTGATGTGCATCTGATGTGGCCCTTTTAGCTGATGTGTCATATGACGTGGCAGTTGATGTGACATTTTTTGATGACGTGGCAGCTGATGTGGCAGTCTACGTGGCATTTTTGATGACGTGGCAGCTGATGTTGCAGTCTACATGGCATTTTTCGATTACGTGGCAAGCCACATCAGCAAATTTTTAACCTAGTTAGTGTTTTTTTTAACTGTGAGTATTTTACAAACAAAAGTGAATAGTTCGGATTATTATTGGTGATTAAATAGGTTGTGATTATTATTGGCCAATAACAGTGAGTTGTGATTATTTAAATCCAATTTGCCTATTTTTTAACCCATTTATTTAGTCTAAACTCGTTGTTCACACGCTTGTATTGAACAGACTTTTTTTTTGTTGCTATATAAAATTCGCAAGTCGCTCAACTAATTATCATTATGCAAATTTATATGTTTTAAAACAACAACGGGCAAAACTTTTACATTCTTAGTGACGTATCTTCTTAATTACCTTGTCAAATTATTAATATATAAGATTAAAAAAATTCCTTTGCCGTTCAAAAAAAAAAAAAGATTTAAAAAAATTCCCTCACACGGATGAGTACGATTAGTCATATATTTAAAAGTCATTTTACAGTAATCTGAACAATAATTATTTTATTTAAATGTATTACAAAATGGTTCTATATAAAACTAAAAAACTATAGCAAATTTTCACGTAACAACATTCTTGCCTTTGTAAATGTTTTGTATATGCAACTTGCAGTTTTCTTAATTCGATTAATATAACGAGCCCACTAGACCAATGAATGGTATTGTATTCGTAAGGCGTCAGATTTATATATTTTGATAATATCTCGAAATTTCATTCCTTAATTCAAAAAGAAACAAGAACCAGTATGCGATTATGTGTTTTGAAAAACATCCAAAAATATCACAAAGACTTTACTTTTATAGTTGGGGAATTATCACAACGTTTAAGTTGAAACCACACAAATCTTCATGAAAGAGTATGCTAGTTGGCGATTAAAACCGTTGGTAATCATTTGATTACACCCAAGGGTCTGTTTGGTATGGCGTAATTGAATAGATTAGTGAATGGAATGGACGAGGTAATGGAATGAACAAAAGAATGAAATGGATCATTATATTCCATAGTCTTGTTTGGTTACGATGCAGGAAAGGAATAAATTATTACATTGTGTTGTTTGGTAGGTAAGAAAAGAGGAAATAATTAAATTGGCGATGAGTGGTGGCGGTGATCGGTGGCGGCTAGTGGCAGTGGCAGTGGCAGGGATGGGTGGCGGTGATCGGTGGTAGTAGTGGTGGGTGGCGGTGGTCGGTGGGTGACGGTTGTTAGCGGTGGCGGCGACGATGGTCGGGGTTCGCGGTGGTCTGTGGTGGCAGGTGGCAGCGATGGTGGTGACGACGAAGGTGGGTGGTGGTGGTTGACGGTAGCGGGTAGTGGCCGCAGAGGATGGTGGTGGTGGTCTGCGGAGGGTGGCGGTAGTGGTCGGGGTGGCGGTTGTCGGTGGTTGCGGGTGGTGGTGATGGTGGTCGATGGTGGTGGCGACGACGACGGTGGGTGGTGGTGTTTGACGGTAGCGGGAGGTGGCCGCGGAGGATGGTGGTGGTGGCCGGTGGAGGGTGGCGGTAGTGGTCGGGGTGGTGGTGGTCAGTGGTGGCGTGGCGGCGATGGTGGTGGCGACGGGTGGTGGTGGCGGCGACGATGACGGGTGGTGGTGGTCGACGGTAGCGGATGGTGGCAGCGGAGGATGGTGGTGGTAGTCGGCGGAGGGTGGTTGTAGTGGTCGGGTTGGTGGTGGTTTGCGATGGCGGGTGGCAACGATGGTAGTCGATGGCGGTGGCGGCGGGTGGCGGTGGCGGCGGAGGACGGTGGTGGTGGTCGGCGGAGGACGGTGGTGGTGGTCGGTGGAGGTTGGTGGCGTGTGTCGGGTGGTGACGACGGCAGGTGGTGGTGGTAGATGGTGTAGGTGATGGGCGGTGTTTGTGACGTAGGCTTAGAGAGGGAATGGAATGGAAAAAAATAGGGGGAGTGTATGGAATGAATTTGAGGAAATGGAATGACTTATGTAATGGGTGATTCCATTACGTTGACCAACCAAACACACTTTTTTTTCATTCACTCGCAATAGTTCATTCCATTCCACCATTCATTCTTGCATACCAAACACTACCCAATAGTTATGTTTGCCTTGCCCAAATTGTTGCTAATGATTAGTTACCACTAATGACCGTTACTCCTTATCATAATTACTATTGTTGGTAGTTATTGCTGATTAGTTTGTCATTGGCGGACCAAGTTGCTATTAATGCCATTTCCATTATTGATGATCACTAAGGCCTTTGAGTATACTTTAACCTAACTTAACTCCACCTAAGTGACACATCATGTGACAACTCGAATTTCCAAGATTTCTATTTCGCATTTATTGCACGTTCAAGTATTGTTTAGCTGTTTATTTGCACAATTGTTTACTATAGAATTGTATACGTTTTGGTATAATGAAGTGTATTGTGTGATTGTGCATGACTATGTGTTAATTGTGATAAACTTGTCAAATGTGTAAACTTGGTGGTGAAACTGTGAAATTAATTGAGATAGTGCACTATTGTAAAATGTAATACTTGAGGATGTAGAGGACAATTAGTGGAATTCTAGTGATACTTAACCCTAATCTCTTTCACTAATCATCACAAGAATCAAAGCACGTATACCCACATTCCCTAATCCTCTCTACAACCACTTCTCATCATTCTTGGATTCACAAGTTCTTTGCATCAAGTTTGTTTGCCAATCCATCTAGAATCGAATCAAGGTAATTGTTTAATCATTGTGTGATGTTAAATTGTTGATTGATTGATGGGTGTCAAAACCCTAGTTTCTCATATGATAATCTCTGCATGATTGATTGTTTCTGATTCATGAAAATGATTTGAGTTGTTGTGGAATCATTGCTTGATGATTTAGAAGCAAGATAGGTTGAATGATAGATTGATGATTGATCATTGCACTGTACAAACGTATGAATTTAGGGTTTTCATGTTCGTATGATAGCAAAACGTAACTGTTCTGATCATATTGATTCTGTGCAAATTGAAGTTCACGCATGTAACTGTCTGAGTTTAATGTTATATCATACGTCTGAGTTTAATGTTATATCATATGTCCGAGTTTAATGTTATATCATGTGTCCGAGTTTATTAAATAGAAACATGTCTGAGTTTATTTGTGAACATGGTCCGACTTTGTGATAATCAAGAAGGTCCGAGGTTCTTGTCCCTTTGATCTACCCGAGTTTAATAAACATATGGACCGAGTATAATGTATTGATTTGGTCCGAGTATAATGGATTAATAAAGGTCCGAGTATAAAGAATTGATTTGGACCGAGTTTATTATTTGTTAAAGGTCCGAGTATGTTGGTTATTTGAATGGACCGAGTTTATTGATTAAACAATGGTCCGAGTTTAATGATGTTAGTATGACCGAGTTTAGGGTAGCTTGTTTGGTCCGAGTTTAATGGTAGTCGGTTGGGCCGAGTTTAAGTGACTATCTAAGTGGACCGAGTTTAAATGACTATTTAGTGGACCGAGTTTAAAACATGATCACCCATGTCCGAATTTGTATGTTAATTATATGCCCGAGGTTGTATGCTATGTCATGTGTTATCCGAGTCTCAAACATGGGAACCCCCCCCCCCCCACACACACTTGTCTGATATTGTGTAACTGTTTGATGCTGTGTAATTGTCAAATTGAAACAAGTAGCTACATGATATTATGTTAGTCCTGTTAAGCCTGTGTGACGTATGATTCTATGTGAATAATTGTGTGCAACGGTATGATTCGGCATGCGTGAACATTGTATGTAATATCGTCGTGTACACAACAAACACACACAAAGCACCGTTGTTTGAATATCGAGGATTTGTAAACCCTAATGGAACGAATCATGTGCAATATATCCTAGGTCGTGTGTAACGGACTTAGAGACTAATAAACCCTAGAAGCAATAACATACCGAGCAAACCAAGGTGAGTTCACACTCTTACCAAGGCATGGGATTCCCGGGGTGTTGGGAATGGGATTGAAAGGATAAGGATGAATAGATACACTACTGACACTATGACTAGACTACTATATTACTATCCTCGGATGTGAAGGATACCTATACTGATCACTATCCTCGGTTGTGAAGGATACTTATACTGATCACTATCCTCGGATGTGCAGGATACTTATACTGATCACTATCCTCGGTTGTGAAGGATACTTATAGATACGAATAGTCTAGTGGTTATACAACGTGGGAAGCCCCCACCAATAAAACGTACTAACGGCCCAGTAGAGCCACCTGTTACAAACGAACTTACTATTACGCATTTACTTTCTGTGAACTCGCTCAACTAGTTGTTGATCCTCTGTTACATGCCTTGCAGGACGTTAGGTATATGGAGCTTGCACACGGAGGAGCTGGTCGTTGTGGGGCTTGGATCGTGACCATCTTGTTAAACACTTTTGACATTTGATACTTATTTACTATGGGTTTTACAATAATACGCTTCCGCTAAACAATGATAACTTACTTATGTTTTGGAAACACCTTTCATATGGATTTGGTTTGGATTGTATTGCAATTACTTTTACTTTATACAATGTTCTGTATGATTGGTGGTTTGATCCTGGTCAGTCACGCTCCCAAGCGGTGATACTCCGCGGGTGGATTTTGGGGGTGTGACAGATTGGTATCAGAGCCATTGGTTATAGAGAACTTGGTTTTAATATGGGAAAACGTTTTTATTAAAACTAGACTATGACCAGAACAGTGCTCTCAACGATCCACAACGACGCTTCGCTCCACGTGCAAGACTCAACATCCTAGGTAATAAGGTTTATGTTTATTGCCTACATGCTAGAATTGCATAGAACTTTGCTCGTAGTATACTTACATTACTCTGCTCACTACTTGTTACTGCTTGAGAACACCTATGAGCCTACACTTTTCTGTCATCGCACTACTCGCGAACCATTCATACTTATGCTACCGTTACTGTCCGATCATGTCTGGACGTGTTAACATGACTCAAGCCCAGTTGACGGCTTTCATTAACGAACAAGTTGCTGCGGCGCTTGCAGCCGCACAAGCAGGAGGTATAACCTGCTATTCCAGACCTATCCTAGGATGTTAGATCCTACTCTCGTGACCCAACTCTCGCGCTTAACCTTGACCTATCTTTCTCGCGCAACGGGTCAGAACACAGAGCAACCTGTCTGCACATTCAAGAACTTCATGGACTGTCGTCCAGGCATATTCAGTGGCACAGAAGGAGCAGTGGGACTACTCCATTGGTTTGAGAAGCTAGAATCTGTGTTCGAGATGTGTGAATGCCCTGAGGCTCGTAGGGTCAACTACGCCACTGGTACTTTGGAAGAAATCGCGCTAACCTGGTGGAACGCGCAAGTACGGATACTAGGGTTGGCAGCTGCTAACGCCACCCCCTGGAACGAATTCAAAGAACGCATTAAAAGGGAATACTGCACGCGTGATGACATCCACAAGTTGGAAGTGGAGCCTTACCATTTGAAAATGACGGGGTCAGAAATTGAAGCTTATACGAAACGGTCGAGCGAACTGGCCATCTCGTGTCCAACCATGGTGGACCCTTCAAGCAAGCGTGTCGAATTGTACCTCAAGGGTCTAGCCTCAGAGATTCAGAGCCCTGCTACATCGGCTAACCTCGACAATATCCAGGACATTCAGCGTCTTGCTCATCGCCTCACGGATCCGGCAGTGGAACAGAACAGGCTGCCTAGTTGTATCAGCACTATTGCTACCGCTACCACTTCTGCTACTCCCGCTACTCCTAGTGACAACAAGCGGAAATGGGATGGGTATTCCAGCAAGGGTTCAGCTACCTTTCGGTCTCAAGCACAGCAGCAGCGCAAGAATAGTGATCACCAGAGCCGAGTCAGCCAACTTCTGGTGGTCAGGGGCAGGGTGGATATCGGAGAATTCACCCAATGTGTAACTAATGCAACAGACACCACGGTGGTTAGTGCAACGAGGGACGTTGCCAGAGGTGTCTCAAGATGGGCCATGAAGCTAAGGATTTAGGTGCCCACGGCCTGTAGATCAGAATCGCCAGCAGCAACAGCAAGTAGAAATTTTGTGCAAGGAAAAGGTTATTCGTATTCCTCGTTCTAGTCAGGAACTTCTCGAAGTTCAAGGCGACAAGAGTGGTGCTGTGGTTGGCATCATCTTTTTTTTTTAAAAGGAGCAGAAATGTTTACGAAAGGGGCACACTGCAATTCTGGCACTTGTCACTGACGCATCAGCAAAAGAAAAGAAGCTGGAGGATATTCCAGTTGTACGTGACTTTCCTCAGGTGTTTCCTGAAGATTTACGCGGTTTACCGCCTCATCGTCAAGTCGAGTTTCAGGTTGAGTTGGCTCCTGGAGCAGCACCTATAGCTCGTGCACCGTATCGTTTAGCTCCAACCGAACTGAAAGAACTGTCGAAGCAACTGCAAGAGCTCTTGGAAAAGGGATTTATTCGTCCAAGCTCTTCGCCTTGGGGAGCTCCAGTGTTATTTGTAAAGAAGAAAGACGGTACGTTCAGAATGTGCATCGACTACCGTGAACTCAACAAGGTGACGGTGAAGAACCGTTATCCTCTTCCGCGCATAGATGACTTATTCGACCAGTTGCAAGGGTCGTGTTATTACTCCAAGATTGATTTAAGGTCAGGGTATCATCAGCTGAGAGTCCGGGATGAGGACGTCTCCAAAACCGCTTTCAGAACTCGTTACGGACATTACGAGTTTCTTGTCATGCCATTCGGGCTTACGAACGCGCCTGCAGTCTTCATGGATCTTATGAACAGGGTGTGTAAACCCTATCTAGACAAGTTCGTCAATGTTTTCATCGACGACATTCTAATCTACTCCAAGAGTCAGGAGGAGCATGAGCAGCACTTACGTCTTATCTTGGAACTTCTTCGAAAAGAGCAACTGTACGCAAAGTTTTCAAAATGCGACTTCTGGCTTCGTGAAGTCCACTTCCTAGGCCACGTGGTAAACAAGGATGGGATTCACGTCGATCCATCCAAGGTAGATTCGATCAGAAATTGGCCTGCACCGCGTACACCGACAGAAATACGCCAATTCTTGGGTTTGGCAGGTTACTACAGACGGTTTATCAAGGATTTCTCGAAGATCGCGCAACCACTTACACTACTGACACAGAAGGGTGTCACCTACCGTTGGGGCAACACGCAGGAAACTGCTTTTCAGTATCTAAAGGATAGGCTTTGCAGCGCACCTATTCTCTCTTTGCCAGAAGGCACAGATGACTTCGTAGTATATTGTGACGCATCAATACAGGGTCTGGGTTGCGTATTGATGCAGCGGGATAAAGTGATAGCCTACGCTTCTCGGCAACTCAAGGTTCACGAACGAAACTACACGACGCACGATCTAGAGCTGGGAGCTGTTGTTTTCGCGCTTAAGATATGGCGACACTACCTGTACGGTACCAGGTGCACGATTTACACCGATCACAGGAGTCTCGAGCATATCCTTAAGCAGAAGGATTTGAACATGCGTCAACGACGATGGGTCGAGTTACTTAACGACTACGAATGCGCCATCAAGTACCATCCAGGCAAAGCCAATGTTGTGGCTGATGCCCTCAGTCGAAAGGACACTTTACCTCGGCGCGTGCGAGCGCTACAGCTTACGATTCAGTCTAGCCTTCCTGCACAGATACGAGCTGCTCAGACAGAAGCACTGAAGCCCGAAAACGTCAGGGCTGAAGCCTTACGCGGCTCACGACAACAAATGGAACAGAAGGCAGACGGCGCCTACTATGTAACGGGGCGTATTTGGGTCCCACTTTATGGCGGTCTACGCGAACTTGTAATGGATGAAGCTCACAAGTCTCGCTATTCGGTACATCCAGGGTCGGATAAAATGTACCACGACATCAGCACTACTTATTGGTGGCCTAGTATGAAGGCCCACATCGCTACGTACGTTGGAAAATGCTTAACCTGTGCGAGAGTCAAGGTTGAATATCAGAAACCAGCTGGTCTACTTCAGCAGCCTAAGATACCGCAATGGAAATGGGAAGAAATTTCCATGGATTTCGTTACAGGTTTACCTAGATCTCAACGTAGGAATGATACAATATGGGTCATAGTTGATCGACTCACCAAGTCTGCACACTTCCTGCCGATTAAGGAAACGGACAAGTTCTCCACTCTCGCAGACGTCTATCTTAAAGAAGTTGTTTCGAGGCACGGAGTGCCCACCTCTATTATTTCGGATCGCGATGCACGATTCACGTCAGAGCTATGGCAAGCAATGCATAAATCTTTCGGCTCACGATTAGACATGAGCACAGCATATCATCCTCAGACGGATGGGCAGTCTGAGCGAACGATTCAAACACTTGAAGACATGCTTAGGGCATGCGTTATCGATTTCGGCAACGGCTGGGAAAAACACCTCCCATTGGTGGAGTTTTCGTACAATAACAGTTACCATACCAGCATTCAAGCCGCTCCATTCGAGGCATTGTACGGACGTAAATGCCGGTCACCTCTCTGTTGGGCAGAGGTGGGGGATAGTCAAATTACGGGTCCAGAGATGGTAGTGGACGCCACAGAAAAGATAGCACAGATACGACAACGCATGGCGGCAGCACGCGACCGTCAGAAAGCCTACATGGACAAGCGTAGAAAGCCTTTGGAATTTCAGGTCGGGGACCGGGTATTATTGAAAGTCTCACCCTGGAAGGGTGTGGTACGTTTTGGCAAAAGGGGCAAACTGAATCCGCGGTACGTCGGACCATTCGAAATCTTAGAAAAGATTGGCAAAGTAGCCTACAAGTTGAACTTACCAGCTGAACTCGGAGCAGTTCACAATGTCTTTCATGTGTCGAACTTAAAGAAGTGCTTATCAGATGAAACCCTCATCGTTCCTTTTAAGGAACTCACTATCGACGAGCGGTTGCAGTTCGTCGAGGAACCAATTGAAATCACGGACCGGGATGTTAAGGTCCTCAAACACAAGAGAATCCCTCTTGTTCGAGTTCGTTGGAACTCCCAACGTGGCCCAGAGTACACCTGGGAACGCGAAGACCAAATGAAAGAAAAGCACCCCCAGTTATTCGAAACCAATACATCCACTACTGAGGCTGAAGCTACTACTACTGAATTTCGGGACGAAATTCCAAATCAACGGGGGGATGATGTGACACCCCAGGAAAACCAGTGAACAGTACAGCTTACCTAGCTTCCTCAGTGAGTGCGTACCAAATTTCGGGACGAAATTTCTTTTAAGTTGGGGATAATGTGACAACTCGAATTTCCAAGATTTCTATTTCGCATTTATTGCACGTTCAAGTATTGTTTAGCTGTTTATTTGCACAATTGTTTACTATAGAATTGTATACGTTTTGGTATAATGAAGTGTATTGTGTGATTGTGCATGACTATGTGTTAATTGTGATAAACTTGTCAAATGTGTAAACTTGGTGGTGAAACTGTGAAATTAATTGAGATAGTGCACTATTGTAAAATGTAATACTTGAGGATGTAGAGGACAATTAGTGGAATTCTAGTGATACTTAACCCTAATCTCTTTCACTAATCATTCTCTAATCATCACAAGAATCAAAGCACGTATACCCACATTCCCTAATCCTCTCTACAACCACTTCTCATCATTCTTGGATTCACAAGTTCTTTGCATCAAGTTTGTTTGCCAATCCATCTAGAATCGAATCAAGGTAATTGTTTAATCATTGTGTGATGTTAAATTGTTGATTGATTGATGGGTGTCAAAACCCTAGTTTCTCATATGATAATCTCTGCATGATTGATTGTTTCTGATTCATGAAAATGATTTGAGTTGTTGTGGAATCATTGCTTGATGATTTAGAAGCAAGATAGGTTGAATGATAGATTGATGATTGATCATTGCACTGTACAAACGTATGAATTTAGGGTTTTCATGTTCGTATGATAGCAAAACGTAACTATTCTGATCATATTGATTCTGTGCAAATTGAAGTTCACGCATGTAACTGTCTGAGTTTAATGTTATATCATACGTCTGAGTTTAATGTTATATCATATGTCCGAGTTTAATGTTATATCATGTGTCCGAGTTTATTAAATAGAAACATGTCTGAGTTTATTTGTGAACATGGTCCGACTTTGTGATAATCAAGAAGGTCCGAGGTTCTTGTCCCTTTGATCTACCCGAGTTTAATAAACATATGGACCGAGTATAATGTATTGATTTGGTCCGAGTATAATGGATTAATAAAGGTCCGAGTATAAAGAATTGATTTGGACCGAGTTTATTATTTGTTAAAGGTCCGAGTATGTTGGTTATTTGAATGGACCGAGTTTATTGATTAAACAATGGTCCGAGTTTAATGATGTTAGTATGACCGAGTTTAGGGTAGCTTGTTTGGTCCGAGTTTAATGGTAGTCGGTTGGGCCGAGTTTAAGTGACTATCTAAGTGGACCGAGTTTAAATGACTATTTAGTGGACCGAGTTTAAAACATGATCACCCATGTCCGAATTTGTATGTTAATTATATGCCCGAGGTTGTATGCTATGTCATGTGTTATCCGAGTCTCAAACAGGGGAACCCCCCCCCCCCACACACACTTGTCTGATATTGTGTAACTGTTTGATGCTGTGTAATTGTCAAATTGAAACAAGTAGCTACATGATATTATGTTAGTCCTGTTAAGCCTGTGTGACGTATGATTCTATGTGAATAATTGTGTGCAACGGTATGATTCGGCATGCGTGAACATTGTATGTAATATCGTCGTGTACACAACAAACACACACAAAGCACCGTTGTTTGAATATCGAGGATTTGTAAACCCTAATGGAACGAATCATGTGCAATATATCCTAGGTCGTGTGTAACGGACTTAGAGACTAATAAACCCTAGAAGCAATAACATACCGAGCAAACCAAGGTGAGTTCACACTCTTACCAAGGCATGGGATTCCCGGGGTGTTGGGAATGGGATTGAAAGGATAAGGATGAATAGATACACTACTGACACTATGACTAGACTACTATATTACTATCCTCGGATGTGAAGGATACCTATACTGATCACTATCCTCGGTTGTGAAGGATACTTATACTGATCACTATCCTCGGATGTGCAGGATACTTATACTGATCACTATCCTCGGTTGTGAAGGATACTTATAGATACGAATAGTCTAGTGGTTATACAACGTGGGAAGCCCCCACCAATAAAACGTACTAACGGCCCAGTAGAGCCACCTGTTACAAACGAACTTACTATTACGAATTTACTTTCTGTGAACTCGCTCAACTAGTTGTTGATCCTCTGTTACATGCCTTGCAGGACGTTAGGTATATGGAGCTTGCACACGGAGGAGCTGGTCGTTGTGGGGCTTGGATCGTGACCATCTTGTTAAACACTTTTGACATTTGATACTTATTTACTATGGGTTTTACAATAATACGCTTCCGCTAAACAATGATAACTTACTTATGTTTTGGAAACACCTTTCATATGTATTTGGTTTGGATTGTATTGCAATTACTTTTACTTTATACAATGTTCTGTATGATTGGTGGTTTGATCCTGGTCAGTCACGCTCCCAAGCGGTGATACTCCGCGGGTGGATTTTGGGGGTGTGACACATCAACTTTTTTTTTCTCATTTCACTTTGTCTCACTCTAAGGAAATGGTTTAACATGTTAACACATAAATCATTTAATGCACTTTAACATTGGGTTTTTTTTCTAAAAAGGAAATAATAATAAATCTAATCTCTTAACATTGGGTAAACATGTTAACACATAACTCATTTAATTCACTTTAACACAAGGAGGGAGTGGTTTGCAATGTTAATTAACATGCCATGTCATTGTTAACACTCTATATGTTAGAGTACACCCCATAATCTAATAACATAATAATAATAATAAATTTTTATTGATAATCAGTTTATGCGAATTTTCATCAACCTTGCAAACACAAAGTAGTATAAATTTTTTTCATGCTAACCCTTGCTAGGGGTTCTACTCCTTGAACCTCATTATGGCGCTGCCCACACTGTTGAACCACCGAATTCGAAGGTGTCAGAAATCAGAGTAGTTTTGTGAACCACCGGACTCGAAGGTTCAGAAATGAGAGTAGGTATGTATTCCATACCCTCTAAATTATGACAACGGTTATTCACATTGCGATTTAATCTTTAAGTAAATCTAGCTAAACTAAAGTTGAATTAATGATACTAAAATCACCAAGATTGCCTCGAATAAACTATACGTAGTCAGTGTTAAATCTGGATGTAGCAAGATTAGGCTAAAGGGTGGGGGCCGGGGTCATGGTTGGGACATGATTCACCCCCTTCCCTAATCCACCATGGTTTGCATGGATTAAACCATGGCAACCATGGTCCTCCTTTCCATTTCTCAAGTAATCATTTCATTTTTCTTTAGACAAAGATAAACTAAAATAAATAAGGAGATAGTGATTTGGGTCATGACCACACCCTTAGGGTAGTGGTTTTGGATTGTTGATTAGGGTAAAGAGTGTGGGGGGTCATGGTTGGGACATGATCCGCGATACGTGGTCGAAAACCGGTGTTCATATTTGTTTAAATCGTTGTTGTTACATGATTTCTAATTCCGAATAGCCTACTTTTGATTAAAACTTTGTTTTGCAGGTTTAATGAAGTTTAAGGAGCTATTTGGGAGCTTTACGGGCTACCGAGATGAAAAACGGACCACCGGGACATCAAACGGGTCAACCGGGATCAAGATTTGAGAAAAACGGAGAAGTGGAAATGTGAGCATCGTCGCCGACGCCCATAGGGGTCGTCGAAGACGCTATCAAGAAACCCCCGTCAGCCAAAGTCGTCTGTATCCAGAAAGATAACGCGTCGGACGAATCTAGAATACTGATGTCGCGAAACTTTTGTTCCTTGGTTGTTGGACGAGTTTAAATACTAGTTTTGACCAAGATTTCGGGGTTACACTATCTTGTGAGTTTGAATTGAGTTCTTGGAGCCTAATATCATCACCACTTCACCTCT
Organism: Helianthus annuus; assembly: GCF_002127325.2. NCBI lineage: Eukaryota > Viridiplantae > Streptophyta > Magnoliopsida > Asterales > Asteraceae > Helianthus > Helianthus annuus. Next base: position 150,172,361 of record NC_035443.2, read on the forward strand.
AATCCATTCCATCATCCTTTATCATTCGATTTCACCATCCAATTCATACCCTAACCCTCATTAATCCATCAATCATTCGATTCATTCATCATCACCATCTCACCCAAACCCTAATCATCATTTCCTCCATACCCAAGCTTCAAGATAACAATGTTCAAGTTCTCATCATCAGGTGATCAAGTCAAGCCGATCATGAGCGGCTAATTTCTCGGAGGTGTCACCCGGTGTAGACTTTTGTAAGATTTAGGGTTTATTATGTGTTTGATACTTGGTTTGTGATTAATTGAATTGCATTTGAATCTTTAGACAATCGTCATACGTTTGTATTGAATTTGCGAATCGTCGAATGAATGATTAAGTTTTGACTTTGTGAAATGAATATGCGTATTTATGCCTAGTCTTTTGATAGGATTTACGAGTCCAAAGTAACGAAGTGCATCATGGTCCGTTGTCTAAAACATTGATAGCGATTGGCACCTAAGCTTTGTGATTCTCAAACCGTTAATCAACTAATTTGATTAAACCAAATTGAAACGTGTAGTGACCCTAGATTTTGCATTTGTTGAACCGTGTGTGAACCTTGTTACAATTCATTGTTTTATAATCGTTAATTAAAGTTTTCTTGTAATCATTCAAGTTTTAATAGTTAATTAATCAAATCAAACTTATTAGTTCATTTCAACATTCTTCTAAACAAACAAATTATCATAAAAATAATCTAGCAAACTTCATAATTGTGACAAAATCGTTAAAATCAATCAAGTCCATTCGTAAACCACATACTGTTCGTGGTTCGACCCCTTACTACCACTAACTATTTGTTAAGGGTAATTCGAGACTATAAATTTTATCTTTGACCTGAGTGCGACACTCCGATCAATTCGCCACGTAGGAACATGAATGGAAGGCTACACCACCACCTTGCATGATCCACCATGGTTTGCATGAATTAAATCATGGCAACCATAGTCCTCCTTTCCATTTTTCAAGAAATCATTTCCTTTTTCTTTACACAAAGATAAATGAAAATAAATAAGGGGATAATGGTTTGGGTCATGACCACACACTTAGGGTATTGGTTTTGGATGATAGATTAGAGGTGGGTGACATGCCACTGACGTGGAGGGTCATGGTGGTCATGAGGGTCATGACCAGACCCTATAGCCTTAGAGGTGAGTGACATGACACTAACGTGGGGGGTAATAATAGTTATGAGGGTCATGACCACACCCTATAACAACGATGATACCAAGTACAATTTCATCCATGTCCAAACTATTGGTAGGGTTTAGAAAATATGGTATGTAGGCAAACCTTAAAATTAGATCTAATATATTTCCATTTCCAAACTAGTTTTTTTTTAACTCAATATATTTTTCGTTATTGCTGCTAATAATTTCCTTCTTAATTTTTGATATATTTGTTACATTTAGGTATTAATTTTATTAATTAATTATCAAATAAGCAAATCTTATTTGTTTAACTCACAAATATTCACATCTATGTAAACTCCAAAAAACCTAAAACTCATAGTTTTATATAACTATAAAAATTCTTAAATACGAAATTTAAATAAATATATAGTAACACATGATATGGTTCTACCATATGAATAACTGATATCAAATCCATATAGAACTGACTCATTTATGTAACTAATAATCCCATAATAAATTCAGTTATATATCTGTTTTTACTAAAAAATATTGAAAATTAAAAACCAAAACCTGTAGTCGAGCCAAGTCGCAGCTTATATATGAAGCCTTTGTCCTAGATGTAGCCAATATATCCAGCCCACACATCATCTCTGCAGAAATTATACAAACACACCATTTGTTTATAAGTTCTCTAATTCCACTTAATTCTCATGAGTAGTGAAGAGATTATAAATACTACCGTACATTCTCATTCTTTATTTTCATTTATATTTATAATTGTCAAACAACGCGGACCTAGGTAGAGAGAGGGTTGGGTGGGTGGGTGCACCCTTTGGAAAAAAAAACTAGTGTATTTTATAGGGTAAAATTCTGGTCGCACCCTTGAAAATTTGGTTAAACCCCTCATTCGTACCCCCTAAAAATATTTCCTAGGTCCGTCAAATCTTGTTCATGTTTAAGTAGACATATCTTCCTAATTTGATTTGATATTAATATACTATTGTTGTTGGATATATATATATTTTTAATTTTTGGGTTGTTTGTACGCAAGTGCAGACCTGTATACTAAAAGTGTACCTTCACTGTGAGGGCTGCAAGAGAGATGTTAGCAAAGCTCTTAACAAAGTCGAGGGTATTGTTCACGATCAGTTTGCCTTTCCAAATTTGTTATTAGTAATTGCTGGTAATTATAATTGGTTGTGTACATGTTGTTAATTCAGGTGTTATAAAAGTGGCTATGGATGCAGAACAAAATAAGGTGACGGTATTATGTCGAAATGTTCATCCAGCTGATCTCATCAAGAAGCTTAAAAAAGACACTAACAAAACAGCAGAGATTTGGGGTGGATCGACAGGCAATCCACCACAGACGAGTATTCAGCCGGTCTCTAGTGGTATAGGTGGTGGGGAAACTAGCAAAAATAAGGGGAAGAAAGTTGAATTTAGTATAGACAAGGACGAACCGGAGATTCAAATGGAAAGTGAAAGCGAATAAGATCTATGATCAGTTTAAGAATACGCATTCAGCTATTATAAATAAGATATAATTAACTAAGATAATGGGAAATTATTTCTTATAAAATACTCTTTCAACAATAAAGATAAAGGATTTATTAGATTGGTTTTGAGTAAATTATAAGTTGTGTCGTTTATCGCAAAAGTAGACAAATTTTGTACTTTATGTTTCAAAATACTGTAAGTTATGTCCTTTAGCCTTAATCAGTCAAATTTATTGGTTAAGTATGATTATGTGACTTGCACATGAGAGCATTCTTATCATTTCAGCTTCTCATATAGACTATTTTATAGAACATTATTATTCAGGGATATTACTTGTAAAAAAAATAAAAATTAAAAGATAATATAAACTTTCTCTCTGTATAATCTCAACCAACCCCCTCTCTCTTTCCCTACCACCTCTTGTTCATCTTCTACCCATAACTTTGAAAAAACCTTTTAGTTTCATTTTCTTTGCCACCCTGCAGATCACTTTTTATTATCTCAAGGTCTCACTTTTTTTTTACGATATTTGGTTGAATTTCTTTTATAGGTTTTGCTTAAAATAGTGAATTCTTCGTAACCCAAGTTTCAATTTCCTATTTTTTCAGGGTAAAACAAATGAAAAGTAGAAATCTTGGTGTCAATGATGAACAGAAAACAACAGAAAACCATGAAGTCTTTTTCATGTCAATTTTGTTCTAGTAAGTTTTATAGCTCTCAAGTTTTGGGAGGACATCAAAATGCTCACAAGTAAATTGCCATTTTAGTCCCTGAGTTTTGTCCAAATTTGTCATTTTAGTCCAAATAGTTTTTTTTGCCTCTGGGTCCCTGACTTTTCCCTTTTGTTGCCATTTTGATCACATACACTAACTCCATCCAAAAACTCCATCTTTAACCAGGGGTATTTTGGGGATTTTCATTTTAAATGTTTTCAATTGACATTTTGATCCAATTCCAAAAAATCAAAAAAATTCCAAAAAATTCCAAAAAATTCTAAAAAATAATAAAAATTCTAAAAAATCATAAAAATTCTAAAAAAAATACAAAAAATCCGTTTCGGCGCGAACCGTTTCGAACCCGAACCGTTTCGAGCTGAACCGTTTTGACGCGAACCGTTTCGACCCGTACCGTTTCGACCCGAACCGTTTCGAGCTGAGTCGTTTCGACGCGAACCGTTTCGACCCGAGCCGTTTCGAGCTGAACCGTTTCGACACGAACCGTTTCGACCCGTACCGTTTCGAGCTGAACCGTTTCGACGCGAACCGTGTCGAGCTGAACCGTTTCGAACCGGACCGTTTCGAGCCGAACCGTTTCGACCCGTACCGTTTCGAGCTGAACCGTTTCGAGCCGAACCGTTTCGAGCCGAACCGTTTCGAGCCGAACCGTTTCGAGCCGAACCTTTTCGAGCCGAACCATTTCGAACCGAACCGTTTCGAGCTCGAAACGGTACGGGTCGAAACGGTTCGCGTCGAAACGGTTCGGCTCGAAACGGTTCGGGTCGAAACGGTTCAGCTCGAAACGGTTCGGGTCGAAACGGTACGGCTCGAAACGGTTCGGGTCGAAACGGTACGGGTCGAAACGGTTCGGGTCGAAACGGTACGTGTCGAAATCGTTCGCGTCGAAACGGTTCAGCTCGAAACGGTTCGCGTCGAAACGGTACAGCTCGAAACGGTACGGGTCGAAACGGTTCGGCTCGAAACGGTTCGGTTCGAAACGAATCGGGTTCGAAACGGTTCGCGCCGAAACGGATTTTTTAGAATTTTTATGATTTTTTAGAATTTTTTGGAATTTTTTTGATTTTTTGGAATTGGATCAAAATGGCAATTGAGAACATTTAAATTGAAAATCCCCAAAATACCCCTGGTTAAAGATGGAGTTTTTGGATGGAGTTAGTATATGTGATCAAAATGGCAACAAAAGGAAAAAGTCAGGGACCCAGAGGCAAAAAAAAAAAACTATTTGGACTAAAATGGCAAATTTGGACAAAACTCAGACACTGAAATGGCAATTTACTCTTTTCATGTCAATTTTGTTCTAGTAAGTTCTATAGCTCTCAAGTTTTGGGAGGACATCAAAATGCTCACAAGAAAGAAAGAGCAGCAACAAGAAAAACTAAAAGGATAGCTAGTTGTGACGGATCTAGCCTATTAATTTAGGAGTATCCTCAAAAATAATTATCGTGCAATTATACAATAATTAGAAAAACACGATAATAAATAAAGGTAAACAAATATCTAATTGATTTGTCCTCTTCGTGTTTTCATAGCTTCAAATCGTTCGATTACATCATTGTCTTTTACTTAATCAAAAGTTTCTTTTTCGATCGCACAAACCATAGCATTGTTCAAATAGTCCGTCCCATTCGATTGCGTAAATCCGTCTTGACAAGCTTCAGTTTAGAAAAACATCTTTCAACGGTTGCGGTTGCAACCGGTAATATCAAAACTATCTTCACTACCTGATAAATCAAAGGACAAGAACTATGTTTGGGGTTAATTATTATACAAGTTTTGTCATATGGGCTTAATTATAATACATGTTTTATAATTTGGGCTTAATTATTATCATTTGAGCTTAAGTATTATACAAGTTTATCATTTGGGCTTAATTATTATACAAGTTTGAGGTTGTAAAAGTTATGACTTACATATACAAGTTTGAGGTTGTAAAAGTTATGGCTTATAAAAATTTGGGATTTTAATAATGTCAAGTATCCTATTTTTTTGTCGGGAGTATCCTCGTATTTTTTAGAGGTATCCTTTGTATAAAACCGAAAAATGCAACCGGTAATATCAAAACTATCTTCACTACCTGATAAATCAAAGGACAAGAACTATGTTTGGGGTTAATTATTATATAAGTTTTGTCATATGGGCTTAATTATTATACATGTTTTATAATTTGGGCTTAATTATTATCATTTGGGCTTAATTATTATACAAGTTTGAGGTTGTAAAAGTTATGACTTACATATACAAGTTTGAGGTTGTACAAGTTTGAGGTTGTAAAAGTTATGGCTTATAAAAATTTGGGATTTTAATAATGTCAAGTATCCTATTTTTTTGTCGGGAGTATCCTCGTATTTTTTAGAGGTATCCTTTGTATAAAACCGAAAAAATTACACTACGAAAACTTAGTTAAGCCGTAGCCCGTGCTACCCCTACCAACACATTACCTTTGCCCCTGGCAGCTAATAATATTCGATGCAATAATTTTATTTCTTTGATTCCCCAACCTCCGTTGTTGTTTGCTCCAACAAATCATACTAGGTATCTTAATCCATCTCTTAATAAAAGATACAGTTTTTTCAGAGCAACCATCATCGGTAAATGACAAGACTACACTTACCATCACTGTCAGGGGTCGGTGGGACCGGCAATCAGAGCTCTGGCGGTGGTTATGGTGTTGGTTTTGGGAGCATTCTATGAAGAAATGGACTAAAGAATTGTTTTGTATTACGAACTTGAATGTTTTACAAAGTGAATCTACAAACTATATATACACAAGAAGAGGAGCATTTACAGGAGGGGATTATGCTTTATACAATAATTACTATCGACCAATATTGAAGGTAATAAAGTGTTGATTTGGTAGGAGAGAATTATGGAATTCTCATTATTGTGAGGTAATTACTATTGACCAATATTGAAGGTAATAAAGTGTTGATTTGGTAGGAGAGAATTATGGAATTCTCATTATTGTGAGGAGATATTATGGGTCTCCTTGATACGCCCCCGCAAGATTGAGGCTCCGTTGGAGACTCCAATCTTGGACCGAAATTTGACAAATAGTCGTCTAGAAAGAGGTTTTGTGAGAGTATCAGCCGGTTGGTCTTCTGAGTTAATGTGATATACTTTTAGGTGGGCAGCCGCAACCTTTTCCCGAACGAAGTGATAATCAAGGGCGACGTGTTTCATTCTTGAGTGATACACCGGATTGGAACATAGGTATGTGGCCCCCATGTTATCACAATAGAGATTTGGTGATGTTGAGGGTAAAGCGTGAAGTTCTTTGAGGAGATTTTGAACCCATGATACCTGAGCTGTGACATTAGCCAAAGCTTTGTACTCGGCTTCTGTGGAGGATCTCGAGACAGTTTTTTGCCGGGTAGACTTCCATGACACTATGTTTGAGCCAAGGTAGATAAGATATGCAGTCGTGGACCGGCCGCCATCACGAATGCCACCCCAATCCGAGTCAGCAAAGGCAGTAATGGTTACGGGTTTGGATTTCTTTAGGAACAACCCATGATGAATAGTGCCTTTTAGATAGCGCATGACACGTTTTAGAGCCTGCATATGTTTTGTTGTGGGTGCATGCATGTATTGAGATAACTTATTGACTGCAAAGCTGACATCGGGCCGAGTAAAGGCAAGATATTGGAGCGAACCAATGATTTTTCGATAAGTTATTGGATCAATGCGTGATGAACCATCATCTGGAGAAAGAGCTTCCGAGGAGCTTAATGGTGTTGCAACATCTTTTGCTCCATTCATATCAAAATTGGTTAGGAGGTCATTGATATGTCGGTGTTGCGAGAGGAACATGCCATGAGTCGTTGGTATAACTTCAATGCCTAGAAAATGATGTAGGTCCCCTAGGTCTTTGAGAGAAAATTGCTTGGAAAGTAGGGTGACAAAGTTGTTCATGAAGCTTGTATTGTTACCTGTTAAGATAATATCATCTACATAGACTAAAAAATACATAAGTACTCCACTAGTGTTATAGACAAAAAGCGAGGCATCCGAGTGAGAGTTGTGAAAACCATAATTTAGAAGAAATTGTTTGAGTTCCATGTACCATGCTCGCGGTGCTTGTTTTAGTCCATATAGAGATTTTCGAAGTTTACAAATGTGATTTGGAAATTGTGGATTAGTAAACCCGGGTGGTTGAACCATGTAAACATTTTCATGCAAGGTGCCTTGTAAAAAGGCATTGTTGACATCAAGTTGTCGTAAGCTCCATTTGTTAGAAAGGGCAAGAGAGAGAACAACACGAATGGTTACGGGTTTAGTGGCTGGGCTGAAAGTTTCAAAGAAGTCTTTCCCCGGTTGTTGATGAAATCCTTTTGTGACTAAACGTGCTTTATACTGGTCAATAGACCCATCCGGTTTGCGTTTCACACGAAATACCCATTTACAACCGATGGGTTTATGGGTAGAGGATGGAACAAGTTCCCAAGTTTGGTTATGTAGGAGAGCATTGTATTCGTCATCCATGGCTTTCCTCCATAATGGGTCTTTGATAGCTTGGGAGACACACGATGGTTCTATGGTAGGAGGAATCGGATGAATGGTGGTGTGATTGACAAAGCTAGAACCATAGTATTTGGGTTTGGTTTCCGGCTTCGTGGAGGGAGAGGGGTGGGCGTGGGCGTGGATGGGGTGTTATTGGGAGATGTGGTGTGAGGAGATGAAGATGTGGTTTGAGCGGATGGTGGTATGGTGGGGGAGGTGTTGTCGGTTGGAGAAAAGGGTGTGGAATGCGAAGTTGTGTGATTGGGTGTAGGGGATGCTAGGGTGGAAGTAGTAGGAGCGGTGATAGGGGTGGAGAGGGTTGGATGGTGGATCGACGAGTCATGAGGAGATTGATTGGAGGATGGCATGGTTGGTGAGTCATTAGCGGGTGAGGATGAGGTAGAAGGTGATTGACTTGTGGAGGGTGGGGTTGGTATTTGGCGGGATGAGGAATCGGATGATGGAGGTGGGTCACTTGTGTTTGGAGTGTGGATGTTTATGAATGATGTGTTAGTGTGGGTAATGGTTTCGAAGTTGGTGTATGAAGAGGGAAGATGTGTTGAATAAACTCAACATGTCGTGAGTGGTATAATTTATTGGTGTTAGGGTCAAAGCATTTATTGGCGGATTTTGAGGAGGAATAACCATGAAAAATGCATGATGCGGATCGTAGTTGTAATTTGGAGGTGGTATAAGGACGTAGCCATGGGTAGCAAAGGCATCCAAATGGTTTTAAGTTTGGAATAAGTGGGAGTGACATTGAATAACATTTCATAAGGTGATTTGTTATTCAAGATTGTTGTGGGTAGGCGGTTGATGAGATAGGTAGCGGCTTGGAACGCATGGGACCAAAATGAGGATGGAAGATGGGCACAGTGAAGTAAAGCAAGGCTGGTTTCGACTACGTGTCGGTGACGACGTTCAACTACACCATTTTGCTCAGGTGTGTGAGGAGGTGTAGTGTAATGAGATATTCCATGAGTGGAGAGAAAAGACTTGAGTCCAATATATTCGTTGCCATTATTCGTGAAAAGCGAAATAATGGACGTTTGAAAATATTTTTCGACGAGCGACTTGAATTGTGGAAAAATTGTTGCAACATTGGATTTTGTTTTAATTGGAAATAACCAAATATATTTTGAAAAATAATCAACAAAGATTACGTAGTATTTGTAACCGTCAAGGGATATGTGGACGGGTCCCCATACATCTGAGTATAGAAGTTGTAACGGTTTGTTAGCAACAAACGAATTTTTACCAAAAGGTATTTTGTGACTTTTATTTGATGAACACGAATTGCAATGGAAAGACTCAGTGGACACTTTATTAAACTTAAGTCCTAATGTAGACATTATAGACTTGAAGACTTGGAACAAAGGATGTCCAAGGATGTGGTGCCACGCGAGTAAAGATCCTGTTGAGGTTGTGTTGATTTGAGGAGAGGTTGTGGTTGGTCCGTAATAAACGTCATTGACGTTAATGCCCCGCATGAGAGGCGCCCCCGTGCGTAGATCCTTAACCAAGAAATAAGAAGGAAAAAATTCAACAGAAACTTGGTTAGTACGACAAACTTTAACAACGGAAATTAGATTATTACGAAGATCAGGAGCAATTAAAATATTGTCTAAGAAAAGTGGTCGTGAGTTTGTGGGAAGATTTTGTTGGCTAATATGTGTAATGGGAAGTGATGTACCGTTACCAAAACAATCTCATCTGGACCACCGTATTCGGAAAGAACATGCACGGAGTTGCGACCGTTACCGGCGTGGTCGTTAGCGCCAGTGTCCCACATCCAAGAGTTCAAACCCACTTGTGGATAGGTGTGGTTCACAGTAGGGGTTGTTGTAGAGGAAGTGTTGGTGGTTACTTGGTGTTCACGAAGGAATCTTCCAAGTTTTTGACATTCCATATGAAGAAATGGACTAAAGAATTGTTTTGTATTACTAACTTGAATGTTTTACAAAGTGAATCTACAAACTATATATACCCAAGAAGAGGAGCATTTACAGGAGGGGATTATGCTCTATACAATACTTACTATTGACCAATATTGAAGGTAATAAAGTGTTGATTTGGTAGGAGAGAATTATGGAATTCTCATTATTGTGAGGTAATTACTATTGACCAATATTGAAGGTAATAAAGTGTTGATTTGGTAGGAGAGAATTATGGAATTCTCATTATTGTGATGAGATATTATGGGTCTCCTTGATACATTAGTAGTGATGATCAGTTGGCTTTGTACTGGTCGACGACATGTCGATGGGAGGCTCAGCCCTCCTCCACAGCCGTGTGCGGCGGCCGGTGAAGATGCTGTCACCGTCGATCATGGTGAACTACTGGTGAAGGCTGAGGTGGGCTGGGTGGTGGTGGCGAAGGTTGTGGGGTGGTGGCAGTGGGTGAAGAAGTGTAAAAGAAAGAGAGAGAGGAGTGAGAGAGAGGAGGGCTGGTTCAAATTATAGAAAGAGAAAGAGTTTATATATTCTTTAAGTTTTTATTTTTTTACAAATTTTTTTTGAACGTCTAACATAAGAATCGCCGGGTACTCCGTACGCGGCACCCATTGGCCGAAAGGTAGCCCGCGGCAGCCCAACTTGCACGCACGGAGCCCCTAATCCACCATGCCACCAATTCCGGCGAAAAACCCGACCCTGCACCCGCCCGAGGGCACGACAATGCAGCGCCGGTAAAACCCGGGTTGATCTGGAATCGAACTCGAGACCATTCGGTTAGGAGTCTTTCCTTCATTTCCATGACCACTGAGCCATAGCCCAGGGTCTTTATTTTTTACAAATAATCTCTGAATAATAATTCATTACAATATAGCCCTAAGAAGGTAAAATGACAAGAATGCCGTCATGTGCAAGGCACATTGTCACACCCCCAAAATCCACACGCGGAGTACCACCGCTTGGAGGCGTGACATGACCAGGATCAAGCCACCAATCATTTCGAACATAATAAGTAATAATAAATGTAAGTGTATATCAACCCACAATATGAAAGGTGTTCAAATAACATAGTTTAAGTAGCGGAAGCATAGTATAAAATCAAACGTAATTATTAAGTTTTCAACTGTCATAAGTGTTTATCAAAACATCCATCATCCGTGCCCACAACGACTGCGCCTCCCGTGCAAGCTCCATGAGTACCTAAGGTCCTGCAAGGCATGTAACAGAGAGTCAACAACTAGTTGAGCGAGTTCACAGTTGTTTGTTCAGTAATAGTAATCGTATTGTAAATCGTATGTTCGTTTAGTAATCCATGTATCGTATGTATTTGTATCGCAGCTCTCTAGGCATGTGTGCGAAGTTTAGTGTATGGTTCGCAGCCATTCTAGGCATGTGTGCGAAGATTAGTTCTATTATCGCAGCCATTCCCGGCGTGTGTGCGAAGAGAAGTATTTGTATCACTAGTCTAGCAGTATCTATCAATATCCCTTCCTCTCCCGAGGCCCATAGTATGTAGTCCCGATAATAACTTAGGTACAAGAAATCTTCCAAACCCATTCCCGACCCTGGGAACCCATGCCTTGGTAAGAGTGTAAACTCACCTTGGTTTGCTCGGCAGATACACAGAAAGGTTACTTGAACTAAGAGTGGTCAACCACGTCCTAACAGGGTTACCATACAAGTCAGGTTTTGGTTTCGAGTAGTGCACATAAGTATCACATAAGCTAGCAGGGGATTAACACATATCGATTATGGCAAACACACCGTGCACGTAAACATATTAGCAGTCAATTCCATAACATTTGATACTTGTACGATCCAAAGGTAAAGCCCAATAAACAGGCGGCCCAACATGTTGTGCGGTCGGCACAGCCTTGTGCGACCCACATCATGTTGTGCGATTCAGATAAACATCCGGCCCAAATAGCAAGAAGCCCAAGCAAATCTATAAGCATAAACACGGCCCAATCAATTAAGCCTAAGCCTTGTGCGATCCGGACAGCTTGTACGATCCGGTCGACTTGTGTGGTCCGATTGGGTTGTGCGACTGGGATTGGGATGTGAGGCCCAATAGCACAACAATTCAAATAGTTCGTGTGTGGCCCAACATCTTGTGCGATCGGCACCAGCTTGTGCGATCCACAATATGTTGTGCGATCATGCATCGTTAAACAGTACCTAGTGTATCATCTGTTGTACCTTAGCATATTCTAACTTGTGCGATACACTTGTGTGATTGGGCTCTTGTGCGATCAGAGCCCTTGTATGATGGGTTTTAAATCCCAAATATTATGGCAATCAGTTACATAGCATTTATCTTGTAAATCAATTACATAGTTTCCATTTATTTGATCAATCAATCACAATCAACAGTTTCAAACTTAGTCAATATTCGATCAAACAAGCATTTTCCATACAATTTCTCATAAAATCTAATCGATCAAAGCATGAACAACAATTTACCCCTCAACATTCAATCAGATTAAACCCCGTTATTTACACATGTCATTCGAGTTCGATCACATCACAGCCGATTAATTCAGGCATTCGAATCTAGTTCTATAGTGTGAAATCCGATTTACATGAACAAATTTCTAATACACATAAGCAAGCTGATTTCATGAACACTAAGATCAAACCATTCGGATACGGATAAAACACATACATGGTCGATTACTTTCATTCATGCCTAATCACATAACATTCGAACCAATCATAACAATACATCATCATGTAAGCATGTATAGCATAACATCATAAAATCATGGAAGCAAGTAGTTAACATACTAACCGATTAGAGAATGAACAAGGATTGATCCGAATAAGAAAAGATCTTCGATAGGGAAGATGTGTTGCCGTCGAGTTCTAGAGAGAAGGAAGAGAGCAAGTAGGGTTTTTGTGTGTGTATGAGTGTTTGCAACTAATGAGAGAACAACCCCAATGATGGGTGTTTGTTTTCGTTTAAGGGTAGTGGGCCGAACCCTCATTTGGGCTGCCCATTGATCCGTGTACAAAGAGTGTAGCCCAAATGGGCTTGTGCGATCGGCCCAGATGAACTTGTGTGATCGGGTTCAAATACGTAATAACACATAACATAATATACATTCATTAATCGTAATAGTTCACATAATCACATAGCGTTACACAAAGATAGGTTCGAAATACGAGTTGTCACATTATCCCTAACTTAAAAGAAATTTCATCCCGAAATTTGGTACGTACTCACTGAGGAAGCTAGTCAAGTTGCATGGTTTTCCTGGGGTGTCACATCCTCCCCCCGTTGATCTGGAATTTCATCCCGAAATTCCGTGGTAGCTTCAGCCTCAGTAGTGGTTGTACAGTTCGCGAACAATTGGGGGTACTTTTCTTTTATTTGATCTTCTCGTTCCCAGGTGAACTCTAGGCCACGACGGGAGTTCCAACGAACTCGAACAAGAGGTATTCTGGTGTGCTTGAGGACCTTAACATCCCGGTCCGTGATTTCTACTGGTTCCTCGACGAATCGCAACTGCTCGTCGATAGTGAGCTCCTTCAAAGGAACTATGAGGGTCTCATCTGACAGACACTTCTTTAGATTCGACACGTGAAAAATGTTGTGAACTGCACCGAGTTCAGCTGGTAGCTTCAGTCTGTAGGCTACTTTGCCTATTCTTTCTATGATCTCGAACGGTCCGACGTACCGCGGATTGAGTTTACCCCGTTTGCCAAAACGAACTACACCCTTCCAGGGCGAAACTTTGAGTAGCACTCGATCCCCAACTAGGAACTCGAGTGGTTTCCTGCGCTTATCAGCGTAACTTTTCTGATGGTCACGAGCCGCCGCCATGTGTTGCCGTATCTGAGCAATCCGTTCAGTAGCATCAACTACCATTTCTGGTCCTGTGATTTGACTATCCCCCACCTCTGCCCAGCAGAGAGGTGACCGGCATCTACGTCCGTACAATGCCTCGAATGGAGCGGCTTGTGTGCTGGTATGGTAACTGTTATTGTATGAAAACTCCACTAAAGGGAGATGCTTTTCCCAGCTGTTGCCGAAATCAATAACACATGCCCGAAGCATGTCTTCTAGGGTTTGAATCGTGCGTTCAGACTGCCCATCCGTCTGAGGGTGATAAGCTGTGCTCATGTCTAATCGAGAGCAAAAAGATTTGTGCATCGCTTGCCATAGTTCTGAAGTAAATCGTGCATCACGATCCGAAATAATAGAGGTTGGCACCCCGTGCCTTGAGACAACTTCCTTGAGATATACGTCTGCTAGAGTGGAGAACTTGTCCGTTTCCTTAATAGCTAAGAAATGAGCAGACTTAGTGAGTCGATCCACGATCACCCAAGTAGTGTCGTTCCCACGCTGTGTGTCACACCCCCAAAATCCACACGCGGAGTACCACCGCTTGGAGGCGTGACATGACCAGGATTAAGCCATCAATCATATTGGACATAGCATAATATAAATGAGATAGTTCGTAAAACCCAATTCAATACAATTGATGTTCTAAACCAAACATAGTATCAATAGCGGAAGCGTAATAATGAAAATCCAAAGTATGTAAATGTAAATCCAAAGTAATCTTAAGTTTGATTGTTTAAACGTCTTAACATGGCATCCACGATCCATGTTCCACAACGACCTGCTCCTTCCTAGTGCAAGCTCCATAAGTACCTAAGGTCCTGCAAGGCATGCAGCAGAGAGTCAACAACTAGTTGAGCGAGTTCACAGTTAATAGTTCATTAATAGTATAGTGTGAGTAGTAGTATGTTCGTTCGTTATGTCATGTATCGTATTAGTTTCCATCGCGGCCTCCCAGGCAGGTATGCGAAGATATTAGGGAATGTTTTTCCCAAGTATTCTAGACTAGGTTTATTTGTATCGCGGCCTCCCAGGCAGGTGTGCGAAGATTAGTAAATTTAGTTCGCGGCCTTCCTAAGGCAGGTGTGCGAAGTCAGTCATAATATCGCGGCCAACCCTTGGCAGGTGTGCGAAGATCAGTTCAATAAGTGTTACTACTCTAGCCGTATCTTATCGTTAGGTTCTATCATCTGAGTATATAGAATAAGTCATCCAATCCCATTCCCACCCGGGAACCCCATGCCTTGGCTGTGTGAACTCACCTTGGGTTTGCTCGGTATGCTAAGTATGTGCTCGAAGTAAATCAATCACGTCCTAGGGTATGCACGTATACACAATCAGTTTGTATTCATTTTGTTCACGTAGAGACATATCACCAAGTAGCACATTGCACGTATTCAAGATTATGCAAGTCATGATCATCATTTAACAGCAGTTAGTTAATACAGTTAACTTCTAACAGAGTCTATCTAGGTTACTGTGCAAGTTATCCAAGTTGACGAATTACAGGTCGGCGTAACATATTCTATTTCGTTGACTTCCCTTGGCGAAACACCAGTTTATTTCGTCAATTTCTGTTTGGCGAATCAGGGTTGTGATTCGTTGACTGCCCTTGGCGAAACACATCCTGTTTCGCCGAGGGTCCTGTTTCGCCAACACGTCAGTTACGTCAAATATCAGTTACGTCGAATATCAATTACGTCAATAATCAGTTACAGTTTTTGCAGGAAACCCTAGTCGTTCTAGAACAGCCGTCAATCTCAACTTTCAATCATACGGAACTCAATACGTACATATCATCATCATCATACAGATTCATCATAAGGAAATCGTTCAATACCGCGCATCATCATCAAATTACACATGATCAGCAAGATATAAATATGTAAGCAGATTCCTGACATTTAACATTTAACATTAAACGTGTATTGGATCCATATTACATCCCTAAGTTTTGCAACATCAGACCGACACTAAAGACCAAAGCCTAGTCAACACCATCAACCCAAACACGGTCATTATCTAGCATGATCCTTCATGGTTTCAAACAAGAGCAGTAATGGATGATATAGGCAAGCAATCACACATAGATAAACACTAACCGTAATGAACAGGGAAGCAACTAGATCGGTTCGGGACTTCGAGGACACTAGGTTGCCGTCAACAGAGAAAGAGAGCCCTAGGGTTTTTCTGATTTCGCTAAAGTGTGACAGAGGAAGTGGTTCCGTATAACTTATATGTGCAAAAAGGTCCTGGGCCCTAAATGGGCTTGACGAATCTGATGGGCCGGCGAATCACATTTGATTCGTCGAGACTAGGTTTGGCGAAACACACTTGTGTTTCGTCGAGTCACTATTGGCGAATCACCTGATTCGTCGAATCCTAAGTGAGCTTAATTCCGTAATGGGCTTAATCAGTTACAATCTCATGTTACACTTACACAACCAACCACATACTCATGAAATCACAAAACACTTTATCATATCATAACGTGTACATTACAAGTCAAACAAATCAAACAACTAAACAGTCGAAGTCAACGGTCAAAGTCAACATGCATTTAATGCGAAAGTGAAAGTCAAAAGTTCGAGTTGTCACATTATCCCCAACTTAAAAGAAATTTCGTCCCGAAATTTAGTACGTACCCACTGAGGAAGCTAGATAGGTTGCATCGTTCACTGGTTTTCTTGGGGTGTCACATCCTTCCCCCGTTGATCTGGAATTTCGTCCCAAAATTCCGTGGTAGTAGCTTCAGCCTCAGCAGTGGTTGTATTGGTTTCGAATAACTGGGGATACTTTTCTGTCATCTGATCTTCGCGTTCCCAGGTGTACTCTGGGCCACGACCGGAGTTCCAACGAACTCGAACAAGAGGGATTCTCTTGTTTTTGAGGACCTTAACATCCCGGTCCGTGATTTCAACCGGCTCCTCGACGAACTGCAACCGCTCGTCGATAGTGAGTTCCTTAAAAGGAACTATGAGGGTCTCATCTGACAGGCACTTCTTCAGATTCGACACGTGAAAGACATTGTGAACTGCACCGAGTTCAGCTGGTAAGTTTAGCTTGTATGCCACTTTGCCAATCTTCTCAATGATCTCAAACGGTCCGACGTACCGCGGATTTAGTTTGCCTCGCTTGCCAAAGCGAACCACACCCTTCCAGGGTGAGACTTTAAGTAAAACCCGGTCCCCGACCTGAAATTCCAATGGCTTCCTACGCTTATCAGCGTAGCTTTTCTGACGGTCGCGAGCTGCCGCCATACGTTGCCGTATTTGTGCAATCTTTTCCGTGGCGTCCACTACAATTTCTGGACCCGTGATCTGACTATCCCCCACCTCTGCCCAACAGAGAGGTGACCGGCATTTACGCCCGTACAATGCCTCGAATGGAGCGGCTTGTATGCTGGTGTGATAACTGTTATTGTATGAGAATTCCACCAAAGGGAGATGCTTTTCCCAGCCGTTGCCGAAATCAATAACACATGCCCGAAGCATGTCTTCGAGAGTCTGGATTGTTCGCTCTGACTGCCCATCCGTCTGAGGATGATAAGCTGTGCTCATATCTAACCGGGAGCCAAAAGCCTTGTGCATCGCTTGCCATAGCTCTGACGTGAATCGTGCATCCCGATCCGAAATGATAGAGGTGGGCACCCCGTGCCTCGAAACGACTTCTTTAAGATAAACGTCTGCGAGAGTGGAGAACTTATCCGTTTCCTTTATAGCCAGGAAGTGTGCAGACTTGGTGAGTCGATCCACGATCACCCATATAGTATCATTCCCACGCTGGGATCTGGGTAGGCCTGTAACAAAATCCATGGAAATTTCCTCCCATTTCCATTGCGGTATCTTGGGTTGCTGAAGTAGGCCCGCTGGTTTCTGATACTCCACTTTGACTTTTGCACATGTCAAACACTTGCCGACGTATGTAGCGATGTGGCCTTTCATGCCAGGCCACCAGTATGTTGTTCTGAGATCGTGGTACATTTTATCCGACCCTGGATGTACCGAGTAGCGAGACTTGTGTGCTTCGTCCATGACAAGCTCTCGTAAACCGCCATAAAGTGGGACCCAAATACGCCCTGTTACATAGTAGGCGCCGTCTTCCTTTTGTTCCATTCGTTGCCTTGAGCCCCGTAAGGCTTCAGCCTTGACGTTTTCGGGTTTCAATCCTTCTATCTGAGCAGTACGTATCTGTGCAGGAAGACTGGACTGAATAGTGAGCTGCAAAGCTCGCACACGCCTAGGTGTAGTATCTTTCCGACTGAGGGCGTCAGCCACAACATTGGCTTTTCCTGGATGGTACTTAATAGCGCATTCGTAATCGTTCAAAAGTTCAACCCACCTTCGTTGACGCATGTTCAAATCCTTTTGCTTAAGGATATGCTCGAGACTCCTGTGATCGGTGTAAATTGTGCACTTGGTACCGTACAGGTAGTGTCGTCATATCTTAAGCACGAAAACAACGGCTCCCAGCTCTAAATCGTGCGTTTTGTAGTTCCGTTCATGAACCTTGAGTTGTCGCGAAGCGTAAGCAATAACTTTATCCCGTTGCATCAATACACACCCAGGAACCTGTATCGACGCGTCACAATAAACCACAAAGTCATCCGTGCCCTCTGGCAATGAGAGAATATGTGCGCTGCAAAGCCTATCCTTTAAGTACTGGAAAGCGGTTTCCTGGGAATCTCACCAACGGTAGGTGACACCTTTCTGTGTCAGTAGTGTAAGCGGTTGTGCGATCTTGGAGAAGTCTTTGATAAATCGTCTGTAGTAACCCGCCAAACCCAAGAATTGGCGTATTTCCGTTGGTGTACGCGGTACAGGCCAGTTCCTGATCGAATCTACCTTGGATGGATCAACATGAATCCCATCCCTGTTCACCACATGGCCTAAGAAGTGGACTTCACGATGCCAGAAGTCGCATTTGGAAAACTTGGTGTACAATTGCTCCTTTCGAAGAAGTTCCAAAATCAATCGTAGGTGTTGTTCGTGCTCCTCTTGACTCTTGGAGTAAGTCAGAATGTCGTCGATGAAAACGATGACGAACTTGTCTAGATAGGGTTTGCACACCCTGTTCATAAGGTCCATAAATACGGCAAGCGCGTTCGTTAACCCAAATGGCATGACGAGAAACTCGTAGTGACCGTAGCGAGTTCTGAAAGCGGTTTTAGAGACGTCCTCATCCCGGACTCTCAGCTGATGATACCCTGACCTCAAGTTTATCTTGGAGTAGTAGCTCGACCCTTGGAACTGGTCGAATAAGTCGTCTATACGTGGAAGAGGATAACGGTTCTTCACCGTCACTTTGTTCAGTTCACGGTAGTCGATGCACATCCTGAAAGTGCCATCCTTCTTTTTCACGAAAAGTACTGGAGCTCCCCAAGGCGATGAGCTTGGACGAATAAAGCCCTTTTCCAAAAGCTCTTGTAGTTGCTTTGACAATTCTTCCTGTTCAGTTGGAGCCAAATGATACGGTGCTCGAGCTATGGGTGCTGCTCCAGGAGCTAACTCAATCTGGAATTCGACCTGGCGATGAGGCGGTAGCCCAGGTAAATCTTCAGGAAACACCTGAGGAAAGTCGCGTAATACTGGTATATCCTCCAACTTCTTTTCTTTCGCTGATGTATCAGTAACAAGTGCCAAGATGGCAGTGTGCCCCTTTCGTAAACATTTCTGAGCCTTCAAGAAAGAGATGATGCCAACCACAACACCACTCTTGTCGCCTTGAACTTCGAGAGGTTTTTGACTAGAGCGAGGAATACAAATGATCTTTTCCTTGCATAAAATCTCTGCGTGATGTTGGGATAACCAATCCATACCGATGACGACGTCGAAACTACCCAAAACTATGGGTATAAGATCAATCGAGAAGGTCTGACCAGCTAAAACGATGCTACAACCCTTGATTACATGTGCGGCTTCTACACTTTTACCATTTGCTAACTCTACGACATGTTTGGTGTTTAGGGGTGTTGGTGTACGTTTTAACAATTTACTCATTTTGAAGGACATATAACTTGTATCAGCACCCGAATCAAATAAGACAGTAACATAAATATCGTCGAGAAGAAACTTACCCATAACCACATTGGGATCATTCATTGCGTCGCCCCGACCCAGCACAAAAGCACGACCTCGAGCTTCGTTGCCATTGTTGTTGTTGTTTCCCCCGTTGTTGTTGTTCCGGTTGCCCTGGTTATTGTTGTTGTTGCGATTCTGGTTCTGGTTCAATTGAGGGCAATCACGTTTGAAGTGGCCTTCAGCCCCACACTGGAAACATCCCCGGTTTCCACGCTGTGGCTGCTGCTGTTGGTTCTGTGGAGCTGGTAATTGTAGTTGCTGGTTCTGATTTGCTGGCCGTGAGCTTCTACAATCCTTAGCCTCATGACCCATCTTGAGGCATCTTTGACAACGTTCTCTGCGACATCTTCCACTGTGGTGTTTGTTGCACCTACTACACCATGGGTGAATTCCCCGATATCCACCCTGCCCCTGACTGCCTGATGATTGCTGATTCGGACTCTGGTAATCATTAGTCTTGCGCTGCTGTGCTTGAGACTGGACAGAAACTGATCCCTTGCTAGAATCCCCCTCCCATTTCCTCTTGTTGTCATTGGGGGTAGTAGAAGTAGTAACAGCAGTAGTGGTAGCACTGATGCATTTTGGCAGCTTGTTCTGTTCCACTGCCTGATCGGTGAGTCGATGGGCAAGATGCTGAATGTCTTGGATGTTGTTAAGGTTAGCCGACGTCACGTGACTCTGAATTTCTGGCGCAAGCCCCTTGAGATACAACTCAATGCGCTTAACTGGAGGGTCCACCATCGTTGGACACAAGATGGCCAGTTCGTTTGATCGTTTCGTATAAGCTTCGATTTCTGACCCCGTCATTTTCAGATGATACAGTTCCACCTCCAACTTGTGGATGTCATCACACGTGCAGTATTCTCGTTTGATCAGTTCCTTGAAATCTTCCTAAGGTGTGGCGTTAGCAGCTGCCAACCCTAGGATCTGAACTTGCGCGTTCCACCAGGTTAGCGCAATCCCTTCCAACGTGCCAGTGGCGTACTTGACCCTGCGAGCCTCAGGGCATTCACACATCTCAAATACCGACTCGAGCTTTTCAAACCAATGGAGGAGTCCCACTGCCCCCTCGGTGCCACTGAAAGTGCTTGGACGACAGTCCATGAAGTTCTTGAATGTGCAGACAGGTTGTGGAGCGTTTTGACCTATTGTGCATAGAATAGGACAATGTTAAATACAAGGGTTGATTTAGGAATGTAGGATTCAAAGATCCTAGTGTGTATCCCATCCGCAGGGTATACTACCTGCTGGTGCAGCTGCAAGTGCCGTAGCTACTCGTTCATTGATAAGTGCCGTCAACTGGGCTTGAGTCATGTTCACACGTCTAGACATGATCTTCATAGTAAAAGTAGAATAAGTGAGAAAGGTTCTCGAGTAGTGCGATGACAGAAAAGTGTAAGCACATAGGTATTCTCATGTAATGACGTATAGTAGGCAATCTAAGCATACTACGAGAGAGGTTCTATATAGTTCTAGCAAGCTGGTAATAAACGTAAACCTTATTACCTAGGATGTTGGGTCTTGCACGTGGAGCGAAGCGTCGTTGTGGATCGTTGAGAGCACTGTTCTGGTTATAGTCTGGTTTTAATAAAAACGTTTTTCCCATATTAAAACCAAGTTCTCTATAACCAATGGCTCTGATACCAATCTGTCACACCCCCAAAATCCACACGTGGAGTACCACCGCTTGGAGGCATGAGATGACCAGGATTAAGCCATCAATCATATTGAACATAGCATAATATAAATGAGATAGTTCGTAAAACCCAATTCAATACAATTGATGTTCTAAACCAAACATAGTATCAATAGCGGAAGCGTAATAATGAAAATCCAAAGTATGTAAATGTAAATCCAAAGTAATGTTAAGTTTGATTGTTTAAACATTTTAACATGGCATCCACGATCCATGTTCCACAACGACCTGCTCCTTCCTAGTGCAAGCTCTATAAGTACCTAAGGTCCTGCAAGGCATGCAGCAGAGAGTCAACAACTAGTTGAGCGAGTTCACAGTTAATAGTTCATTAATAGTATAGTGTGAGTAGTAGTATGTTCGTTCGTTATGTCATGTATCGTATTAGTTTCCATCGCGGCCTCCCAGGCAGGTATGCGAAGATATTAGGGAATGTTTTTCCCAAGTATTCTAGACTAGGTTTATTTGTATCGCGGCCTCCCAGGCAGGTGTGCGAAGATTAGTAAATTTAGTTTGCGGCCTTCCTAAGGCAGGTGTGCGAAGTCAGTCATAATATCGCGGCCAACCCTTGGCAGGTGTGCGAAGATCAGTTCAATAAGTGTTACTAGTCTAGCCGTATCTTATCGTTAGGTTCTATCATCTAAGTATATACAATAAGTCATCCAATCCCATTCCCACCCGGGAACCCCATGCCTTGGCTGTGTGAACTCACCTTGGGTTTGCTCGGTATGCTAAGTATGTGCTCGAAGTAAATCAATCACGTCCTAGGGTATGCACGTATACACAATCAGTTTGTATTCATTTTGTTCACGTAGAGACATATCACCAAGTAGCACATTGCACGTATTCAAGATTATGCAAGTCATGATCATCATTTAACAACAGTTAGTTAATACAGTTAACTTCTAACAGAGTCTAACTAGGTTACTGTGCAAGTTATCCAAGTTGACGAATTACAGGTCGGCGTAACATATTCTGTTTAGTCGACTTCCCTTGGTGAAACACCAGTTTATTTCGTCAATTTCTGTTTGGCGAATCAGGGTTGTGATTCGTTGACTGCCCTTGGCGAAACACATCCTGTTTCGCCGAGGGTCCTGTTTCGCCAACACGTCAGTTACGTCAAATATCAGTTACGTCGAATATCAATTACGTCAATAATCAGTTACAGTTTTTGTAGGAAACCCTAGTTGTTCTAGAACAGCCGTCAATCTCAACTATCAATCATACGGAACTCAATACGCACATATCATCATCATCATACAGATTCATCATAAGGAAATCGTTCAATACCGCGCATCATCATCAAATTACACATGATCAGCAAGATATAAATAGGTAAGCAGATTCCTGACATTTAACATTTAACATTAAACGTGTATTGGATCCATATTACATCCCTAAGTTTTGCAACATCAGACCGACACTAAAGACCAAAGCCTAGTCAACACCATCAACCCAAACACGGTCATTATCTAGCATGATCCTTCATGGTTTCAAACAAGAACAGTAATGGATGATATAGGCAAGCAATCACACATAGAGAAACACTAACCGTAACGAACAGGGAAGCAACTAGATCGGTTCGGGACTTCGGGGACACTAGGTTGCCGTCAACAGAGAAAGAGAGCCCTAGGGTTTTTCTGATTTCGCTAAAGTGTGACAGAGGAAGTGGTTCCGTATAACTTATACGTGCAAAAAGGTCCTGGGCCCTGAATGGGCTTGACGAATCTGATGGGCCGGCGAATCACATTTGATTCGTCGAGACTAGGTTTGGCGAAACACACTTGTGTTTCGCCGAGTCACTATTGGCGAATCACCTGATTCGTCGAATCCTAAGTGAGCTTAATTCCGTAATGGGCTTAATCAGTTACAATCTCATGTTACACTTACACAACCAACCACATACTCATGAAATCACAAAACACTTTATCATATCACAACGTGTACATTACAAGTCAAACAAATCAAACAACTAAACAGTCGAAGTCAACGGTCAAAGTCAACGTGCATTTAATGCGAAAGTGAAAGTCGAAAGTTCGAGTTGTCACAGTGTGATCTAGGCAGGCCAGTTACAAAATCCATGGAAATTTCCTCCCATTTCCATTGTGGTATCTTAGGTTGCTGAAGTAGGCCTGATGGTTTCTGGTATTCCGACTTGACTCTCGCGCAAGTCAAGCATTTGCCGACGTAAGTTGCAATGTGGGCCTTTATGCTAGGCCACCAATACGTAGTTCTGAGATCGTGGTACATTTTATCCGAACCTGGGTGTACCGAGTAGCGAGACTTATGTGCTTCGTCCATTACCAGCTCGCGTAAGTTTCCATAATGTGGGACCCAAATACGCCCCGTTACATAATAGGCACCGTCTTCCTTCTGTTCTAATCGTTGCCTTGAGCCGCGTAAGGCTTCAACCCTTACGTTTTCTAGTTTCAATGCTTCTACCTGAGCATCTCGTTTCTGTGCAGGAAGACCAGACCGAATAGTAAGCTGTAGTGCTCGCACGCATCTAGGTAGAGTGTCTTTTCGACTGAGAGCGTCAGCGACGACGTTGGCTTTGCCTGGATGATACTTGATGGCGCATTCGTAATCGTTAAGTAGCTCGACCCATCGACGTAGGCGCATGTTCAATTCCTTCTGCTTGAAGATATGCTCGGTGTAGATAGTGCACTTGGTACCGTACAGGTAGTGTCGCCATATCTTAAGTGCGAAAACAACAGCTCCCAGCTCTAAATCGTGCGTCGTGTAGTTCCGTTCGTGAACCTTGAGTTGGCGCGAAGCGTAAGCAATAACTTTATCCCGTTGCATCAATACACAACCAAGCGCCTGTATCGATGCGTCACAATAGACTACAAAATCGTCCGTGCCCTCTGGCAATGAGAGGATAGGTGCACTGCAAAGTCTATCCTTTAAGTGTTGAAAAGCGGTTTCCTGAGTATTACCCCGACGGTAGGTGACACCCCTCTGTGTCAGTAGTGTAAGCGGCTGTGCAATCTTTATGAAATTTTTAATGAATCGCCTTTAATAACCCAAGAATTGGCGTATTTCCGTTGGTGTACGTGATGCAGGCCAGTTCCTGATCGAATCTACCTTGGATGGATCAACATGGATTCCATCCTTGTTTACCACATGGCCTAGAAAGTGGACTTCATGAAGCCAGAAGTCGCATTTCGAAAACTTGGCTTACAATTGCTCTGTTCGAAGAAGCTTCAAAATAAGTCGCAAATGCTGCTCGTGTTCCTCCTGACTCTTGGAATAGACCAGGATGTCGTCGATGAATACAATCACAAACTTGTCTAAGTAGGGTTTGCACACCCTGTTCATAAGATCCATAAAGACTGCCGGTGCGTTTGTCAACCCGAATGGCATGACAAGAAACTCATAGTGGCCGTAACGGGTTCTGAATGCGATTTTGGAGACGTCCTCATCCCGGACTCTCAGCTGATGATAACCAGACCTCAGGTCTATCTTGGAGTAGTAGCTCGACCCTTGCAACTGGTCGAATAAGTCATCAATTCGTGGAAGAGGATAGCGGTTCTTCACTGTCACCTTGTTGAGTTCACGGTAATCAATGCACATCCTGAAGGTAGCATCCTTTTTTTTCACAAATAATACTGGAGCTCCCCAAGGCGAAGAGCTAGGTCGGATAAATCCCTTATCCAAGAGTTCTTGTAGCTGTGCAGAGAGTTCTTCCAACTCTGATGGAGCTAATCGATACGGTGCACGTGCTATCGGTGCTGCTCCTGGTGCTAGCTCGATTTGAAACTCCACCTGGCGATGAGGCGGTAGACCAGGTAAATCTTCAGAGAACACCTGAGGAAAGTCGCGTACAACTGGAATAACTTCCAATTTATTTTCTTTTGCTGATGCATCGGTAACAAGTGCCAGAATGGCAGTGTGGCCTTTACGCAAACACTTCTGAGCCTTTAGAAAGGAGATGATGCCTACCACAGCACCACTCTTGTCGCCTTGAACTTCGAGAGGTTCTTGTCCAGAACGAGGAATACGAACGATCTTCTCCTTACATAGGATCTCTGCGTGCTGTTGGGATAACCAGTCCATACCAATGACGATGTCGAAACTACCCAGAACTATGGGAATGAGATCGATAGAGAAAGTCTGACCAGCGAGGATAAGATTACAACCCTGAACTATGTGTGTGGCCTCTAGACTTTTACCGTTAGCTAAGCGAGGATAAGATTACAACCCTGAACTATGTGTGTGGCCTCTAGACTTTTACCGTTAGCTAACTCTACGACATGTTTGGTGTTTAAGGGAGTTGGTGCACGTTTTAACATTTGGCTAACTTTTAGATACATATAACTTGTATTCGCACCTGAATCAAACAGTACAGTAACATAAAAGTCGTCGAGGAGAAACTTACCCATAACTATGTTGGGATCATTCCTTGCTTCTCCCTGCCCCAGCATAAATGCACGTCCCTTGCTTCATTGCCATTATTGTTTCCACCGTTGTTGTTACCATTGCCCTGATTGTTATTGTTGTTGCGATTCTGGTTCAGCTGGGGGCAATCCCGCTTGAAGTGACCTTCAGCACCAC
The DNA here is from genome assembly GCF_002127325.2 of Helianthus annuus. Taxonomy (NCBI): domain Eukaryota; kingdom Viridiplantae; phylum Streptophyta; class Magnoliopsida; order Asterales; family Asteraceae; genus Helianthus; species Helianthus annuus. Next base: position 150,198,384 of record NC_035443.2, read on the forward strand.
ACTGAAAACATCCCCTGTTGCCCCGCTGTTGTTGCTGCTGCTGCTGCTGGTTTTGAGGAGCTGGTGGTTGTTGTTGGTTCTGATTCGCAGGTCGTGAGCTCCTGCAATCATTAGCTTCGTGCCTTATCTTGAGACATCTCTGACAACGGCCCTTGCGGCGCTGACCACTGTGGTGTCTGTTGCACTTGTTACACAGTGGGTGAATTCCCCGATATCCACCCTGCCCCTGACCACCAAAAGTTTGCTGACCCGGGCTCTGGTAATCACTATTCTTACGCTGCTGCTGTGCTTGAGACTGAACGGTAGCTGAGCCCTTAATGGAATCTCCATCCCATTTCCGCTTGTTGTCACTGGGAGTAGCGGGAGTAGCAGAAGTGGTAGCGGTAGCAGTAGCGCTGATACGTTTAGGCAGCCTGTTCTGTTCCACTGCCTGATCCGTGAGGCGATGAGCAAGACGTTGAATGTCCTGGATATTGTCAAGGTTAGCCGATGTCACATGGCTCTGAATCTCTGATGCTAGACCCATGAGGTACAACTCAATGCGCTTGATTGGAGGGTCCACCATGGTTGGACACAAGATGGCCAGTTCGTTTGACCGTTTCGTATAAGCCTCAATTTCCGATCCTGTCATTTTCAGATGGTAAAGCTCCACTTCCAACTTGTGGATGTCATCACGCGTGCAGTATTCTCGCTTGATCAGTTCCTTGAAATCGTTCCAAGGGGTGGCGTTAGCAGCTGCCAGCCCTAGAATCTGAACTTGCGCGTTCCACCAAGTCAGCGCAATTCCTTCCAAAGTACCAGTGGCGTATTTCACCCTGCGAGCCTCAGGGCATTCACACATTTCAAACACCGACTCGAGCTTCTCAAACCAATGGAGGAGTCCCACTGCTCCTTCAGTGCCACTAAACGTGCTTGGACGACAGTCCATGAAGTTCTTGAAAGTACAAACAGGTTGCTGTGCGTGTTGACCTACTGTGTACGAATAGGACAAAGTTAAACACAAGAGTTGGTCTAGAAGTGTAGGATCTAAAGATCTTAGTGTGAGTTACGACTGCACGGTATACCTCCTGCCTGCGCGACTGCAAGTGCCGCAGCAACTTGTTCGTTAATGAGAGCCGTCAACTGGGCTTGAGTCATGTTAATACGTCCAGACATGATCTTCATAGCAAAGGTAACATAAGTGAGAGAGGTTCGCGAAAAGTGCGATGACAGAAGAGAGTAAGCACACAAAGGTTCTCAAGCAAGAGTGTTATGTGTATCTAAGCATACCCTGAGCAAAGTTCTATGTAATCTAGCAAGTAGGCAATATAACATATACCATATTACCTAGAATGTTGAGTCTTGCACGTGGAGCGAAGCGTCGTTGTGGATCGTTGAGAGCACTGTACTAGTTATAGTCTGATTTTAATAAAAACATTTTTCCCTTATTAAAACCAAGTTCTCTATAACAAATGGCTCTGATACCAATCTGTCACACCCGCAAAATCCACACGCGGAGTACCACCGCTTGGAGGCGTGACATGACCAGGATCAAGCCACCAATCATATCGAACATAATAAGTAATAATAAACGTAAGTGTATATCAACCCACAATATGAAAGGTGTTCAAATACCATAGTTTAAGTTGCGGAAGCATAGTATAAAATCCAACGTAATTATTAAGTTTTCAACTGTTATAAGTGTTTATCAAAACATCCATCATCCGTGCCCACAACGACTGCGCCTCCCGTGCAAGCTCCATGAGTACCTAAGGTCCTGCAAGGCATGTAACAGAGAGTCAACAACTAGTTGAGCGAGTTCACAGTGGTTTGTTCAGTTATAGTAATCATATTGTAAATCGTATGTTCGTTTAGTAATCCATGTATCGTATGTACTTGTATCGCAACCCTCTAGGCATGTGTGCGAAGATTAGTGGGAGTTTTCCAAGTATTTCTAGACTAGGTATATTTGTATCGCAGCCCACCCGGCATGTGTGCGAAGTTTAGTGTATGGTTCGCAGCCATTCTAGGCATGTGTGCGAAGATTAGTTCTATTATCGTAGCCATTCCCGGCGTGTGTGCGAAGAGAAGTATTTGTATCACTAGTCTAGCAGTATCTATCAATATCCCTTCCTCTCCCGAGGCCCATAGTATGTAGTCCTGATAATAACTTAGGTACAAGAAATCTTCCAAACCCATTCCCGACCCTGGGAACCCATGCCTTGGTAAGAGTGTGAACTCACCTTGGTTTGCTCGGCAGATACACAGAAAGGTTACTTGAACTAAGAGTGGTCAACCACGTCCTAACAGGGTTACCATACAAGTCAGGTTTTGGTTTCGAGTAGTGCACATAAGTATCACATAAGCTAGCAGGGGATTAACACATATCGATTATGGCAAACACACCGTGCACGTAAACATATTAGCAGTCAATTCCATAACATTTGATACTTGTATGATCCAAAGGTAAAGCCCAACAAACAGGCGGCCCAACATGTTGTGCGATCGGCACAGCCTTGTGCGACCCACATCATGTTGTGCGATTCAGATAAACATCCGGCCCAAATAGCAAGAAGCCCAAGCAAATCTATAAGCATAAACACGGCCCAATCAATTAACCCTAAGCCTTCTGCGATCCGGACAACTTGTACGATCCGGTCGACTTGTGCGGTCCGATTGGGTTGTGCGACTGGGATTGGGCTGTGAGGCCCAATAGCACAACAATTCAAATAGTTCGTGTGTGGCCCAACATCTTGTGCGATCGGCACCAGCTTGTGCGATCCACAATATGTTGTGCGATCATGCATCGTTAAACAGTACCTAGTGTATCATCTGTTGTACCTTAGCATATTCTAACTTGTGCGATACACTTGTGTGGTTGGGCTCTTGTGCGATCAGAGCCCTTGTACGATGGGTTTTAAATCCCGAATATTATGGCAATCAGTTACATAGCATTTATCTTGTAAATCAATTACATAGTTTCCATTTATTCGATCAATCAATCACAATCAACAGTTTCAAACTTAGTCAATATTCGATCAAACAAGCATTTTCCATACAATTTCTCATAAAATCTAATCGATCAAAGCATGAACAACAATTTACCCCTCAACATTCAATCAGATTAAACCCCGTTATTTACACATGTCATTCGAGTTCGATCACATCACAGCCGATTAATTCAGGCATTCGAATCTAGTTCTATAGTGTGAAATCCGATTTACATGAACAAATTTCTAATACACATAAGCAAGCCGATTTCATGAACACTAAGATCAAACCATTTGGATTCGGATAAAACACATACATGGTCGATTACTTTCATTCATGCCTAATCACATAACATTCGAACCAATCATAACAATACATCATCATGTAAGCATGTATAGCATAACATCATAAAATCATGGAAGCAAGTAGTTAACATACTAACCGATTAGAGAATGAACAAGGATTGATCCGAATAAGAAAAGATCTTCGATAGGGAAGATGTGTTGCCGTCGAGTTCTAGAGAGAAGGAAGAGAGCAAGTAGGGTTTTTGTGTGTGTATGAGTGTTTGCAACTAATGAGAGAACAACCCCAATGATGGGTGTTTGTTTTCGTTTAAGGGTAGTGGGCCGAACCCTCATTTGGGCTGCCCATTGATCCGTGTACAAAGAGTGTAGCCCAAATGGGCTTGTGCGATCGGCCCAAATGAACTTGTGCGATCGGGTTCAAATACGTAATAATACATAACATAACATACATTCATTAATCGTAATAGTTCACATAATCACATAGCGTTACACAAAGATAGGTTCGAAATACGAGTTGTCACACACATGACTGTTATGGGTGAAATTCTGAGTCTATATCCTGGTCAATATGTTAAGTTATATATTGATTATATGATATGTGTTCATACCCTAGGTTACGCATTCAGGATATTGGTAACTTCCTGAATGGTATCCTGAGGATCACTAACGGATTATGTGTAGGAATATGAGTACAAGCTTGTAACGTTCATGAGGACCTTTTCTACGGAAGACTCGCTCTAAGTTGTTCGAAGAAGGACGTTGAACCCGCTTTACTTGGTCTCCAACGGCTAATAAAGAATATTCGAAGGCATTCCATACTTATAGGAGATTTTGTTTTCATTTACTAGCTATAAATAGATAATAAATCAGATCGAATAGGACACAACACAAACACTCACTGCTCTCACACTTCTCTATCTCGCAACTTTCACTTTCACAACAATCATTGTAACACTTAGCGATCTGATCAATATCCTGCACTGTATCCTGACTTTAAAAGCAATAAGAAGAACAAGGCAACCGACGATTATCAGCTCCCGAGGTTTTGTGACGGCAATCTAGATTGATCAAGGGCTTTCTTCGTATATCCCGTGTTACCTTTTACCTTTTTTGCTCGTTGTTTGATCATAGATACAGCTCAATATCCTGAGCTGTATCCTGAAACTGTTTTTGCAAACCACTTAATTAACACATTTTTGAACACATTCTCTTAGCACACTACCTCACTTAATTAATTTGATCACTTAATTGCTTCGGTAATTTTTGACCAAAACAATTTGGCACCCACCGTGGGGCGAGTGGTGCTATTTTTTCTAAAAACTTTTGCAAGATCACTACTTGGTTTTGTATTTTCCAAACTGTTTACTATATTGTTTGCAATGGCCACGAGATCAAGCATGAGCTCTTCTACTGTGTCTGCTACAACTTCTACAACAATTGGTTCGGTGCTTCCTCCACCTCCTCCGAGGATGCAAGCCTCCTCGCAGCCTCAGGATATTATACCTACTCGGAGTATTCAGGAATCGGCCCCTATTCTGGCCTCTGATGATGAAATTCTGACCTTGTTTGGCAGTATGCAGGAACAGATGAGGTAGCAGCAGGAGAACAATCGAATGATTTTAAGAGAAATACAACTCTTGAAATCCAGCTCAAGCAGGCCCACTGAGGATATTGTCACTCCCTTGCAACCCAGGGCTTTGAACTTTAGTTCTGCTGTTTATACTGAGGATAACCAGGGGAATATTGTACCTAGCCGTCCCCAGAATCACACTCCTGAGATACCCTCTTCAGTTAGAATGTCAACTGAGAGAAGCTCAGGATATGCTTCAGGATATGGACAGAATCCTCAGATCGGTAGTGTATCTAATACTAATAATACACTTGCTACTAACGGAATTAGATCTTTACAGGATGCGGGTGTGACATCAGCATTGTCTAGGGAACTTCAGAAGCTAAAGGATATGATATCTAGTGTACCTGGGGCGGTTCAGCCAATTCCTGAAGTATCCCAGGATAGTCACAGGATATCTCGGTTTGTGCATCCTATTTGTGATGCTGAAATCCTAGAAAGATTCCAAACTCCCAACATCAAGCTTTATGATGGAACCACGGATCCTGAGGAGCATATTGCCCAGTATAGAGAAAGGATGGAAATCAATCATATCCCTCCAAATCTTAAAGAAGCATGCTTGTGCAAGGGCTTTGGTTCTACCCTAACAGGATCCGCACTCAATTACATCATTTGCTCATTTAGTGAATTTATTTAATAGTCAATTTTCTTGAAGTAGGAGTTTTGAAAAATTAACAAGTGATCTCTACAGGATAACCCAAGGACCTCAAGAATCCCTAAGGGATTATGTGAACAAATTCAGCAGGGAATCCTTGGATATCCCAACCTTGATGTTGCTACAGCAGTCCAAGCATTCATGATGGGGCTACAAAAAGATTCCCAATTTTATCAAGATCTTGTGATGAATCCTTGCAGGAACTTAGATGAAGCTCGGAACAGGGCTTTGAGTTATATCAGGCTGGAAGATGATAAGAAAATGCAAGAGAGGATGAATGCATCCTCAACATATGAATCAACTAACAGGAAGTCAGAATCCTCATACAACCATATCGCTCCAAGCCATATGATAGAAATGACAGCAAGAAAGTGAATGTTGTCGAATACGAGGATCCTGAGGAGTATCCTGAGTTATCTGAATATTGTTTTTCTGTTAATATACCTGAACTGATGTATGCTATGCAGGGTTTAGGAGACAAAGACAGGTGGCCTCGGAAGAATCAACAAAAGGCTGATTGGAAGGAAAAGTCCAAGTGGTGTGCCTTCCATGAGGATTTCGGACATGTTACTTGTTTTGGTCAAAAATCAAGCAATGATAATGCAACCAAACTTTCTGTTGTGAGGTATGATGCTTGAATCAATGAACAATATTAAGGATCACTCTGAAATGTAATGAACAAGTGACACAGAGATTTATACGAGGAAAAAGCCCTTGATCAATGAATGATCTCCGGCATAAAAAACCTCGGGTGATGGAAACTACCGATCACCAACTCAGATTAAACAAGAAATGTATTACAACTTCGGATGATAGCGAGCTAATTACAAGGATCACTATAGTGTAATGTGCAAAAAAGTGTGTAATCGCCAAGTGAATTGTCAAGAGCTGGTGAGAGCAGTTACGAGTGTGTGTGTTAAGCTAAAAATAGCCAAGTGTTTCTATTTAGCTCGCTATCCCCTTTAAAAATGGAAAATATCTAAGCTAACAAACATTCCGCATTTGGTGCAAGTCCTCCACGAACTCCATAACGTCCACTTCAGCCATGCACGTGCGGAATAAACATGGAATATGCTCCAGGAATATCGCCAAGACCAAGTCCAAGCTCGTACTCCTGCAAAACAACATCATATTTGTTAGGGCAGGATTTTTAATGACCTGTGATCCTTATATGATATCCTAACAGTAATCCTTGTTCCTGTGGCAGATAGTGATCCTCAGAAGAACTTCACGATCAGGATAATGGATCATCCTAAGGATCCTCATACTAACAATCGTTCTCTTTGAATCTAATATTGATTTGCAGGAATTACGAGTTGGACCTGGTCTTGGCAACGTTATTAAGGAATCTTTCACGTAAATCTCGCATATACATCACCGGAAATAGACGTTGTGGAGAATATGGAAACTTAGCACAAATTACGGGCAATTAGTTAGGCTAAATTTACTTCTATTTCTAAAGGGGTAACGAGCTAGTAGTTAGGTGACTTGCCTAAAATTCGACCACACACGCTTATATAAATTGCACTCTTGAGCATTCGGAAGACACAACACATTTCCTACACGTACTAGCATACTGCACCATAGTGATCCTTGTACCTAGCTCGTTACCATCCGAAGTTGTACATATTGTTTATTATATTGAAGTTTGGTGATCGGTAGTTTCCATCACCCGAGGTTTTTTATGCCGGAGATCATTCATTTGATCAAGGGCTTTTTCCTCGTATAAATCTTTGTGTCACTTGTGCAATTTTCATTTAAGTGATCCTTATCTTTGTTCATCATACCATGCATCATTCCCCGTTTACAAAGAGTTTGGTTGCATTATCCTTGTGAGATTTTTGACCAAAACAGTTTGGCGCCATCCGTGGGACAATTGGTGCTTCATTCATAAGAAAGTTTTTATGTTGGTGATCATTCTGGAGCGTTGCATGGCTTCATCGTTGAAGAATACCTCCACAGCGATGTCTGCGGTCAATTCGTCTCAGGGCATTCCACCTTTGCCTCCACCAACTGCTGGATCTCAGAAAAATGCTGAGAAGAGACCAACTCCCATTTTCTCTAAACCTTCATCTTCTTCTGCTCCAACTTCTTCTGCTCCCAGTACTAGTGATATGTTTACTTTGATTTTGCAGATGAGGGATCGTATGCAGCGGCAGGATGAAACTAATGACAGGATCCTCAAGGAAATTGGAGATCTCAAGAGACAAAAGAGAACGGCAGAGGATCATTCCCCACTGGTGCCCAAATCTCTGAATTTTGATACTCCAATGATTACTTCTCAGCCATCAGAGGTCCCAGACATTCAACATGTGGGTGGATCAAGAGGAGTGCACTTCGGCTCAGCAGTAGTGACTCAGGCATCAGGTTCATATTTCCAGCCAGCAGGATCCTATCCTCAGCATATGGGATCCTTCGTGAATTCAGGAGCCTACTTAGGAGCGCAGCAATTTCAAGGATCCTCCTTCGTTCCAGGATCATCCCAGATTCAAGGATCCTCCTTTGTTCCAGGATCATCCCAGGTTCAAGGATCCTCTTTCGTTCCAGGATCATCCCAGTTTCAAAGGTCCATCCAGATGCCAGGATCCTTGAAGAATTTGCAAACAGGAAGTTCAGATGTCCATCAAGGAGATTTTATTCCAATGCAGACCATTGCTTCCACTGGTCCCTCCATCATCCCAGAATCCCAGCAATATGGATTCACAGCCAATGTTCCTAACTTGAACCCGATGGGAGGTAACACTTTTAATAATTCTCTTACCACTAACCATGGATTCATGCAGGATACAGGTGTCAACCATGCTATGGCCAGAGAACTGCAGAAATTGAAGGATATGATATCAAGTGTTCCAGGGGTAGTCAAACCTATCCCGGAGATTGCAGATGGAAGCCATAAGGTATCTCGTTTTGCACCACCAATTTGTGATGCTGAGGTACCCAAAAGATTCCATATTCCAACTATGAAGCTGTATGATTGTACAACGGATCCTGAGGAACACATAGCACAATACAGGGAGAGGATGGAGATCAATCCGATTCCAGAAAGGTTAAAGGAAGCATGCCTATGCAAGGGATTTGGATCCACAATTACTGGATCAGCTCTTAAATGGCTGCTAAGTCTTCCCCCTTACTCTATTACTTCGTTTGCTAATTTAGTTAACTTATTCAATAATCAATTTTCTTGTAGCAGAAAATTTGAACGATTGACTAGTGATTTATATAGGATAACTCAGGGTCATAATGAATCATTAAGGGATTATATAACCAAATTTAGTAAAGAATCCTTGGACATTCCCAACTTGGATGTAGCCACAGCTGTCGAGGCCTTCAAAATGGGGTTGCTTAGGGATTCATTGTTCTATGATGATCTTGTTATAACACCATGCAGGAACCTAGACGAAGTAAGGACTCGGGCACTCAGGTTCATCCGGCTAGGGGATGACAAGAGGATCCAGGAGAGACAAGTAGGATCCTCAAAACAAGAAAAGCAAGGATCCTCTTTCAAGAACAACAAATTCAAATCCTACAACAAAATTGACAACCAGACCGTGCATGCTGTTGACCAAGAAGAGGATGATGAGGATTATCCTCCGATTTCTGAATACTGTTTTTCCGTTGATAACCATGAACTAATCCTTGCAATGCAGAATCTAGGAGAAAAAGCCAGATGGCCCAGAAAAAATGACAAACCAGCCGCAGCTAAAGACAAATCAAAGTGGTGTGCATACCACGAGGATTTTGGGCATTTAACAGAAGAATGCATCGCATTAAGAAAGGAAATTTGATATCTGCTGAGCAAGGGGCATTTAAAAGAGTTGTTGGGAAGAAAAAAGCAAAAGATTCAGGATCCTGAAAGGATCCCTGAAAAAGCTCCAGTCCCTCCGGCAAATGCACAAGTGATCAACTTTATTTCTGGAGGATCAGACATCTGTGGTACATCCTTCTCAGCAGCTAAAAGGCATGCAAAGGAAGCTAAAATGGATAACGGAGAAAGACCTATTCGAACATCAAGTGTCTCGGAAGGATAAATCATAACCTTTGATGAGGATGATAGAGTTGACATCCAGGATCCTCATCATGATAGTTTAGTTATTACTCTCTTTATTTCTAACCATTTTGTCCGCAGGATCCTTATTGACGGAGGAAGTTCGGTAAACATTTTCCAGCTTGATGTTCTGAAGAAAATGGGTATTCCTGAATCAGACATCACACCAAGATCCTCCGTGCTTGTGGGATTTAGGGGCGAAACTAAGAAAACCCTGGGGGACATCAAGCTCCCAATTTATGTGGAGGGATTACATAAATTCCAAAAATTTTGTGTTATTAACTGTTTATCTTGTTGTAATGTTATCCTTGGCAGGCTCTGGATACACGATATGAAGGCAGTCCCATCCACCTACCATCAGTGTGTGAAGCTCCCTAGCCCTTGGGGAATAATCAAGATCGATAGTGATCAGCAGGAGGCTAAGGATTGTTACACCTCATCAATGAAACCAGCCTCGAAATCAAGGGAGCAATAGCAATTAAAGTATCCTCCGAGGGATGTCTTGGAGGCAAGAGAGCAGGATGTGGACGAAATCCTCTTGGATCCTGATGATCCTGAATCCAAAATCTATATCGGATCAGGGATCCTTGGACAAATGAAAGAAGACATTGTATCCTTCCTCAAAAGAAGAAAATCTACCTTTGCATGGAAACATGAGGATATGACAGGTATATCTAAGGATATTATCACTCATAAACTTGGCATTGACAGGTCAGTTAAACCAATCCATCAAAAAAGGAGGAAGTTTGCACCAGAAAGAAATGCCATTATCCAAGAAGAGGTAGAGAGATTACTACGAGCAGGTATGATTAGAGAAGTAAAGTATCCAAAATGGCTGGCCAATGTGGTTGTTGTTCAAAAGAAAAATGGAAAGTGGAGGGTATGTGTCGACTTCACTGATTTAAATAAGGCATGTCCCAAGGATCCTTTCCCATTACCCCACATTGACTCCATGGTGGATGCAACGGCGGGTCATGAACTGTTAACCTTTATGGATGCATCATCTGGATTCCAACAAATTCAGATGGAACCATCTGACCAAGAGGATACGGCTTTTATGACCCCAACCGGTTTATATTGTTATATTGCTATGCCGTTTGGATTAAGGAATGCAGGTGCAACATATCAAAGGCTGGTGAATGTTAGGGCTGGATTTTTACAATACATGATCCACACGTGTGATCCTAACCAGTGATCCTTGTTTCTTTGGCAGATAGTGATCCTCAGCAGAGTTCCAGGATCAGGATCACGGACCATCATAAGATCCTCATGCTAACAGTTGCTTTCGTTGAATTAATGTTGTTTTGCAGGACATCTAGCAGGATCCGCTCTTAAGCATCACAATTAAAGGTCACGTCTTTACAACTATAGCATGTGCTTAATCGGAGATGGACGTTGTGAAGGATATGGAAACTTGGCATGATTTAAGGGCGATAATTTAGGCTAGATTTACTTTTATTTCTAAAGGGGTAATGAGCTGATTATTAGTCTTTTTACCTAAAATAGGTCACCTACACTTGTATATATAACACTCTTCCTCATTCGGAAGAACACACAACACAATTCTCACACGCTTAGACACTCGAAACTATAGTGATCCTTGTACTCAGCTCATTATCATCCAAAGTTGTAACCATATTTTGATATATTGAAGTTTGGTGATCGGTAGTTGCCATCACCCGAGGTTTTTTATGCCGGAGATCATACATTGATCAAGGGCTTTTTCCTCGTATAAATCATTGTGTCTTTGCATATTTCATACTGAAGTGATCCTTTACTTTTTCAATAAACCAAGCATCATTCCCCATTTACTTAGAGTTTGGTTGCATTATCCTTGTGTGATTTTTGACCAAAACAGTTTGGCGCCCACCGTGGGGCAATTGGTGCTTCATTCATAAGAAAACTTTCTGTTCGAAATCATTTCAAAGAATTACATGGCTTCATCATTGAAAAACATGTCCACGGTGATGTCTGCAGTCACCTCGTCTCAGAACACTCTGCCTCCTCCACCGGCAGGATCCCAGAAGAATGCTGAGAAGAGACAAACTCCTACTAACTCTAAACCTCCATCTTCTTCTGCTATGAATTCTTATATTCCCAGTACTAGTGATGTATTTACTTTGATTTTGCAGATGAAGGATCGTATGCAGCGGCAGGATGAAACTAATGAAAGGATCCTCAGGGAAATTGGAGATCTCAAAAGACAAAGGAGAACGGCAGAGGATCATTCCCCACTGATGCCCAAATCCTTGAGCTTTGACACTCCAATGATCACTTCTCAGCCATCGGAAATTCCAGACGTGCAAATTATGGGAGAATCAAGAGGATTGCACCTCGGATCAACAGCAATGACTCAGGCATCAGGCTCACACTTTCAGTCGGCAGGATCCTATCCCCAGCATATGGGATTCTTCATGAAATCAGGAGCCTATCCGGGAGCGCAGCAGTTTCAAGGATCCTACTTTGTTCCAGGATCATCCCAGGTTCAAGGATCCTACTTTGTTCTAGGATCATCCCAGGTTCAAGGATCCTCCTTCGTTCCAGGATCATCCCAGATACCAGGATCCTTCCAAATGCCAGGATCCCTAAAAAGTTTGCAAACAGGAAGTCTAGATGTCCATCAAGGGGACTTCATTCCAATGCAGACCATTGCTTCCACTGGTCCCTCCGTTATTCCAGAATCCCAGCAATATGGATTCACTAACTTGAACCCAATGGGAGGTAACACTTTAAATAATTATCTTACCACTAACCATGGATTCATGCAGGATACAGGTATCAATCATGCTATGGCCAGGGAGTTGCAGAAGCTAAAAGATATGATCTTAAGTGTTCCAGGGGTAGTCAAGCCTATCCCAGAGATTACAGATGGAAGCCATAAGGTATCTCGCTTTGCACCACCAATTTGTGATGCAGAGGTACCCAAAAGGTTCCATATCCCTACTATGAAGCTGTATGATGGTACAACGGATCCTGAGGAGCACATAGCACAATACAGGGAAAGGGTGGAGATCAATCCAATCCCGGAAAAGCTAAAGGAAGCATGCCTATGTAAAGGATTTGGATCCACCCTTACTGGATCAGCTCTTAAATGCCTGCTAAGTCTTCCCCCTTACTCTATTACTTCATTTGCTAATTTAGTTAATTTATTCAATAATCAATTCTCTTGTAGTAGAAAATTTGAAAGATTAACTAGTGATTTATACAGGATAACTCAAAATCATAATGAATCATTAAGGGATTATATAACTAAATTTAGTAAAGTATCCTTGGACATTCCCAACTTGGATATGGCTACGGCTGTTGAAGCCTTCAAAATGGGACTGCTTAAGGATTCATTGTTCTATGATGATCTTGTTATGACACCATGCAGGAATCTAGATGAAGTAAGAACTCGGGCACTCAGGTTCATCCGGCTAGAGGATGACAAAAGGATCCAGGAGAGACAAGTAGGATCCTCAAAACAGGAGAAGCATGGATCCTCCTTCAAGAGCAATAAGTTCAAATCCTACCATAGAAACGACAACCAGAATGTGCATGCTGTTGACCAAGAAGAGGATGATGAAGATTATCCTCCAATCTCAGAATATTGTTTTTCCGTTGATAATCATGAACTAATCCTTGCAATGCAGAATCTAGGAGAAAAAGCTAGGTGGCCCAGGCAGAATGATACACCATCCGGGACTAAAGACAAGTCAAAATGGTGTGCATACCATGAGGATTTCGGGCACCTAACTGAAGAATGCATAGCTTTAAGAAAAGAGATTGGATATCTGTTAAGCAAGGGGCACCTAAAAGAATTGTTGGGAAGAAAAAAGCAAAAGACTCAGGATCCTGAAAGGATCCCTGAAAAGGCTCCAGCACCTCCGGCAAATGCACAAGTGATCAACTTTATTTCTGGAGGATCAGACATCTGTGGTACATCCTTCTCGGCGGCCAAAAGGCATGCAAAGGAGTCAAAAATGGATAATGGAGAAAGACCTATTAGAACATCAAGTGTCTCAGAAGGGAAGATGATAACGTTTGATGAGGATGATCGCATTAACATTCAGGATCCTCATCATGACAGTTTAGTTATTACTCTCTTTATCTCTAACCATTTTGTCCGCAGGATCCTTATCAATGGAGGAAGCTCAGTGAACATTATCCAGCTTGATGTTCTGAAGAAAATGGGTATTCCAGAATCAGACATCACACCAAGATCCTCCGTGCTTGTAGGATTCAGTGGAGAAACGAAGAAAACTCTGGGGGACATCAAACTCCCAATCTACGTGGAAGGATTACATAATTATCAAAAATTTTGTGTTATTGACTGTTAGGGCTGGATTTTTATTATAGGTGATCCTTACACATGATCCTAACCAGTGATCCTTGTTTCTTTGACAGACAGTGATCCTCAGCAGGACTTCAGGATCAGGATCATGGGACATTATGGTGATCCTCATATTAACGGCCACTTCGACTTAATACAATATTGTTTCGCAGGAACATCTAGCAGGATACGCTCTAGGCGTCATGATCCAGGGACGCGTCTTCACAATTATGGCAAGAGCTAAATCAGAGATAGACGTTGCACAGGATATGGAAACATGGCTTGATTTATGGGCGGCTATTTAGGCTAGATTGTATCTCATTTCTAAAGGGGTAATGAGCTGAATATTAGTTTAACTACCTAAAATAGGTCACCTACACACATATAAATACCACTCTTCCTCATTCGGAAGAACACACACGACATACAACGCAACTCTCACACACTTAGACACCAAAAGCAATAGTGATCCTTGTACTCAGCTCATTATCATCCAAAGTTGTAATCATATTTTTGTTATATTGAAGTTGGTGATCGGTAGTTGCCATCACCCGAGGTTTTTTATGCCGGAGATCATTCATTGATCAAGGGCTTTTTCCTCGTATAAATCATTGTGTCTTTGCATCTTTATCACAGAAGTGATCCTTTACTTTCATAATTAATCAAACATCATACCCCGTTTTCATAAAGTTTGGTTACATCATCCTTGTGTGATTTTTGACCAAAACAGTTTGGCGCCCACCGTGGGGCAATTGGTGCTTCATTCATAAGAAAATCTTTTTGTTCGAAATCATTTCAAAGAGTTACATGGCTTCATCATTGAAGAACACGTCCACGGCGATGTCTGCAGTCACCTCATCACAGATCACTTTGCCTCCTCCACCTGCAGGATCTCAGAAAAATACTGAGAAAAGATCAACTCCCACTTTCTCTAAACCTTTATCTTCTTCTGCTGTGAATTCTTCTATTCCCAGTACTAGTGATGTATTTGCTTTAATTTTGCAGATGAAGGATCGTATGCAGCAACAGGATGAGACTAATGACAGGATCCTCAGGGAAATTGGAGACCTCAAAAGACAAAAGAAAGCGGCAGAGGATCATTCCCCACTGATGCCCAAATCCTTGAGCTTCGATACTCCAATGATCACTTCCCAGCCATCAGGGATCCCCGACGTGCAAATCATAGGGGAGTCAAGAGGATCACGTCTCAACTCGGCAGCAATGACTCAGACATCAGATTCACATTTTCAGCCAATAGGATCCTATCCTCAATACATGGGATCCTTCATGAGTCCGGGAGCCTATCCGGGGGCACAGCAGCTTCAAGGATCCTACTTTGTTCCAGGATCATTTCAGGGCCAAGGATCCTCCTTCGTTCCAGGATCATCCCAGATACAAGGATCCTTACAGATGCCAGGATCCCTAAAAAGTTTGCAAACAGGAAGTCTAGATGTCCATCAAGGGGACTTCATTCCAATGCAGACCATTGCTTCCACTGGTCCCTCCGTTGTTCCGGAATCCCAGCAATATGGATTCCCTAACTTGAACCCAATGGGAGGTAACACTTTAAATAATTATCCTACCACTAACCATGGATTCATGCAGGATACAGGTACCAATCATGCTATGGCCAGGGAATTACAGAAACTAAAGGACATGATCTCAAGCGTTCCAGGGGTAGTCAAGCCTATCCCAGAGATTGCAGATGGAAGCCACAAGGTATCTCGCTTTGCACCACCAATTTGTGATGCAGAGGTTCCCAAAAGGTTCCATATCCCTACCATGAAGCTGTATGATGGCACAACGGATCCAGAGGAGCATATAGCACAATACAGGGAGAGGATGGAGATCAATCCTATCCCAGAAAAATTGAAGGAAGCATGCCTATGTAAAGGATTTGGATCCACTCTTACAGGATCAGCTCTTAAATGGCTGCTAAGTCTTCCCCCCTACTCTATTACTTCATTTGCTAATTTAGTTAATTTATTCAATAACCAATTCTCTTGTAGCAGAAAATTTGAAAAATTAACTAGTGATTTGTACAGGATAACTCAAAATCATAATGAATCATTAAGGGATTATATAACTAAATTTAGTAAAGAATCCTTGGACATTCCCAACTTGGATATGGCTACGG